>NW_022280066.1:1879708-1945904 GCF_004355925.1 Anarrhichthys ocellatus | reverse complement strand
CCCCCCCCCCCCCCCCCCCCCCCCCCCCCCCCCTCTGCCTTCGCCATCTTCACATCCCAGATATTTCTGAGGCCATTTGTTTAGGGGAGATGCTTTGTAGAGAGGCTGCAGACCTCAGCCACATGGTGTTAACTGCAGCTGCGAGGACAACGGTTGTGGATCGTATCGGAGACAAAAGGAGATAAGCGTTGTTACGTTAACATTCATTTAAGACGCGATTCATTCTTGTTTTTGATGGGGACTTAACAGAATGAAAAGGATACAGAATAGTGCCGGAGTAGATGGAGTAGATGCCGAAAACACAACTAAAATCGGTTTCAGCTCGGGTAGTTTGCGTCTTTTTCAAAGTGTTAATAGTATTCGCCTGATTTCAGCTGTGTGAACACGGGGTTGTTTCCTGCTAGACTTTGGGAATTAAGCAGACCAAAAAAATGGTCTTTCTTTGTCATAAGTAAAAGCTGTCCAAGTGATTTAACATCACTTAGGATATTATCTCACGTCAAACTGTATTTGTGCAGATACAGTCTGCTAGTGGAGCTGACGAGGATGATGAAGCTCCTCTAGCAGTAATTGCCTCTTCGTTTACAGTTCTGTCTTCTGGTGTGCAAAAGCCTCATGGGTTGCCAGGTTGGTAATTGTCTTTTAGGAAAGACCAAGTGACCGAATTCATGGCTTTGTTGTATCCACTACAGAAAACCGATCCACACAGGACACCTCACACTTCAGAGACTCAAGGGACGCAGTGCGGTGTCCGGCCCATGATGCACCTGTACTGATTCTCGGATATGTCCTGTGTGAAATGTATGAATATGTAAGCAAGAGAGCGATTTAGGATATAAAGTGTGATATGCTTTGTCACTAAACTCGCACCAAATGGCGTATGAACGACAAGATATATTGTAAGTCATTTTGTGTGCAATGAGTACGCATTTTTGTGTTTCATTTAGACGACATGTTCGTCTTTACTGACTGCAATGTTTACGCTTCCACATAACTACGATACTCTCTCATCAAGAGACGTAAGATATAATGTGAGAGAGACCTCTTATGTTGGATGGAAGGGAAGGTGGGTGAGTCAAACAAACAGGACCTGCAACAAGGAGACCAGTGTTCCAGAGCGCTGTCTTACTTTTTTTTTTTGTTATGTTAGTGACGATTTTTTGTTACTTCACCCAGTTGTTTAAAATCCAACCATGATGTATTTGCTGAAACATAACTACTAGCGTTTATGTAAAAACCGTGTGGTGTGTAAATGCCACACAAAAAGCCTCAAATGTAAAAGGAAATTCCTGTGAGATTGGGTTGAAACTAGAGTGTAAAAAGAAAGCAAAATGTAGTAATGTTGATAAATGTTTTTTTTAATTATTATTCTATTTGAAAGTCATAGAAGCAAGGCCATTATTAGTCACTGTCTCTTTAAAGGCTCATTTCCTTTTTTTTGTGGCAGTGAAAGCGTGTGTGTGTGTGTGTGTGTGTGTGTGTGTGTGTGTGTGATTGGGGAGGGGGCGCTGGTTACAATGGGATTTAGTCATACTTAACTCGCAATTGAGGGTCCCCCTACACCACTTCCTTCACCCAGACACCTTTTTCATACACGAGTGAACCATTCATATTCCATCTGTTCCAGCTCTCACTCTTTGGGGAGGCTGTCAATCTCCGAGACTCGTGTGATGTGAATGGAGGGGGGGGGGGGGGGGGTTTGCAGGGGAGAGACAAAGAGAGAGAGAAGGCGAGTGAGAGTAGTTGTGGAAGTGGAAACAGAGGAGGGCGAGTGGAGAAAGTGAGAGGAGGCTCAGCACTGGCGCTGAACTCCTGGGACCTTTTAAAAAAGCTCATCGCACATCAGTGTCCTGCCGAGCCACCGCCACGGAAGAGAGGATGAGCGAGGCAGCGGAAAACTGGAGGAAGAGAGAGGGAGTGAGTGACTGAGTCAGGGAGGGGAGGGGAGGGGGGGGGTAAGTAAAAGCGGAGGTGAAGGAGGAGGAGAAGAAAACTGAGATTGTGATCGATGTTGGAGAAAATGTCGGAGTGGAAGAGGAGAGGGGAGCTGAGGACCACTTTAGCCAGGTGGTAACTTCAGCACTGCGCCTGAGGGACAAACAGGACAAAGTCTTCCTGTATATAACAGGAAGAAAATTTAACAGGAAGAACAATATATTGTAAAGAAAGTAGGCTGAACGATTTCTCTATTTTACTATTTTCTAATTATCCATGCTCTATGGCACGGAGGCTTTGATACACACACACGAAAAACACTGAATTACACCAGTCTCATCGTCTAGCGGAATGTCTGCTTCATGAAGGAAGAAGACAATCGAGGAACCTATGAACCACTCCTGCTGCTTTACTGTTCCTCCTAATAGTGACAAATATGTGAAACAGTAAACAAGGAGGACAGGATCAGAGGTCATTTTACATCTTGTTACTCTAGTTACTAGCAAACATTACATAACAGGCAACATATTCCTGACTTATGATTCATGTGACTACTGAATGCCTAGCAACTCACGTTATTCACGTCACTAACAATAGACTGGTTTCACACAGGACATGAACAGCGTTCTCCTGGGTGAATGTTCTTTGATTGTTCGAGGCATCCACCACACTCTTTGTCAGTAGACTTCCAGAAGGCTAAAATATCCAGAACAAAGCTACTCAGTGGAAGATTAATCTGTCAAAGTCAAGATGCTCAAGAGTATAATGACTAATATAGATTAATACACACTTGGTGCTCTACTGTAGCAGGACGGCGACTGTGGGATTGACTTAATAATTAAGGTCTTGGTTTGTTTGTTTCACCACCTTTATTCCGTAAAATTGACCTGATTCGGTCACGTTATCATTATGGTGAACAGTTCAAACATATTTGTTCGTCGTCAACAAAATGGTCCACTTTCAGCAACATATTGTGGCCTTCATCAGAGCAGAGTTTGTTTAGTCCTCACAGAGATTTGATGTGTCGATGTTTATACATATTGAGTTGTCACGTCTTGTGGGAGTTCTTCTTCATTATTTTTTTCTATTCCTACACTCCGTACCGCTTCATCACTGACAGAGACACTCATCAAACGTGAGGAAAAGGGAGAAGTGGGCAGGCAGGAGGAGGATGCCAAGGACGGAGTAGGAGGAGGGGGTGGAGGTGGGGGGGGTTCTGCATGGCCGGGAGGCAGCATGGAGGCGACACATCTGTCGCAGTATTAACTTTCTGCTCTGTGGGGCCTGGGTGTCAGTGTTAGCTGCTGGGGCCCGACCCCAGCTATCCCGGAGCTCAGATGGAGGAACAAAGCCCAAAACAGCCCCGCGTAGAGTCGGAGATGATGCTTGAGCCCGACGCCTCCCCAGAAACATCCATCCTGCTTTACTAACTGACTCTACCAATCAACTACAACCCATAATCTCTCCCGTAGTATCTCATGCATACGTCACTGGATTGTTGCACAATTTCAAAGTTGTCACTTCTCTTGTTTAACAAAACTGAAGTATCTCATGGCTAACTAGTTCTAGGAGCAGTTAACAGTGAAACGTTAGTTGCTCTAACTGCAGCTGTTGAAATGGCAGCCCATCGCGATCCATACAAGGTACCTTCACTATTGGGGGCCAGTACCTATACTGTCAACAAACCCACCACCCAGCAGCAGACACCTTGTCACCACAACTTGTCACCACAGTAATGGTAGCGCTGCTAGTTGGCGGAACACACAAAACGGGATTTATCTCAATTTTGCAGTAAATTCAATAATAAGACAGCTTTAACTACAAAATCAAAGAACAAATTTACTGCAAAACCAAGAGACTGACACTCATTCACATACAATTTAGAGTTAACAATTCACCAAACATTCATGTCTTTGAGGAAGTTAGCAAAAAAAAATAAATCACACTGACACGGGGAGAACATGCAAACTCCACACAGAGGGGCCCAAGCCAGCCAGCACATACGTTTTTTGCAATTTCTGGTAAACTCATTTATTTTTTTACTTCATGAAATGTTGTATTAATAAACATGTAGCCTATTGTGTTCATTAAGGAAGGGTATGTTCACACTCTTTCTTTAAAGGACACAAAAGTACGTGGAGAAATGAAAATGTTTTTGATACAATGATATCAGCCAGGTGTAGACTGCCTTTCTCTACTGTGATTGGTCAGTATTTAAAAAATTAAATAAAATAGATACCCATGACTGCAAGAAAGTGTTAAAAGTTTAACTCAGACACTAACAGAAAAGGTCAATTGCTCTGACCATTTTGGGGGGGGGGGGGGGGAAGAACATTTGAATGCTTGGACCTTTTTGTTTCTCCGCTACTTCTGTATTGCACTAAAATAAGCTTTGCAATACAAATAAATCTGTCATTTAAAAAGCAAAAAAAGAGCATCTATTATAGCTGGTGTCAAGACAATTCCATAATATAAGGCTTTAAATTCAGATATTTAATGACTTTTCAGGACATGGGTAGAATAACATGAAATGAAAACCCTGGAGAATACAGTATTCTAACTAAGCAGTGCATCGCTTGGACAGTAGAATAGATTTGGATTGTTTGATACTTTCATTGGACATTTCTTCAGCCTCACTTAATCACACACACACACACACACACACACACACACACACACACACACACACATGAAGCTGATCCCTTGGTCCACTAAAAAGGCATTTATTACCCAGTGCTCTGATCCCAGTCTCTTGTGAGCAGCATCTGAGCATCTAGTCTCTGATGTCATTATGGTCACTTTGTCCAGGGAACAGCCCTTAGTGCCTCAAATCAATAGAGCCTGTTTACTGTTCAATCTCAGAGGTGCTTTCTGGCCAGACAGCGGGGATTTGTTTTCCACTTTCTCCAGGGCTGAGAGGGCCTGGCATGGCCAAACTGACCCTGAAGCCCTGCGGCCCTCAACTGGCAAAAAGCCTCCTCCACTGGAGGTCCTAGACGAATGCCCTGAGGGACGCCAAGGTCACCGAGCTGCCGCTTCCAGCACTGAGTTCCAGCTGCTGAGGTTGTTGTTTTTGTTGCGCCTGCTGCCGCTTTGTTGTCGAGTGGATTGGTGTCTCTCAATCCACCTCTGTCTACATCCCTCTCTTCCTCCCTTTCCATCTATCTCCGGCCTGCAGGGCATAAAGAAGCCCCATGAATTAATGAAGATGAGTGAGGTAATTAAACGCGGTGGTGATGGTGACACAGATCCTGGGAGGGTTTCAGAGGGACAGGAGGTCCACATGGGGCCTTGGCCTGCCTGCTCCGCTATTACCCTCCTCCCTTCCTCTGTCCCCCTGGTCCCCAGGTTGCATGGCACACAGATATGGCTTGATTGGCCTGCTGGGCACGGGGAGGAGGAGGGTTGGTGAAGTTGGCACCCAGGGGAGGTGGAGGGAGAGGCAGGATGGAGGGGGGTAGATTGAGCTCAGGCCTCACCTGTGGCCCCGGAGCCCCTCCCTGGATCCCTCCCCTGGCAGCCAGGTCACGCTGCGTGGTCCAAACACCACCTGCCAGGGGAGAAGAGGAGGAAAACAACAGCATGGAGGGAAGGGAGGTGTAGAGGGAAGGATGGAGGGGATAAGGGAGGTAGGGCAAGAACCATAGGGGCACTTCCAGGGATTATGGCCCCACGCTGGCCCACTGGGGTGCAGCCTTGATGGACGTCTGACTGGCAAGCACTTGCCCTTTTATAAGATGTGATGCTTGCCGACCACCTCGATCACACGCAGTCCAGCAGCTGGCTGAGGCCAGCAGACAGCAGTTCTCACTGGTCACTTATCATGGCAGGGCTTTACTTTAACTTTCCTTCTTTTTCTCCATCACCAACTCTGCTCTTCTTCACTCATTTAGACAGTCAATAAGATAAATGTTCTGCCTTTTTACATTTCAGAGGCCAAACATATTACTAATATTAACATTTGGGATAGAACTGTAATGAAAACTGGTCTAACCTGTTAGTCAATTTACAGAAATAAAGCACGGTTAACCAACACAATATCAACTTCCAGTTTACTACAACTTGGGTCTCACTTTAATGGTTCAGGCTATAATATCTATCATCATTATTAGTCACAATAATATTTGACTCATCTAGTGTATTAATAAGTTATGGGGATGGAACACCACCAGTAAAAGGAAGTGTACAGAAAAAGAAACGAGCAGATCATACAGGTCTTAAACAAATCCCCTGGTTATACATGAAAGAGAAAACAAAGTTGAAAAGTAAAACAATTGCAGTCCTTTGTCATCATCCATCACAGTTTATAGACCACACTTATTTAACCAAATTGTGCTCCCAATAAGATAAATGGGATTATTACCAAACTATGGGTACACTGACATTCGGTTTTACCCCCAAACAAGGCAATCCAGGTAAACTGTAGATTGTAGCCTGTTTCAAGACCTCATCATCACCTGCCACATCTTTCATACAAGGTTGAGTATGTACGATGACTGCTAACATGAAGACCATCTCTCTGCACACCGTCGCTTGCCAGCTAGATGCCTACATCCATGAAACAAAGTGACAAGAACATGGCCACAAAAATGGCACGGATGAGCTTCACAGGTTGTTGTAAGTCAACTTACAGAAATAATGAACCGTTAAATAAGCATATTTTGTCAATCATTGTGAAAACCATTAAACTAAATCCTCTTAGCAACAGCTGCTGCAGCTCCCATATCACCTAAACATGTTCTGGGGATAGTCATGATTGATTATGGCTTAAAGAAAGCACAATACAAAAACAATATACAAATACCATTGACATACTATCACCTATGAAGTAATGATGAATGTGTTAACAGTTGCTTATATGCACAGTCTGCTTTGTAGAGACCTGATATAAGTCCAATATTAACTTTTCTTTTTTCCTCCACAAGCTCTGTTGGAGAAGGATCTCCGTCTCTCAAGCTGCTAAATGCTCCACAATGTTCACCAGCTAGTCTTCTACTGTGCACAGTGGGTTTATCAGCCGGCTGCTTCCGTTAGAAACGATGTTGATGAGCGTGGTGAGAGTGAACCAAATAGAGAAACCATTGGTTGTAAATCCAAAACAAAGAGGTTTTCAGTGTGTGTGTGACCCATTCCACATGACACGCACTGAAGTCATTTGGCCTGGTGCTCATTAACCATATCATACATGTGTTTTTATTATTCAATATACTTTTATTGAGTTAAACGGTCAACTCGGAGCGGTTGGTCACTTTTTTACACATCTGTATATCTAAAGTGAACTATACAGTACGTAAATGCCATGATTTTAAATGGACTGTGCATTTATTTGACTTAATCATAAATGGCTTAAATACACACATTTGGATGTGTGAAGAGTTAATAATGTTATTTATGAAGAAAAATGAGGGTGAAATGAACAGATGGATTGGTGATGAACCCCAAGGTGTGGCTTGGAGGTTCTCCTCTGGTGCCTCTCTGTCTCGCGGCCCTATTAGAGGACTCGGTGGACACCAGAAGCCGTTTACCAATAGATGTGCTCCTGGATCACCTCCCTGGAGAGGTCCACAAACCTCTTCTATGTTTATTTGTTATCAGAGCCGTCACCGGACTCATTAGACAAGCCTTAACTTTGGTCTTGAGCCATGTTCCTGCCCCAAGGGTGGAAGGACAAGCTCCACTTACCCCCATCAGGCCTCCCCATCTCCCAGCCCACGCCAAAACACGTGTCCTCCCAATGGCTTCTGGGGATTTGATGCAGTAAGGCAGCAGGTAGGATATTTTGTTCAGACATGAGTTACTATTGCACACACACACACACACACACACACACACACACACTTACACCCATCTGCCAATAACCCCCCTCCCCACAGCACCTCTTCCCCCCGTGTCCCAAGATGCCGTTTGTCGTCAGCGACCCTGAAGTTTATTATGTAAACAAAAAATTGCCCTAATTAACGGGAGGGAAGTGTTGTCTTGGGAACAGGAGGGGAAGGGCGGGTTTGAGCCAGGTGGCCTTTTGTGACTCCTGCCTGCCAGCATCCTACATATATCATTTTTACCTGCGTTTATGAAGACGCAACATACACTCAATAAACGATTAAACAGTATCAGCAAATTTCTATACACAAGGATCAAAGATAGGCAGAGTGTGGCAATAAGGGAGTGATTATGATACAATATAAGACAACTGGAGAGGAGGAGCGGAGGGAGAAGAAGAAGAAAGAAAAACAGACAATGGCTGAGGTCCCAGCGGGGAGAGGAGGAATACCCCCTTCATCGACGAGGGAGTGCAGAAATGCAATGATTACAGAAGGTTGGGGGGGGGCGGGAGGGTAGGAGAACAGGTGTGCTGCGGACCCCCTCCCGGGACCACACCACCATCCCTGAGTGTCCTCAGAGGAAAAGGAGGGACGGGGATTGGACGAGGGGGATGGAGGGGGGGGGCGGTAGAAAGGGGCAGAGCTAAGCTCATTAGAGAGAGTTTGCTTCTGCTAACTCATCTTCCCCTCGGGATGCAACTAATCATCGCACAGGGACTTGCAGCCAGTTAGAGATGAGGTGGAGAAAGTGAGACTTATTTAGCATCCGTCCCTCCTGTCTACATCTATGAAAGCACAGTACATCCATCTGATCGTCCCCAAACAAGGGCCACAAGTGAGACAACACCAACACGACACGATAACTCAAGAGAGCTGGTGATACGATAACAATTCCAACTTTAACACTCATCATTGATCTGCGGTGAGGGAGAGAAGCCTTTACATTACGCTTCATAATGCAGAGGAATACATTATAAGTGAAGGGTTGTACATGCAGGGCGCTACAGCGCTGGAAGGAGTATGGCAGAAACAATCCAGTACAAGTAAAAGCCTTCAATTGTTTTTCTCAAGTACTAGTACATGCTATAATGAAGGAAATGTATTTATAATTATTATTAATATAATGATAATAATAATGAATCAGTTTATTGCATTCAATTCCTATTGCCTGGTAAATTGCTGAATGTCTTTCAAACTGTAATATCCCAGTTTGTAAAGTGCTAATAATTATGAATAAAGTGCATGGGGTTACCCTTTAATCTGCAAAACAACTATAATTAGAACAGTGAAATACATGTAGTAGTGTACAATATATTAAGTATATAGCATAACGTTTAAATACTACAAGTACAAACTTAAGTACTACAGTAATAGAGTACGTGTAGATACATGTGGTTACTCTACATCACTGGTGCCTTGTTTACACTACGAGTAGCTCAGATGATGGGTTTGTGGTTGTGTTCTCTGTTTTGACTGACTGTCTGAAAGCAGCTAGGCAGCAGTCAGAAAGATGGAGTGTATGGCCAGGAAAAACAAACCATGTAATCACTGGCTTTCCTGATGTTTTTCATACCATTTCATTGTTTTGACAAGTTAAGATAGATATCACCAAGTGCTTATTAGCTGATCTTAATGAAAAAACTACAAGAGAAGCTCGTAGAAACGACTTCAGAGCGTTGAATACAACCATAATTCAAGTATGATTTAGAGAACTTAAGTTCTAGAAGGAAACATGAAAGTGCAGAAATCTGCAATTTCACCTTTTCAGCTGGCGACCTGGTACTGTGCCCTCTTTCACTTCCATCCATATCTCCTCATAGCCAACAGACATAAGGAAAATAATAACAGCGACACAAAGCTGGACCTATAACTAACATCAGACATCAACACCTTCCCTACTACCAAAACATTCCACTTCTAACTTTTAGGACAAAGTGCCCCCCAGGAACACCCGTAAAGTGATAAGACATGGGAGAGCCGTGCTCGCAGCTGGAGCAACGTCAAGGATCATTTCCATCTCCCAATGATTAATTTGAATTTAATATCTTAAATCAAAACCTAATTAATTTAGATACAGATTTGATGGT
The DNA here is from genome assembly GCF_004355925.1 of Anarrhichthys ocellatus. Taxonomy (NCBI): domain Eukaryota; kingdom Metazoa; phylum Chordata; class Actinopteri; order Perciformes; family Anarhichadidae; genus Anarrhichthys; species Anarrhichthys ocellatus. Next base: position 1,936,060 of record NW_022280066.1, on the reverse strand, counting down.
GGCCTACCACTAATACACATGCTGTTAATTAGATGTAGCTTAATGTCATTTTTTCCCCCTTCTGCTTTAACGTAATTAAACCAGAAGATCCCAACCCATGTGAACTAATGTTGGTACAACCCAGAACAGAGGGTGGCGTGACGGTTGACAGGGAAATGCGATTTGTCATTGGGTGGAGAGCTGACATTTACAGAGTTGCGGATGTTGAACGGATTTACGTACACAGCTGTACAATGAAACCAAGCCATCAAAACATAATGGCATGACAACTTCATCACTCCTGAGCAAACTCCATCTGCTGATGAAGACCATGAGAGGTCTGTGAGAGCTCTGGGAAAAGCTACTAAGTGGACCTTCAGGAGCATTATATGGTGAATATATGGTGAAGAGAATCTCAGCTCAAAGGTCAACGTATTAACTTTCAGTGCTTTCAACCACATCTCATGGTCTTTGGCAGAGCATTTAGCAGGTGTGACCTAATTATGGAACCCAAACGCTTTCACACCGCATGTCATTCACCCATTGACACCCATTGACAGGGGCTACCATGCAAGAGGCCACCTGCCCATCAGGACTATCGAACCATACCATTCATATAATGCAGGCACCGCCTACGGGCTTAGCCAAGGACACATCGACATGGAGCCGGGGCTCAAACTGCCGATCCTCTGATTGAAGGACGACCCGCTTTAACACTGAGTCACAGTTGCCCGTCACAGGTGCTCATCTATGTGGGGAGATGGTAACCCTTATCTCAATTTATAGATGGTCTCTGGTGTCAGATGTGAATGTCCCTCGTGATCTTTCTCCGGTTGTCCACTGACTCCTGGTCCATGACCTTTGACCCCACCTAGTGGATGCTTACAGTTGTTTTGTTCCGGTGTTCACTGGCAGCGGATGTTTTTGGTCTTCATTCAGTCTCTTGTTATCATGTGACCAAATTCATATACTTAGGTCATCTGTTTGTTTTTCAGGTTTGTTTGTATTTAATCTAGCTCTGTGTCCGCTAGATTGTAAATAGGCAAATGTTAGCTGACATATTTGTCATAACAACTTTGCAAATAAAAAATATGTTTTGTTTACGACTTTTTCTGACGCCCCCAATTGGCAACACAAATTAATAAAGCAGCTTAAACTCTAAACTGAGCTAACACATTAATGGGATCATTGGACGCAGATAGAAATTTCTTCAATAATATGATAGTATTGCTTATAGTATAATTTTTTTTTAACTGCTAATGCATTATGTAGATATTACAGTGGAATACTGGTCTTTCTCCCGCTTGTATACAGAATAGGGTATGTAACAGTTGTTTTGTAATCAGCAGCTTTACTGGATAAACATGGTGGACAGATTCGGTTTGAGTCAAGTGAGGGTGTTAAAATCTATTCAAGCATAACATAAATAAAAGGTAATGCGATGTATGGTTTCTTTCTGGGTGGCATACCTTAAGTTAAAAATTCTCAACCACAAATAAAGTTTTTAATTGGCAAAGTGTGCATTTGTGATGTGCTGCCACTATACCAGAAATGTGTTCCAGGAAGAATGGCATATTATTTTCATAACCAATTAAAAGTTGAAGAACTCCATTATAAAAATTCTACTGTCTGTATCCAAGCAAAGCAGCTGAAATATTAGTTATTAATTGATATCCATTCAGCCTTGCATGAACTTGTGCAGCAGGTTAAACAAAGCATATGGCTGTAAATGACAATGTATTCTGGTCCTATTCCAAATCATCATCTGCAGGCGGAGGCGGCCTCAGAGTTAAAAAAACGAGCCGCATGCCACAGTGTTACAATATGCCAACAAAACACAGGTAGTAGCTTATTTTACTGAGCAGATGTTTTCCTCACTGGTTGATCTGTTCTTCATTGATTGCAGTTCATCTTACATTAAACAACTCAGATTATTTATGTGTGCATTTAGTTTGGACTTTTATTGGAATTTCACTCAATATTCATCAGTGCTTTTCTTCTTGGATCACTTTGCAGCATTGTGAGACGATTGACAATTCATGCATTCATCTGCGTAAGTATGTGTCTGTGTGGGGTGGGGTTGTGTAAGCTACTAAGCCGAGGAAGTAGGTGTGGTTATTGTTGGCAAATGCAGTGTTAGTGCTACTTAAGCCGTTTGTTCTATACATAGAAAATGATATTACATACATCATGGTGCTTAAATTACTTCACACATTGGTCAGATTTGTAGATCAAGTAAGTAACTGGAGTCAGAATCTAGCTACCATAGCTTAGCATTGAGATTGGAAGCAGGAGGACTTAACATGACTTCCAAAGAACTCAACACTTTGGGACATAAACACCAGTCTGGATCACTACGTCCTGGTTTAAAGTCCTGTGTTTGTCCGACCCACCCGCCCTGTGTGAGTTTCTTTGGTCATTATACTTCGTCATCACACTCCTGGAACATTTTCTCTGACCTTCCAAGAATGACAAGGTTTACATTGTAGTTACTTTAAAGGCCAGCGCATTTCATACCGGCGCTGGAGGGGGCCTTCTGCCTTGGTATCAGACACCTAAGACAAAGAAGTGTCCATATTTGACGATTCCGCTGCCCCTCCTCACTCGAACTGCTGCGGCGGCTACGGAAGAGAAGGAAGCGCCCTCAGTAGTGGCTACACACCAACGGAGGCTCACTCACAAGTTTCACTCTCTTGGTCACTTTGCTTTACTTAGCTTATAGCAGGTATTGAATCAAGTTTTCTGCGTCACGTCCGACTCATCCTCGGACATCGTCTCAGGCCTTATTTTGGCTCTGCCGCCCCGGGGGAAGACACTGTGTCCCCCATTGTCTATGATAGGAGCAGATACAATGGTACAATTTTCAAAGCTAATACACCCCTCCTCTTTGACTTTCTATAAACAACAGTCAATTTGCAGCTGATTTCAGGGCCACTGATGGCGGCCCGGGTCAATGTGCTCCCTTGGCATCCATAGTTGATTTCCTATGGTAACACACTAGTATTTTACAGCTAGTTATGGCCCCATTACCACTAAGAGGCTCCTTGAGGCTGAAATCCTTCTCCAGTCATTAGACTGGTCCGTATGAGCTCTATTCAAAATGACTCTTGGAGCTGTTGGGGAAAGGCTTGATTACTGCTTCTTCCTGCCCTGCCACAGGTGAATATGTAAGGATACTCAACATTATGTTAATATAATGTTTCAGTTTTATTTGGTGCGACATTTTATTCCGATGGGATGTCCACAGTTTGTGTATTTCATGGATTTGATTTAAAAGGTTTCCCATGTCACAACCTTGCCTTTCATATGTGGTGATACTAGATGTTTAATGTTCTCTAAAATAGCTGTGATAGAGAAGTAACTGTGTAGCAGCACTTCCTCATAGACAAAGGTTTGGATGAAAACAGAACTCCACAGCAGTTACACATAGATGAATATCTGCAACATCTCTTAAAAGCCCTTGCATAATCTAGTAACTGTGCTATCTGAGGACAGTGAAGACACCTATATGTCTATGGGGTGGAACTTTCAAACTCTGCTTTAGTATGAAAGTTCTTCTACTTTTCTTTTTGAATCCTAAGCATCAGGTTTTATGATCTTTGGGTGAAATGATCATTGGCTTTGTTTGCATACAAATGTGCAGTGATTCAATCATTATTGAAGTGGGTAACTTAGACTATACTCTGATTATGATAATGTATGATGGTAATGATATCTGAAAAGAACATAATTAAGATATGTGGAATGTAAATGGCCCTAAAGTGGGAACTTTAGGGCCATTAGGGCTTTAGGCCTGAAAAAACTTGAATCCAGTTGTTCTGGAACTTTTTCTGTCATGCCTGCTTTGGAGGAAGAAAAACGTAATGACACCCATCTCCCTGTAAACCAATATGTTTTTTTATCTTTTATCAACCATTAATAAGTGGTCAATTAGCAATAATGAGCCACATTGGATGTTAAAACATTATAGTTATAATTTTATGGTGCAAGTTAAACTTTGCCCAAGACAACATCATTTCCTGCTGCACTGAAGCATGTTTTCTAGATATTGGGTTTGATTGTTAAGCATCACCTGTTTATCTTGTTTCCTTCTCAATAATCTCTCCATCTTTTACATTCTAATTTGTTGACAACATCTTGCTAACATGACACTTGAGCCTTACTAGAGGGCCGTTACTAATGTCTTCGTGCTCCATTAAGAGCAAGTAATGCAACTATGGCTGTGTATGATCCATCCATCCATCCTTGTGCCTCTGTGTTTTCTGCAGGTGTTCTGGTTTCCTGCAACAGTCCAAAGACATGTAAGTTAAAATAATGAGGACTAAAATTCTCATAGCTGTGAATGTTGTGACCTGTCCAGAGGGTGTATTCCGCCTCTCACCCAATGTCTGCTGGGATTGGCTCGCGCCACCATCGGCTCTCTAATAGTTGAGTGGGTGTAGCTAATGGGCGGGTGGATTTTAAGCTAAAATGGCTATTAAGTTGTACCAGCAGTCATTTATGATATTAACCTTTTCTTTACACGTGGAGCTACTCTGAAAAGGACTTTGAAAATTGCAATTATGTTACAATATGCACACGAAGACAGCCATAATGATGAACCACTTCACTTCACTGTGACATGGTAACATAAAGTGGAGAGCCATTATCTGTGATATGGATAGCTGCCCTATAAGCCCCTTGTGCAAATATCTTAGAAGTATGGCTCGCTTTCATTTTTGACAACAATCAAATCATTATGTGTACGGAAATGTTACTGGTCACAAATACTCAAACTCTTGGTAAAGGCTAGTCAGTCAGTCTCCTGCTAGAATCAGGTTGGCCATTTCAAAGACCACAGTCTCTTGAGTTGCCTAAAAATATTAGTAGAAATGTCCATGTTTTGACTACTGGATATTTTCCTTTTTGCGACCAACAAAAGGAAAATATTGTCAGCACATTTGCATATACATTCAGTGTAAACCAACCAAACCAAACTTCGTTTTTGTCAGTGCCCCTCGGCATCTGAGATCAACGCACTCTAGGGACTGTATGCTACGAACCATCCCTCCCTTACACTTGCCTCCTTTCAACCTTTCCTCCCTAACTCCCCTCACCTGTCTCTCCCTCTATGCCTCCCTCTGTCTCTTTCTTCACTCCCCTCCTGTTCTCTGACTTTCAGAGAACAGAAGCCAGCTTAGAGGGGGGAAAAAGGAGAAATCAATATGGCATGATTTATTGATCACTAAAAATGATGGCACTCATTAGCCCCCCAAAGGGACCTCAGCGTTAAGCAGATGACAAAATGTCAGCCGTCCTCCCTCCCGGTCATCCCACAAAAAAAATGATCCCTGGCCACCACCAAGCAGCCCTCTCTTCTCCTCCTCCAGCAACTGATCTGATATCTGGGATGCACGACAAAAAGATGCAGGCCTGCCAGTTAGCTGGCAGTAAGAAGGACAAATTGCAGTCATTCTGTTTAAATTGTATTGGTATCTACAAGCACGGTTTTATTTGCCACAGCTCTTTATTTCCGTTTTTTGTACAATTTTCAATTTTTGTTATTTCCCCTTTCGCGGATTAGACAGTATACCTTAAAATTTCAAGGTCAGGATAGTGACCCACAGATGATAAATAGCGTTCAGTTCGCACGAAAGAGAGAACAGTTTGGAAATGTTAGAGAACTAAGAATTGGTGTCCACATTGAAAAGCGAACTCTAGAGGTTTTTCTATTGGAGGACCTGTCCGACTGGAAGGGGACCAAGAGGGAAACACATGATACACATGAGCGACGATACTTTTCTCATTATAATTGGGAGGGGTAGTTGGAAGGGCTATATCTACCAGCATGCCTGGGAACGTCTGAAGAATTTCAGGTGGACCTGAATGCTATTGCAGAGGTATGGATCTCATGGCTTTGGATGGATGGATTGATTTTCCTTTGTGCTTTGGTCAATCAGATTTTGCTTCTTATCTGACTCAAAGGTGTTTAACATATGGCATGAATAAAATACCAAAGCCTCGCTGGTGGTGGGCCTTAACCCTATTTTTTAGGCCTCTGCTCGAAAATTGCATACCTTACTAAAAAGAGTGTATTTCTACAACTATAAGGTCTATTTTACTAATTTTAATGTTATAATAAAGGTAACACTTGTGAGATTTGTTCAGATGTGTAAATATCAGTGTATATGTTACTGGTTAAGAGTAAACGAAGATGGCACACAGCTCAAATTGAAAAGTTTCAGGTTCGCCTGAAAAGAAAAGCACAGAAAGCATGATTATGTCTTTTGAATGATGCAGCTGAAAGTTTAAACCTCTCCCAAATCATAGCACAATATGTGAACAGTCTCTCTGCAAAGTTAGACTTTGATAAAGTGAAGCAGAACAAAATTAGAGAGGTTTTAGTACAGAGAGGTCAGGCGAGGTCACCAAAATGGTCATTTTGGAATCATCTGTTCCATTTTAATTGTCTATATTATATAACTATATATTCCACTTGTTTTATCACTAATGGTGTTCAAAACATCCAAATACAGCAGTTTGGCTTTATTTTGAGAGCCAGAATCCTCTCTGAGCCCTCTCTGTGTGTCTCTGTCATCATGGAGTTTGGCTGACTCCAGTTCCTCTGTGTATTCGCGGACCTGTAAGTCAGCAGCCCATTGGTCGAATGAAATGATTGACACCTCTTTCGATGCGTTAGAGTGTAGAGAATTGAGCCGACCCCACATGGAAAAGATTGATAGCACTTTTAGCCAGTCAGAATCAAAAACGCTCCGTCCCTCGTGAAGCGTAAAATCCGATACGCCGAAAGTCAAACCCCCACCCCTGGTCCCCTGGTTTAGATATCACCCCCTATGTTCATGGAAACAGATTTATGACAAACAGGACATCCGTAAAACAGATATTTATCCTTTGTCTACACGAAAACAGCGACAAGCTGAGGTGTGTTTCTGATAATAATCAATAAAGCGGTTTGTGGTGCTGGTGTTTGATTGCTCATATCTCTGTAATGGTTTCACAGAGAGAAATATTGAAGATATCTCCGGAATCTGTGTAATTGGCTTGCTTTCTGGTATCTCGGTTTTCCGTGTTAGCTTGTAGCTTTCTGTTGGTAGCTCCGACCGGACTGAAGAGTCGGCTCAGCCACGGCAAAATATGACTGATATTATGATAATTATTTTAGTTGTTTGTTTTAGTTGTGTAGAATTGTGTTTGGAGTATGTAAAAATGGCTTACATGATCTTGTAGCCCAGATTTTTTTCTTTAATTGGGTATATAACTTGTGTGTAACATTCATTATATTCGTTCCTGAAAAGTGCATTGTACGACACTCTGTACGCTAAACTTTCTCGATGGAACCCCAAATGGTCCGCGGTCGGGTAGAGAAGGTTGGCTGTAATGTTCTTTATATCCACCAAAAAGCCTCAGTATGCTTCAAACAAAGGGCTTGTACGATTGCCTAACAGCGTGAAGAACACAATTAAGGATGGCAGGGTCTGATTATTTATTTATTTTTTCTGAATTAGAGGCAATCTCTTAATTATGCCATCTCCATGCAGTTATTGTTCTACAGAGATGTGAAAGGAGGCAGAGTTTCAACTTGACTCTCAAGCTCTCTAGTACTTCCGTTATTTTTTGTGTTTTCAGTGGATTGCAAAATCATAACTGCTGACAGATTGTCCAAAAGTGTCAGTCATTGTCAGCATTTGTAAGATTCATCACATCAAAACTCCAAAGGCAAAAGACAAAGCATTCTTGGAGAGAGATTGAAGGCAGTGAGATGCAGCCAGGGGGAAAGCTATGGTGACAGGCTGTTTGCCTTGACTTCAAGTGTTGCCATTCAGAACAAGTGTTCTTGTAACCTGTTGTTGTTGTAACCTTCAGATATGGTTAGACGACTGGTTGTATGGCCTGGTTTCTACAGGTTAAACATTGAGTCATTTGTGTAAAAGTGTTGGTCAGAATGGAAAGTATATGAATGGTTTTGTTATTCTTAGAGACTTTCCTGTTGTGGGCATTAAAAAATGTGATGAAGTTCAATTCAACATAGTCATATACACACAAATTAATGTGTGGAAATGTGTGGACATGTGTGAGTGTGTGTGTGTACTGAGTAGCATTTCATTGAAAGGGAAGGGCAGCAGATGAGGGATCTGTGAAGGGGGGTGGGTCAAATGTGTTTTTTATTACCTAAATACACAGCACTGAAATTTTGACTTTCAGTGTCTTACCAGCTGGACCTGCCCTGAAAACCTCTAAAGGGTGGTGTACAGGTGGCATCCTGATCAGATGCCTGAACCACCTCAGCTGACCCCTTTCAACATAGGAGCAGCGGTTCTAATCCAAGCTCCCTCCAGATGTCTGAGTACCTCACCTTATCTCTAAGATTGAGCTCAGCCACCCTTCGGATGATCTAATTTTGGCCTCTTGTATCCACAATTTCATTATTTTGGTCACTAACCAAAGGTCATGACCATAGATGAGTTGGAACGAAGATCGACTGGTCAATCGAAAGCTTTTTTACCGAGGGCCAATCCATGAGTAGTACAGAACCCATACACTACAATACCCATTCATACAAACATGCAAGAGGCCACCTGCCCATCAGGACTATCTGACCATTCATATCCATACCTGTAAGTATCTTGCCCCAGGACACATCGACAGTGGAGCCGGGGATCGAACCGCCGATCCGACAACCCGCTCTACTACTGAACCCTCTGGCCAATCTATGAGTAGTACATAAATCCAATAGCAAAACACCTCTCAAGCTAAGATCGGGCAGGTTGAGTTGCTGTTGACAAAGCAACGAGGCCTCCTTAAAGAGTCCTACATGGCTGCCATATACCTCCCCCAGCCTCCATGCCTCAACATAGACTGGAAGAGCCGGTCAGTTGCTTCTCATGGCTGGTAAGTTCTGACTGCTGGTATTGTAGGCATGCACAATGTTATCAATGCTAGTTAAATTGAGCAGTAGTAGTGAGTCAGGGTCACCAGGTGGCGTTTGGAGAGCCTCTGAAATCTCCCTTAGATGGTTGGGTTAAGATAAGGTGACTTTGAAAAATACAAACTATGACTCACATAATTCATTTAATTTATTCAGGTTTATCCTTTATTGTTTGAACCCACCTCCATCTTTTATCTTTGCAGAATACTTCATGCACTCATATGCTGAGATGAACAGTTTAGCAGTTTGGCAATATTTCTAAAATCTGTGAATACACCTGATGAAGGACTACTTAAAATGAATCAATCAAAGCTCATTCCATTCTATGAATAAAACTACTGGGGAATCCTAAACATGCTGACAGTAGATATAGTCTAAACAGTTTGTGCAATCCCACCAGAGTATACTGTCATTACAAGTCAATATATTTAGAAGTGTGCAGGTGATATAACAATATGTATGTAAGTGAAATGCTAAAAACTGAGGTTAACCACATTGGAAATTGTGTCGTTCTAATATTCCACGTTTGTTTGATGGCTTTTGCAGATGAAGTTTTCCTTTGAATTCTGTCCAGTTAAGTTTTATGCTGAGACTTTGATAGTTCATCACAAGCTTTGATGAGCTTGTAGTTTGTTTGTGCATTCCAATGGACACACCTTAAACAGTAATGTTTCTCTCCACCACCCCCACTGCTTGTTGGACAATCCCTCAAGTCCAACTCTGTGTGAGTGTGTGTGTGTGTGTGTGTGTGTGTGTGTCATTTGGATGAGGGGAGGGACTCAGGCAGGGCCCCAGGAGGGGGTGACTGGACGCTTCATCACCCGATGGCCAACCTCTCACAATGATGCATGAAGCCCGGCAGGACGCAGAGCATGGGCCTCTGAGGCCAAAAAAATGCCACAGACACACACACATACACACAAAGACACACCTACACACACAGAGACCTAAGGCATAATGTGCACTTCATCCAGTGTCACAACCCCGAGTATTGGGGGTTGGACTATGGGCAGGAGCGCTGGCTAAGGGAAGAGGTAGGACACATGTTGAATACAGTAAAAAGTTCAAAGTGATACCCAACACCTATTCAGATTATTATAAAATGAAAAAAGAGGTTATTTGTTTCATGTGCTATGGCTTTGTATCAAATATTTTTTTGCTGAATTGCTGTCTGCTATTGAATAGACACATTATGGCCTCTCCAAAACCACCTGAAGAAAGAGTACCAACTCAGTTATTTAATAATCATCTACTCATCTCGTTGCATGCACCCTTGATTGACATAAGGGTGAGTTGATAATAGCTAATAGCAGTCAGTCTGAGCAGGAGTTGTCACAGCCCAGGCTCAGTGAGTAAGACAAAGACCACACAATATTTAAATTAATTAAAACAATGTTTTATTTGAAACTAACACAATAACTTAATGAAGGACTCTGTAAGTCAGTGGTGCTTACAATGTGGAATGTAAGTGTGATGTTGTGAAGGCGGAACAAAGAGGAAAGCAAACCAATATGGTAGATGGCAATGGAGAGAGAGATAGACAGAAGTAGAAGCTATCGTAAATTAACTGGGAGTAGCCTGCCCAGGTCCAAACATGATGTCTGATGGCTCCGCCCATCTTTACCTGCAGACAACGTGCAAAAAGGAAAACAAGGCAGTATGAGGAGCTCTAACAGGGAGACTTTCTCAAACCACCCCCTAATCTCTCTCCCTACACACTTCCACTAGCTGTTGGAGGGTTATAAAAACCCCTAACAGTGTTTCTACATCTACACGACTTACTGGATATGTACAACGGCATTCTATGTTCATCGTGGAACACGCTCTGTACAAATCTGTGCAACTCCCCGTACAGACATAAACTGCTCAAACTAAGATAGACATTAAAAACAGTAAACACGTAAAAGGGCAGCAGCTTACGAACATCAGAGATGAAAAAAGGAGATGTTTACAAAAACAAGAGAAATGCCACCAAAGAAGCATGGAAGTAAGTTTTATTTCCTTTATATATTGCATATTCTTTTTTATTCTTAACATTGTGAAGCTTTGTACGTCCCCTAAAATGTTTGACCTTAGACCGACTAATCAGCACTAACCATGGAGTTTAAATGCTCAGGTGTAGGTAACACAGAGTTTACAAATTTGCTCACATCAACACTTTGGTCCAGAGTAAAATGACCCAGTAACATTGCATTTAGTTACAGCCTTTCTTGTCTTCCGACCACTCAAATTGCCGTTCACTACATGTCTGCGTTCACCCATTCACACACGCATTCATAATGGAAAAAGTTCCAGTTGCAATGAGCCATTTCTGAGTAAACAAATGGCAGAGAGCATGCAGTAGTTTGGCTCAGAGGCCTCTAAATATTTTGTAATGGCATTCGTGATAAGTGCTCCATCTGCCCACCATTCACTGTGCCTCTTCCAATAAACACTGGAAATGAGGAACTCCACTTCCCACCGCTTTTGTTGATTTGCCAAACTGTAAAAACAAGAAGGAAAAAAAATTTCTGGCTCGCATTGTCTACTTTATCCAAGCTCTGGAGATGATTAGTCCTAATTATATCATATCTTAATTGTGTGTGTGCGTGTGTGTGTGTGTGTGCGTATGTATGTACCTTTGCGCGCTGTGGTGTATACTTGCACATGCAGCAGGAATGTTTCTAGCCAAAGGGAAGTGGTTTAATCTGCTTGAAATCCAGAGGCCAGCGATGGTGAAAGCTTTATTAGTCCATTTTCCCTTAGTAAAGTTTATCACCATCACCGCCATGGATTTATATCCTCTAAAGCGTGGTGATGTTATTCATAACCTTAAACAAAAGACAAAGAAAACAACTATCCATATTTCATACATTAAATACTCTTTCATACAATTTTATTTCTGCATGCAAAAAGATTCTTTATGAAATTTAAAAAAAAACGTGAGGTCTGAAAAAAGACATTTACATTAAAATGATACTATCACATTGCTGGAAGGTGTGAGAGAGACAGAGTGGAAAAAGAGAAATTAATTTGGCCAAGTGATCAACAGACGGAGTGCTGAAGGCCTTGATGTTTCCCTCACATGGTGTTAAACACTGCCTCTGGACTGCCAGACGCCTGGTCACTTCAACTCCTCCAACTGAAGAAGTACACAAATTTATGATTCAGTTGGGATGAAAAACTGCCACTTTGAGAAATATGGGCTATTTTCCTGTTTTGTTTATTAAGTCATTGCATTTAAAAAGTTACTTTGCCAATAACTGGCCCTCTTTCTGGAGCTGTTCCAACCTGGTGAAAGGAGACAGCCTTCATGCAATCGAGAGTTGGAATATAGACAGATGCGTACGTCATGTTTGACCTTGTTGTTCGGCAGGCCACAGGTGATTAGAGGTAGGTTTACAGGTAGGGCGGATTCGGAGTCCACTATTCTAGTTCATTTCCAGCAAGGGAAACCTTCACACTGCCAGAATGATGGCCCGGTCTACAACATTGACACTGTCTTATTCAAATGCCTATTACTAAATTAATTATCTATTACAAGTGGGGGTGGTGAAGTGTCCCACAGAGCATCTGATAAAGTCCAGACCCTCAATTTTGGTTTTATAAGTATCAGATCACTGTTTACCAAAGCTGCACTGATAAATGATTTAATTATTGAGCATGGCCTCGAACATGATGGGTGAAGCCAAATGTTTTCTTAAAGCTTCCCCACCTGACTACAGCAATGCCCTTGTTGCTCGGGCTAGTAAACAAAGTGAATGCGATGTCTTAATCTATAAGTCTGTGGAGGTTTTGTATTAACTTCTAAACAAAATGCCTGCCTCGTTGACCCCTTACCAATTCAACTTTGTAAAGATCTCTGCCTATTTCTGGACACGAATGTTATCACTTACAACTGGCATTGTCCCCCCTAGCTTTAGGACTGCTGTGTTAACACGTCTACTCTCGTAACTCTTATCGACCAGTCTCTCAGCAACCTTCAGCCCTCATATTTCACATTCATCTTTTAGAACCTTCTTCATCTTTTTTCAGGGCCTGCTGCCACTCCACTGAAACGGCACTTACTTAAGTGGTAAATGATCTTCTGCTCACTGTGGACTCAGATTCCACCTCTGTGTTTCTATTATTGAATTCTGATGTAACTTTTGACCTACCCACAGTATACTCCAAGAATGACTAGAAAATCAAGTTGGGATTTCTGGCCCGTCTCTATTGGGATCAACGTCTTAAATGAAAGAACATAGTGTGTTTCCTTTCCTTTCTGACATGAAATTTGGAGTATGTCAGGGATCTCTTCTTGGCCCTCTTTATTATTCACCACCTGGCCAAATTTGATGTAGTCATGGAATTCATTTCCACCAGTATGCTGATGATACTCTACTCTATCTGCCTGTAAAGGGTGATGATCACTCCCAAATTATGAAAGAGGCCTGCCGGTTTTCTGTGAAAAACATGTCGCATAGTATAATTTTCTGCTTCTAAATTCTGATGAACTGAGATGCATTGGCCGCTGTAGTTGGAGCTAAGTTGTTTCTATCACACAGTTTCACTCTGAAAATAGTTCGTCATACTTTTCCTCCACCCCTTCCTTCACCTTTCATATGGCTTTAGGTGATCTCTCCCACGCTGCCACTGACACAAACAGTAAAGATTCATGCTCATTAATGTGCCATGATGTCACTGATATGCACATGAGCACACGGTGTCATCTTGATGACTTTTAAAAAGCTGCTCTCATCATAAAAAAGGTTTTGCAAGACTGTTTTTTTGTTGCTAAAGATTTATGTTTTCAGAAGGAACCAATTAGCTTGGAGCTGAGAGCCATAGACAGGCATTGGAATTCAGAAATGACTGAGAAACAGACGAAACTTTGTTGGTTTTGCGATTGTTTTTAAGTAAGAAAAAATTGTGTAACACCAGTCTTATCCTTTGAGACTGACTACTTAACTTCCTGGAATCCCAAAATGGACAAATTGACCAACCAAAAGTTGAGAGTTTCCCTTTAGTTTTCCCGTCGCCCACATTATTCTAAGGTAGGGAATTGTCTTGAGCTGAGTAAGAAAAATAGAAGAGAAAAGAAGATGAAGCCAGAGGCGGCAGGCAGGTGGAAAAGAAAGGCTGTGATGTAGTTTGTGTATGCCGGTCCGACGCCACTACCAAAGTGTGTACACACATATTAGCATAAAACAGCTTTGCATATGATCTGAGCCCTTTCCAAGATGCTCGAGACGACAGAGAGAGCGGGTAGGGAGGGAAGAAAATAAAGCTCTTGCTATTTTGCAAGCCTGAGACGATCACATGCTGTCGACAGCACCTCACATAACATCCACCCACCACAACCACCAGCAACTACCCCCCTACACCCACCCACCCTGCCCTGCATCATTTTATAATCCTTGTCAACACACACTTATACACAGACAGAGCAGATACCACAGGTCTCATCTCTTTGCTGTTTTTCCTGGTTTGGTCCAGGCAGGAAACAGCACACATCCTAGTGAGCCAGGCCTTATCAACCAACAACGTAACAAAGGTACAATGAGCAATGAAAAGAGAACAGTGAGGACAAATACACAATATAGTTATCGGCCACCATATGAACAATATTCACTCTGTAAAAGGGTTATTGTATTAAATGTATCAGCTTGGATAACATTGTGAGTATCATTTCCATGTAATACTTAGTTTGTACACACAGAAGCTATCAACAACAATGTAGAGTCTATATAAATGATCTAATGGTAAACTAATGGATTGGAGTACGTTGATCATTTCTACCTTGGATTAGCTCCATGGTTAAAGACGTGTTTTAGGGGCTAACAGATGGATTACCATATAGAATGAAAGCCATGTCCAACATCTCTTTTATTGTAGGCTGTAGGCTTTGTGAAATGTGAAAACAAGATGTGTTTTCTTATCTCGTTACGAGTGGTCTCGACCACTTGTACAACATTCTCTTACCTAAGAGAAGAGCAAAGATGAATCATTGGTGAATCCCAGCAATGGGTACTAACATAAGAACATATCACGCATACAAAGAAAAATAAAATTGAAATATGTTTGCATATTGCTCCCTGCATCAGCCATTGTACTTCAATAGACCATCATTTTTCATTTCATTTGGAAATGCAGAAATTTCCCTCCGATAATTGGAATCATGTTTGATTTATGTGATTTGAAGGAGTAAAAAAACACCAAAATGAAAAATATAAATTAACTAATGTTATGTTCTTAGTTTTAAAGAGCACTTTACCCCTTAAAGCCTGCTGATCATTTTAAATTTAAAGCACCCTAATATGGGAGTGAGAAGAGTGGAGGCTGTTATAACAGTATATTAGAGTTTCAGGGTTTTATACACATGTTGTTTGTATGTGTGCACAGCCTTGCTCTTTTTTTTCTCTATTTGATAAGTGGATCAGTGTAGAATTTCCTTCTGATATCAATGCTGACATCACTCTGTCACTTCAGTGCTGACAGTCACTCCTTACAGACCCGTGCACTAACACAGCCTGTGTGTGTTGGTGTGTGTGTGTGTGTGTGTGTGCACGTGTGTGTGTAGGTGTGCGTGTGAGTGTGTGTGTGTAGGTGTGAGTGTGTGTGTGTGTAGGTGTGCGTGTGAGTGTGTGTGCATCAGATCAGAGACTCGGAGCAGCTCTTAGCTCATTAATGTAAACACGCTGCTAAGCACAGGTTCTGCAAAGCTGCACCACTGACTCCCACAATCCACTGGGAGACAGACCAAGATGTCTGCCTGTTTCACAGCTCTTTATCCTCCACTGTCTCTCTTCCTCTTTATCTGTCTATGACTGGTAGCCATGGTTTCCCCCTCAGGCTTTACCTTCCCTCAGGCTTTACCTCCTCCACCATCACATGTGCCCCTTTACCTTTTATTTTCTTTCCCTTTTTAAATCCTTTCCCTTTTTCTTAGCTTCTCCATCTTCTTTTTTGAGCTTCAACATCTGCCAACGCTTCTTGAACTCTACTCAAGTGGTCCCTCAGAAGTTTACACTGCGACACTAAATAATAACCGCCATATGCCATTTACTCTTTACAACCGTATAACTTTCATCTAGAGTGATTTAAAGGCAGCCGGCCTGTGGCTGAAAGGATTTAATTGTGAGCCGTATAGCTCATGAGTATATTGTGCTCTCTTGATAATGTTCATGTCCTGTCATGTCCAGAGGACAAATGGAATGCTTGAATGCAGGCTTTGCAATTGCTACTCTCATTAGATGTGAGGATATTATTAAACTAAGGAGGGGTCCAATCTTACGTCCTGTTTCCAGACCAGCCACTAGACAATTTTTCTGTTCTCTGGGCAGTATTGGGACTGATATAAGTTATCTTTAATTTAAAAGTGTTGCCTAGCAAGCACATTTGCTCTGCTACTCTCAGCTGTGGAGAGGTTAACCTAAAGTTAGCTAGCAAACTTATGAGCATGGAAGTGCAGTATGACTCTGGAAACAGTAGGTTCTAAAAAGCTCTAATACCTGCCCAGCGCTACACAGCAGACACACACAGTTAGCGACTAGCCGTGAACATAGTGCAGCATTTAGCAGCTAAAGGGACAGATATATCTCTCAGGAGTTTAGGAGGGCAAGCATTTTTAACAAAAATCAATCAAACTCTTGCCGAAGCCAGTCAGAACAAAAGAGGAAATATCTTTTCCATCGAGAAAAATGTTCAGTGCCGTTCTTTGCTCTTCTCCTAATGAAGAAACACTCTCCAGTTCTGATGTAACTGATGCTATCGCAGCATACATGCTAATCTCTTTAGGAGCCGCCATTGTTGTTTTTTGAACAGTTGCCTTACGGGTCATCACACACTCCTGATCTACGCCCGTATCTGCCAGCAGCTTCACAAAATGCAGCTGCCATGCAGAGTAAGGACGACACCAAAACATAGCCAGGCTTGGGGAGTAACGGAAGACATGGAACAGCGTTACCTAAGAAGAATACAAAAAAAAGTGTGTGTGTGGACAGATCAGCGACAACGTTTACAACATGTGTTAATCTAACGAAAAAAGTCTGTTTGTTGACATTCAGCCCTTTAAAAACAACAGTTTCACTGTGGTCAACAACACAAAGGGAAACATGCACCTGTATTTAAGGGGCAGTCTAGCAGCAATCCAACAGCACCACAACAGACATTGGAAGACATGGAACCTCAATATAAGCTTTGAATGTAAAAAAAAACGATATTCTAAATAATTTGGAAGACATTTGTATGCAGGTTCACTTAATTTAATTTGTAAAAGGGCTTAAATCACTGTACTATGATGTTTTTCACTTCTCTTGCCTTTATATTTATATTTTGTCTTGTGGTAGCCTAATCCAAATGTAACAGAAATCAAGTTACTAATCAAGTCACATTACTTTTATACTGTGATACTGTGATTCGGTTACTAATCACATTTTGTAACAGGCAGTGAACAGTTGTATAGGAATACATTCATGAGGTAATCCTCCCTGAACATGGCTGAAAGCAGTATGAATGTTGTGTTGGGTGATCAGTAACACGACTGAAGGCCGATGTTCCCTTGAATCTGCAGATGTGTAGTGAAGCAACTGTTTGCTAACATGTTAACCATATCAAACTGTACACAGTGATAATAGCTCAACGTAATGTTTAAAGCGTGTTCCACACGTGTGGTCACTGTTGAGTAAGCAGTGTTTCTCATGGTGTTAGGACAGGTCTCATTGTTGCCCCTCTTGGTCCGGAGCGCTCCCCGGAACGGCACTTCCCTCTTGCTCTCCTCTTCTTCACTGACAGATGTTGTGCCCTGTGTTTTAGGTTCTTCACCACTGATCTGTGACGTTGTGAGAGGTGGTTAGAGTTTGAGTTAAGATATTGATCTGTGTAAGTGGGTTTCCTGTACACTGTGGCCTGCCCTCTCATGAACGCCAGGTGTCTGGAAACAGAAGCTCACCATCCACTTCCTGTTCACTACTGCACCTGATATGTGGGTTGATCCTGCCGATGTGTTGGGTGAAGAAAGATCAAGGAGCCCAACTTTGAACAGACAAATGTGAGCTTCTCCCCCATACATGACCAACTGTCACCATTTGACTGAAATTCCATACATATAAGTCACAAGAACTTGGTAAGTTACAATCACTGATAAAATTAGCATTTTCCGGAATGAACAAACAACTGTTTTCCTGCAGAGTATCATGGCCTGAGACAAAAACCCAAACCAACCAAACCAAATGTCATTAAGGTGGGACTCTACAGGCAAAGCATTGTTTTTCATGAACTCGTCAATTTATAGATTTTGGGCAATATTGCTCGGATAAAGTCTTCTTTCAGACAAGAAAACTCTAATGGGAAAATATGTTTAGTATCATGTTGAGTTTTAAAATATGTTTTGAACACTCTCTGACAATGACACTAGACCTTTGAGCGGATGAATACAATACGTGTCTTGTTGTCATGTCACGTGTCTAAATACCCGTTTTCCATTGGATGATTTACCTAGGTGAAGGGGGATTTTGCAAGGATAAAAGATGTGTTTTTCTGTGACTTAGTTGACAGCCTCCCTACTGTACACTGAGATGCGTGTCAGTGGAGACGCTCTCCTATTTGCAAATATTAAAAGACGAACAACGTTGATTATCTCAAGACTCTGTTCATTGACATAGATTAGAAAACTCTAACTCTTCTCCCGATTGATCATAGAAATTTTCCATAACAAAACACTTTAAAAATCCGTGGTGTGAAGGTGTTTATTGTATTATGTCTATTTGTGTCTGAAGATTTATCTTAAATTCACCAAAAATTAGCATTTAGCCTCATTTCAATAATTAAACATAACATTTCAGAAAACTGAATTGAAAATGGCGATATCTATTAATTATAATTGTTTACCCTATTCACCTGTAGTGTCTTCCGTTGAAAGCAGAAATACACCCTGCCAAGCATTCAGCATATTCATTATTACATTTCTTCTTTTTATGTTGTGATTATTGCTGTCCAATGGCAGCAGTATTCCCCAGAGACACAATGTCACCATCTAAGTAACGCTTGGTGTGAAGTCATCCTCCCTTGTGGCTGTCCTTTACCCTGTCCTCTGAAATGAGAAAATAGCTTGGTTAAAACGTATAGATGTATACATGTATTGAAGAAAGTTGTATTTATTCACTGACGTTAACTGTAAATTCTCAGCAGTCACTCTTGAGCTGTTGTTGTAGTGACAAAGTGTAGACAGGATCTCTCCCCATCAACAGCATGAACAAAAACATAATACATAACTTGCAGGTTTCAATCAATAGCAGTGCTTTATGATACAGTTCTGCAGGGGCCTAGAACTGAGACCAGAACCCTGCTCTTATCCCCCCGTCTTTAAACCTGACTCAACTAAACCCGACGTATATATTAAAGCCACTATAATCTCACAGTGTTCTCCCCCTTTAGTGACCAACATCTGACCAGGCTAATGCAAAGCACTACTTGCGGTTCTCAGTGGGCATTGCATATTTATTTGCAGGATATAATATTGCATGGTGGCAGACAACTGGTCGCGTCAGAGAGAATTCTTAGTGAATGATGTCTACACATTCAACCTGCGCTTGACCATTCATACTATTCAGACTATTGGTACAGGCTAATCCCTGGTGGTCAATAGGGCTATAAAAGGTCTGCTGCTTCGCTTCTGTACAGATCGTTGAACACTCAAACAATCCCACCAGAACTTGCATCATTCTGAGTTGTTGAGTTGCAGCTGACATCAAGTGGATGCTACAATACACTTGAGATTCAACATGGCGGATGGTGCAGGAAACGTATGAAAAAGTAATGCAACAATTTACATTCCGCCATCATGATCGGCTATATTTGCAAATTAGAGAAGTGATTTAGAACGGTTAAGTTTGCCAAAGATTGCAGTGATCAGACTTATCTGAAGGACGTTTACTGATTTTGTCTTTTATGGTTGTCTCTTTCTTTCACATCCCCCCCCCCCCTGTCTTCTCTCTCCTCACAGCCGCCGTCCTCTTATTCCCCATGGCACGCTAATCAGGTATGTTTGTCACAAAGTACAAATATGGGTGTGTGTGTTTGCGTGTGTGTGTGTGTGTGTGTTGGGCCAGGTTGACTGACAGACGGCCTCTGTAATAGCAGGTGTTGCCACGGCGATGTGGAACAGCTTGTCTTCTCTTACCCAACTCTAGCTTTGCTCTCTGGAGGCCAACATTAAGGCAGCAGCCACGCACACACACACACACACACACATGTAAAAACAGGATGCATACTGGCCACAGTACATGCAAACATGCTGACAACACACATGGTATCATACACACACGCACACAAACACACACACACACACAGATACTGAATAAGAGCCTCTCTTCTTTTCTCTGTCTGGTCTCTTCATTTTCTCCCTTTTGTCTCTTTTAGTCTCTCGTTATTTGTTTCCTCTTCACATGTTCTCTTCTTTTTCACTCATTGTCTTGCTTGATTCTCTTCTGTCATAAGTGCAGTTCATAAACACATTTCACACAAAAAACATCCACTTTTAAAAGTTTGTTTCCTGAAAGTTTTTATCTCTTATTTCAGTTCAAATGAATTCAAATTTTGTTTTTGTACTTACTACTACTAGACCCACAGGAAGAATGATATCTCTTGCAATCAGTGGGGAAACACTTATAGGCAATATGCACCACACACCCACACACACATAAAAAACATGTAAACACTAATTGAAAACAGCACAATCGTTGTGTGTTGTTGTAGAAACCTGCAATAGCGAATGAAGGAGCTGCATTTTGTGTTTCTGAAGCCTTTCTATTTCTGTGTTCATTGAAATGTGACTCGATGTACTGTACTGGAACAATCTCTCACAGGAGTCTGTATGAGGAAATCATGAAGGTATACAAAGTACATAAGTACATAAGACAGCAGTGTTTTGTATTAAGTGCATCAGTGTGTTGTTGCTGCTTTGAAAGAGTGATTCAAATGTTGCATGTGTTTATCATTTTGTGGCAAAAGTGCTTGATTGCATGTTTTATTTTGATTGCGTTCATGTGAGATGTTTATCTCAGTGCTGTGTCTTATTTGGCTCGTGTGTCTGTTTTTAACACGATGAGCCAAAGCAGTCATAAAATAAACCTGTAACTTTATTTAGCTGTGCAGTTACGTTAAGTATATAATAAAAGTATAATATATGTTTTATTATAAGTCTTCAGAAGATGCATCGGTGTATTATTTAAATACATTTTTTTTTTTAAATTATATTTTGCATTTTGTTTCTTAGAGGTGTCACAAAATTGGAGTTGACACCTGTGTGCAAAACACCATGTAACAACCAGGGCCTTCCATGCCATGCATACCAAGGCCTGTACATTGTCTTCAAATCAGCAAAACCACACAATTAAAAATCTGATATGCCATGAACACTACGACATGTTGTTAAAGACTTTGTGAAACTTGTTTCAAGCAATATTTCCGAGTTGTTTAGCGATGTTTGGTAAGTGGTCTGAAGAGATTTTTGTTTAGTGTATGGATTCGTTTACAATTAAGGGATTTTAACAGATGCAGAAGGGTGACTTTATCCCACAGGTGCGACCAGTTACACTCACTATCTTTCCACACCTGCCAGACGTATACCTCTGCTTTCTATTCAGCAGGTAGCGAACCTTTACCTCCTCTGGATCACTGCAAGCCCTGAGCCGCATCGGCCCCGGTCTCCTCCCCTCCTCTCTGGCTCAGCCTGGCTGACTGTAGGGGGTCACAGCCTCACATCCATACAAACAGGTTTAGCTACTATGAGGTTGCGTATTTGTCAGCTCTTCTCATCGCTGGAACAGGGCAGGAACTACTCTGCTGTGTGACGTTGCAATGGCGGATGCCCTGTATGTAACATTCTCTTCTTTAGAAGCACAAATATCCTTTAAATGCTGAAAACAGAATTATTACAATATAGTTTGTGTTATGTTATTTTGCAAAGGACAAAACATTTTCAGTTAAGTTTACTTTAAATACCTACCTACTATAAAAAAAGTAAAATATTGTTTTTTTATTTTGAGGTTCCAGAGTTAAGGAGTCCAAGACCCAATAAAGACCCTGCTTATCCTGCATACAGGTCAATATTTCAGAAAAACGTGGTTTCCTCTAAAGTTTAGCATCTCAAAGTCATCCTCTAATTCTTCTTCTTCTTCCTGTCTTTCCACTCTGAATCCGTTCCATTCTCTCTTCTTCTTCTTCTTCTTCTTCTTCTTCCTGTCTTTCCACTCTGAATCCGTTCCATTCTCTCTTCTTCTTCTTCTTCTTCTTCTTTTTCTTCTTCCTGTCTTTCCACTCTGAATCCGTTCCATTCTCTCTTCTTCTTCTTCTTCTTCTTCTTCTTCTTCTTCTTCTTGCATTCAAAATATTGCTCAAGTAAAAGTATGTGTGTACAATCACAAAAATGTGCTGAGAGTGAAAAAGTACTCACTATGCAGCCAATTGTGCTCTTTGGTTGTTACATCATTACAAATTATAACATGACATTATTGTCATTATTAATTCAGTGACGTGCAAGATGTATTTCAATGTTGTAGCTGGCTGCAGTAGAACTACTTTTAATATTGTTTGAATGCTGTTGGGTGGTTAAATGTACTGTATAGCAATGCATTCATTTCATATACTCATCATAGCTTTTTAAAATATTTATCTGAACTAATTTCAATATTTAAGTAATTAAATACATGTAGTGCAGTCAGGAGGACAATATTTCCCTCTAGGATGTGGTGGAGTAGAAATATAAAGTCACATACAATTAAAACCCTCAACTAAAGTACAAGCACTTCAACTTTGTAATTAAGTACAGTACTTGAGCAAATGTACTTAACTACTTTCCACTCCTCCCCTTCACTGTCTCTGATTCACTGTCTTCATTATGAGGCCTCTGAGTTAAACGTCATCATATTTACTTTACAGGGAGTTTGGAGACAACAGGAAGCAGCACAGAGGATGGGTGACTCCTCTGTGTTTAATAAAGAGCCAGGAGCCTCCTCCCTCACCTCCTGATTCCTTCTATGCAAATATTTGTTCTTCATTTTCCACACAGGGACACTTTCTCTCCTTGTCTCTTTATCTCCCTCTTCTTCTTCTCTCCCATATTATTAAGTTTATGCTATATTCCTTCCAAAATAAACTACAAACTGCAAAAAAAAGCCAGCAGGTTCACAATCAACTGGTGCAAAAGCATGAATATTCAGGATTATATCTATTGCGAGTCAAACCTTTGAATCATACTAACATTCTTGAGGTTGTACATTTATTATCCCCACAATATACACACACAGAGAGCATCACATATGTGTTACACACATCAATTAAAAATCTTGACAAAAGCTCTAAATTGAGTAAATTGACTCTGCAGAGATAAAGCTGTGTCCATTCTAAGAATCAATAATCCGTTTATAAATATGTTATTAATAAAGGAGTTAAGCCGCATATATATTTCATGACAGAGGAAGGGAGCGTCTCCCTGAGGCCGCGGGGCTTTACTCCATATCATTCATTTATAATTAATCTGCACCACTTGGGATTTAGTGAATTAGCAAACCCGCAACAGACTTGAGCTCTGTTCTGTTTCTATCAGTTGCAGTTGTGGAACATGGGAGGTCCTTCTCTCACTGCTGGTATTAAAGAAAAAAAAAAAGAGGAGAGACAGAGACAGAGACAGCAAATGCAGTTGAAGTTTATCCAACCAGGAAAAGGGAGTGACAGTCCCACCGACACACTGGAGCAAAAGGCCAAATGTTTTATATCTGAATAACATATTTATTACATTCAATAAACAATCCAAATACATATTTAGATATAATGATATGATGATAATCAATCAGTTAATCAATGATGATATTCACCTGCACTACTGTCTTTGCAATGACATCATTTTCTTAAATCTTAATTATTATTTGTTTAATTCAACTTGGCAATGACTTTGCTAATTCATGTGTGACTATCTACATTTCTACAGTATTCTTTTTAAACTGTTATTTTTATTACAATTATTTTTGTCAATATTAGTATTATGACTATTATTGTTATGAATTGTATTTGTAAATGTGATTTATTATTACTATTGTAGTTCAATTTGTTTTAATTAAATTCATTTATACAACCCAAAATCACAAGTTTGCCTCAGCGCGCTAAACAATCTGTGCAGCATACGTCATCGTAACGGGGAAGAAAAGGGAAGACAGCTGAGGGAGAGCAACAGAGGAGGGAGCCCCAGTAATAGTGGTATAAAGGTGACTAATAATAATAATAATAGCAGTAGCAGTAGGACCATGGCAGGAGGCATGACCACGGTCCAGGAACCACAATCCACGGAGGAGAGAAGGTGTAGATGAAGAAAGAGTAAGGGCAAAAGTGTCCATTTCTTTTCTTTTTTATATTTTGTAACTTTTATTTTGAAATGTAACAAAGACATGTTAATATAATGGGTTGAAAGAGAAAATAAGCAGTACAACAATGAGCAGAGGTGCATGAACCTTATGTAAAAATCAGCAATCTGTGGCCACCACATCCTTACAGCTACACAGTTTTACTAAAGGACGTGTTTTTCTGCCCTGTTAAACATCCTAAATGACAATCTTTCATATTTAAAATAGATCATTTCCTTCTCCATTTTTGTAACGATAGCTACTACAGGGCACCTTCCAGGGTTTGATAGTAATGTCCCATCCAGTGATTTTTGCTGGTGTGTTCAGCCCTTCAGTGGTTTAGGAAACACAGATAGCCCCTTAGCGTCTCCTGATTATAAACCCAGTGGCGTTCACATTATGACAATAAATCCAGAAGTGTTGGATTTTGGGCATGTCATCTGCCCCCTGATGGCCATCTTTTAAACCAGTAACTTACAATAATGTCAACTTTTAACTTACCGTAAACTCTTTTGACATTGCAATTAGATGGTCCTACATCAGACAGGCAAGCCACGAGGTACATGCAAACCCCCACACACACTCACTCTCTCACACACACACACACACACACACACACACACAGACACAGACACACAGAATGGGTCCAGCCTGCTATTGTCCCTGGTTAATCAGGGGTGGACTGACATTGCCGTCAATTTCCCCCAAAAACAAAAGACTTGCTGCGGATGTGAGGGAGCTGTATCAGTGCAGCATCTCCCTGGCAGCACCAGGGCAGCCAGGCAGGCGAGAAGAAAGGCCTGATCGCTGCAGGATGGCTGCAGGCGAGGAGAAAGACACTGCTGACAAACGCATTAATTACTTTATCAACTTCATTTCCCAATTAACCTTACATGCCACCTCCCAGGTAAGCCAGCCGGGGAGGATGAGCGGTGCAGGGCTCTGGTGCTGGCGACTCCTCATCAACCGGAGAAAAACTCAACAGTCGGAGAAAAGATGAGGTGAGGAAAGATGAAGAATCCTGGAGACAATAGTTTCCCCCAGCTCTTAAAAAAAGCAGAGCAAAGACAGAAAATGACCAGATTGTCATTATCATGGATTTAGAGGTTTCCACCAATCGCAGTTGTGATTACCAAACATGATGTTCAGTTCAATTAATATACTGTTTGATATATATCTTCATTTACCCCTTCATTTGCAAATTTCAATTTCTCAATATTGGTGCGTCAGCCATCTTTTCTTTGGCTCTCCCTCTGTTGGCTTGACCAGCACATCACTGTTTCAGCTCAGGCTCGTCCACAGAGAGGAAGTCGGGAGGACTCCGGAAAGGAAGAGACAAACGAAATCAAGGGAGGTGTGACTGTGGCATCAGTGGATGAGCCAGAATAATGAATGGTCCTTTATCATTAGGTCTCATTAAGGGTGGGGGCTCAGGCTATTCAATTGACTGTGGTGCAAAAGAGAAACAAATGCAATGAATGAAAAGTTGTGATATATTAAAATATGTTCATAATAAGTTAAAGATAAAGTTTAAAAAAATACAATAAAGAAATAAATAATTAAGTCAAACAAAGTCAATGTGAGGAGAATATATTCAGAACATTGGGAGAATAAAGATAGTAATGTTAGTTTTGTCAAAAGGTTATGTTTTGAAGATAAATAAGAAGATGATATTTAAATTAAATTAAAAATACAAGAAAAAGGAATATTAATGGAATATAAATGGAATATTTTGAGAACAATGTTGAAAATGTATTTATATGTTATAATATATTTAATTATTACACCATTTTGAAGATGAAGATAAGGATTTTACCTCCCTAACAGTGGGCTTTTATACTCTCGTGTAAATACATATTTGTAATGAGGGTAATCAATAATGTGATATTTACAGTGGACAGAGATGTTCTCTCAGGTAGTCTATCTATGTAGCACAACACATTGCTGCAGCACATCAACACTTTACACAATACTTTCCTTTTTTCAGTTGAGGCAGCAGAAAGATCATACTTGGAATGTTTGGCTCTCAACCATCCATGAGCGGTGTCGAAATATCATATCCACAATTGTAAATTAGCGTGAAGACAAAGTCCCTGTTTGTGGCACACAGGCCTCCCTGTCAGTAATCTGTGAGTGAACTGCTCTGGATCCATTTAGAACTTCATTTAGTGTCGCCTCGTTTCCAGCTTTGGTCCACTGCATTGTTTTACATTACGTTAGGATCTGTTTTTCTTTTACATTAGTGCGTCTGCCAGAATGTCTGTGGAAGTAGAAGATGAAAGGTTAACACAAGCATATGGATCTGCCATGAAAGCCCTCCAAAACACACACACATGTGCATCTGCACGTGCACATGCATCCCCTCATTAAAACTTTGAATGGAAAATCTGGGAGGGAAAGTGTTAATCAGATGGTTAATTTCCATCCCCCCAACCCTCTGAATGTATTGAAGTAGTTGAGTGTTAGTGTTTTTCATTGTGAGAGGAGGGGGGGGGGGGGTGCAGGCCTTTTTTCACCACTAGTTGAAATGTTAATTATAACCCTGGCAAGAGAACTGATACACTAAGGGTTGGAGTAGAATGGGAGGGCAAATACAAAGCAGCTGTGGCCTGGGACTGGAGCTGTTACTGGGACTGTGGGGTGGAATGAGACCCAAAGGAGGAGGCAAGCAAACCTAAACCATAAATGAGATTAGGACTTCATGTGGAGATAGGGCTAAACTGGGACTAAGATCACATTTACACTACAATAGAGACTTGGTAGGGATATTGGGGGGGATAATGATTTACAATGGAGATGTGATACAAGCTAAACATGAGATAGGTACTACAACAGGGGCTGGAGCTTGGACTGCAGACTGGGTCTCATGACATGGATTGGGACTTTACCTAGGTCTACAACTAGGACTGAGACTAAAGCAGAGGGTTACACTTGAACGAAAAATTGTGTTGGGGCTTAAACTGAGATCTACCCTAAAACTAGGACTGGGATTGGCAGGATTGGAGATATAAAATGGAACCTGTGAGTTTCCATTTGGGGCATCGCTAGGGACTGGACTGTTATGAGGGCCGATGCTCACACTGGCACTGGGGTTGGAATGGGAAAAACAGACACGACAGCCAGAACTGGGATTGGGACTGGGATTTCGATAGGGGCTTGGATTGGAAATAATTATTTGATATTGGCCAAGGCTGAGACTAGGGCTCAGACTAAATATGGCCCTGGGAGAGGGGGCAACGCAGGACTAGGTTTGAAGCTAAAGCTGGCACTGGGTTTGGGCTAAATCATTGACAGGTTTGAAGCTTTGGGTTTGACAGTTTCTTTTGTGTCCAGAAGTGAAATGAGAGGGTGGAGCTAAGTACAACTGAATGCTGAAAAAGACATTTAGCAGATGAAAATGTTACAATTAACTTTCATTAAATTACACTGTGAAAGGGCTGAAGTTCTCAGACAAAAACACAGACAACTCCCATACAGGACAACACTATGATAGTGACTTGTCAAGAACACAAAGCCCCGCCCTAAAACACACCCTGCTTTATGGTCTATTTGTCTCTTAATAGATCATAATGTACTAAATGAACATCATGCTGTATTGAATAAGACTTCAAGAAACTAGAGATTGAAACCATAAACTCATGTTTACAATGTTTACTGAGGGAATAAATCAAGAGAGAAGTAGAGTCATTTTCTCATAGACTTCTATACAACCAGAGGAGTCGCCCCTTGTAGTCTTCTAGTAAAATGCAGGTTTAAGGCATTTCACATTGGCTTCCCTGCCGCCTTGGCTTAATGCAGGACTTCGGCTAAGACTTATTAGTTTGACTCATTATGATTAATCCCGTACTGTGGCTGAAACAAAAATTGGCACTGAGCCTGGGAATGGGTTTGGGATTGGGATTGAGGATGGGACTGGGGTGACTTTATCCAAGCTTGGGGAGGGATTGTAGATAAAGGTGGGATTAAAGATGGGACTGGGAATTTTCAACTGGAAGAGGCATTACTGCTAGAATTGGGATTAGAGCATGGGACTGGGAAGAGAAATGCTTGGGAGTCATGGACTGAAGCTGGAGGACAATGGAGGACATTGTCCTGGATGTCACTGTAAGTGCTCCCTGTGAAACCCTGTAAATGTACACACAGCGAGTGGATGACAGCCGAGGAAAAGGAGGGAGGAGGTGAGAGAGCAAGAGACGGAAAGAGAGAGAACATCAATTTAGCCTCTCATAAACACAGCAAAATGAAACATTCACTTGAGCAGATGCACATGCTCATGCATAATACATCGAGTCGCAAAACGCAAATACACATCGCAGCTCTGTCATTTAATTTACGCAGATGATGTAACAACTTAAAGAAAAAAATACCCGTTTTGTATCATGGCCTTTTCTACTATTGCAATAAACAGATACGACTGGATTAATATCACACTGTTAATTAACATCATGACATACTGCATAATGCGTATGCATATTGAAATGCTTTATAGATTCCTAGCTTGTTTTCTCTGTGGATCATTGAAACGTTTGATTTGAATGAAGTGAGTGTAATCTATTCCAGGTACAGTAATACAGCCTTTTACAGATTATTCTCAAACCCGGGAGATCTCCTGAACCACCACAAGAGGGTTCTTCTCTCACAGAAATTACAAGTGCTTTTCACCTGTAAAACATATTTGTATTCTATCAGTCCTTTACACAACTGGTTTTATTCTAAATATGTTCTCATATCATTTACTGTGGAGTCTGTATGATTGTATGTATTCTGTCGGACTGTGGAGCTGCATTTTCTTAAAACATTTGTCATTGAAATGAGTTTCCTTGTGGCTGATATGGTCGGGTTTCTATTGCAGCTACAGATTTATTGAAGACAGAGGACAGAGTGAGATGTTTAGTTCGTGCTTTCTCCATTACTGGGACTTGGGAGCATTACTGGGGCTCACTGATTCACCAAACAATGCATAGTCTAATTACAGCCGTGATATTAGACGAGGATGGGGAACTCAATGGGGAGGGGAGAAAGTTGGTCCCGGGCCAAGAGAATATTCGCCACCTTATTTGTTACACAAAACAACAACCCCTTAGATGACTTATGAACTCGTTCATGACTCCTTCAAGGTTTAGGCAAGATGTGTCTCTGTAAATGTACATCTTTTTAAAAAAAAGAAAAACAAATACAGTGAGCATCATCCTGCAGCCAGACAATGGTAGGTGGAGGAACAGTCATTTGTCCTTTCTTTGTTTCAACCACATCAACTCTCCTTTTCTTGCCTGTTTCTTTCTATTTGCTTCTCTCCCCCCCCCCCCCTTCTCTTCCTCTTCTTTCTCCTATCCTACCCCCCCCCCTCCCCCCCCCCCCCCGCCCCGCCCCGCCCCGCCCCGCTCTCTCCCCCCTTCTCCCTCTTTCTCTTTTTTGATGTGTTTGCTTTCACGGCTTCTGAGCGCTCTCTAATTCCATCTGGCCACAACAGAGAAGGCGGCGTGGTGAGAAAAAGCATTTCCATATGTGCAAATTAGGGATCCCCCCCCCAACCCCACCTCCATACACACACACACACAATCACACGCAGACACAAGCTGCACCTACCCCCTACATACTGACTGCCGAGGCTGCTAATGGTGATCAAGGGGAGGGTTTTTGTTGGCCCTCGGTCTGAGTCTGTAAGTTGTCATGACTGTAATGTCTACATCAACAACTGTGACCTGGGGAAAATGAAGATACTTATTAATATGATGGCAACCAGATGTATTATTATTATTATCATTATCTGTATTATTAACTTCCAAATAGCTTGTGCTGATTATGACAGTTATCTTAGATTGAAAGAGCTCCACATGCAGCTTTATTACCTGTGCTCCGGTTCCATCTGTAATTCCTCTGGTGAATTACAACTTCCACACTCACAGCATGCCTCCCAAAAAGAACAAATGTTAGCAGTTCATTTGGTCTGAAGGAAAAAGGAGGGATGAGCAGAGAGACACACAATGACAATTAAAGCCATCCATCTCTGCTGAGGAGAGGTCGCCCCCCTGTTCTGTGCTGCTTTCATTTCAAGCCTCGACGCATTCATCGCTTTTAGATTTCTTGTCTGAAATACCTTTAAAATGAAAAAACAAAAGAGTTAATGTATTCATTGTTTATTTTCTATGGAGGGGGGGGGGGGGGGGGTGCACATAGACAGCATGTCTATTGTCTGTCCATCAGCCTCCCCTCACACTGTACACAAAGAACGCAGCCTGCTTAATAAAGATGCATGTACAGTACCGCTGTGACTTCTATCCTGCCGTGTGCGTCCGTGTCATTCATGCCACCAGCCACTACCTTTCCATCTCTGTACACTGGGATCATTCAATCAATGCCTGTTTGTAAGCAAGTCTAAGACAGCTAACTAGATTGTGACATATTGAGAGATTCCACCTTGTGTGCGAGCAGTCGATACTGCCACTCCTGAGCGGCCGTGCCGTTAAAGCCGGGCCTAATAGCTCGAGGTGACATTGGGATGTCATATTTGTGTGTATGCGTGTCGGTGTCTGAGGAGGTTTTGCCTGCATAAGTTCTTTGAACGCAGCCAAATGTGTGTCAATGTCTCTGCATGTCCTTTACACACACACACACACACACACACACACACACACACACACGCACTGACACATGCACTCTTTGTGAGGGAGCAACATCGTTCAAGGGTGGGGGTGATTGATTCTTTAAAAAAAAAATAAAAAACGTCAACCCTTATATTATTAGTAGTATTATCATTATCATAAAAGTGTGTCCCTTGGGACCCCAAGAAAAATCTACTGTGAAACAACTCTCATTTGAAAATGGGAATTATGTGTTCTCACAGCGTTATCATTTACGTGATTAATGTCATCCGAAGAAAAAAAAAGAAAGATCCTTATTATTTTAGGAACATTACAGTTCAATTGCATATTGTGTAAGATGAAAATAGACAGAGCACATGAGGACATGTGAGTCTGCTGCATCTGTGTGTGTCTCCTTCAGAGTACCTGATAGTGTGTGATGCTTTAAATTAGGAGCCATGGCAAACATCTATTCTATTTTATCAGTTCAAACTGCATGGGCTGCAATTGGGTGCTTTTGACCAATACATTGATATTTTAAATTATCATTCAAAGAGCACTACTTAGAACAGAAACAGAAAATAATGATTTGAAGTCTTTAGGAACAAATGATTAACAAAGTCGTGAAATTTGAGAATGAGAGAATAAAGCACCTGGGAGTTATGACAATGGAAGTATACCTCTGTGGTCAGTGGGGACGGTGGTTGGTGGGATGAGGGTTAACTTCCCCAGGGAATGTAAATAAGTGGCAGAAAAGTGAAGTAATACCTTTCCACTTGAGCTCACCTGAGATGCAAATACAGTTAAACAAATGAGTAAATGATATTAGAAAACATCCAAACATGTTCATAAATGATTGATTTGCTTGAACTATGTTGCATAATGTGTATCTTGCGATGTGCTCACAAACTTTCATTTACCCCTCCCGCGGTGCCAGCACTGGGCTGGGTAAGCACAGTTCAAACAGCTGGAAGAGATGTTCGGCTAGAGCAGCTAGACCACTTGACCTCTGCGTGTTCAAGCAGAGAAGATCACAAGATGGAGGCAGTCATCAGTTATAAGGCAGTGAGGCCGCCGTCATGGAGCAGGAGACGGAGACGCACTGCATGAGAGCCGGCTTTGTGTGAGCAAAATGTTTGTGTTCATCAATATGTGTGTGTGTGTGTGTGTGTGTGTGTGTGTGTGTGTGTGTTACAAGCAGCGCTGCTCAAAGCGAGGACCAAAGAAGCCTTGAGGGGCCAAGGGGAAAACTTGGGCCCCCATGACCCCTCCTGTGGCTGGGGCCCAGCTGTGCTGTACTGGGCATCTGCCAGCTAGAGGACAGATCTGTCCCCAGCCACTCACACACACTCTCTCACACACACACACACACACACACATATTGTTAAAAAGACACTCATATACAGACTAACACGTGCACCCATGTGTTTCACACGCTCAAACACACACACACACACAGATCATTTGCAGTGATCTATCTGTTTGTTTGTTTCGTGGGGGCATATTCTCTTTGAGCATGATAGAGGGCAGTTGTGGTCTGAGGAAAATCCTCTCAGTGCATCTCTCTGAAGGAGAAAAATCAAATCAAATCAAATCCTTTGTTTCCCCCAACAACAAACCCAAGAGCCATACTCAACAATCACTCACTCCAATGGCTCACACAATTGCCAAAGCGATAACATCCTGGGAAAAGAAACAACATAAAATATTTCCCTATAATGTGAGACAACAGCACAAGAGCATTTCAGATCAGGGCGGCTTTGCAAATTTGCACTCTGGAAAAATATGAGCCTTTCTTGTTTGTCCCCATGTTAGGCCATGTCCAAGTTCCCCCATAATAACTTCACTTCCATGACATGGCCATAAGTATGTGGACATCAGTATGATATTGAAAATGAAATGGCGATTTCTTTTTTTTTCCAGAATGCTGTACTCTACTACCTTATATTTGATCAACGCTAAATGTGTCTTATTGGGAAAACATTATATGTAAATCAAAAAATATGTAAAAAAAAAATTAGGAGTTGGCAGATATTTTTTTTGGGCCTTAATAGTGCACAACTATAGGGGGACAAGGAAAAAGAGACCCAGACAAATAGTACACAGCAGTGCGTACACACCGGCCACTTTATTAGGCACACCTGTTCAAATGCTTGTTAACACAAATAGCTAATCAGCCAATCGCATGGTAGCAACTCAATGCATATAGGCATCTAGACGTGGTGAAGATGACTTGCTGAAGTTCAAACCGAGCATCAGAACGGGGAAGAAAGGGGATTTAAGTGACTTTGAACGTGGCATGGTTGTTGGTGCCAGACAGGCTGGTCTGAGTATTTCAAAAACTGCTGATCTACTGCAATTTTCACGCACAACCATCTCTAGGGTTCACAGAGAATGGTCCGAAAAAGAGAAAATATCCAATGAGCGAAAATGCCTTGTTGATGTCAGAGGTCAGAGGAGAATGGGCAGAGTGGTTCGAGATGATAGAAAGGCAACAGTAACTAAAATAACCACTCATTACAACCAAGGTATGCAGAATACCATCTCTGCACGCACAACACATGGAACCTTGAAGCAGACGGGCTACAGCAGCAGAAGACCACACCGGGGGCCACTCCTGTCAGCTAAGAACAGGAAACTGAGGCTACAATTCGCACAGGCTCACAAAAATTGGACAATAATAGATCGGAAAAACGTTGCCTGGTCTGATGAGTCTCGATTTCAGCTGCGACATTCAGATGGTAGGGTCAGAATTTGGTGTAAACAACATGAAAGCATGGATCCATCCTGCCTTGTATCAACGGTTCAGGCTGGTGGTGGTGATGTAATGGTGTGGGAGATATTTTCTTGGCACACTTTGGGCCCCTTAGTACCAATTGAGCATCATTTAAACGCCACGGCCTATATACCTGAGTATTGTTGCTGACCATGTCCATCCCTTTATGACCACAGTGTACCCATCTCCTGATCGCTACTTCCAGCAGGATAATGCACCATGTCACAAAACTCATCATCTCAAACTGGTTTCTTGAACATGACAATGAGTTCACTGTACTCCAATGGCCTTCACAGTCACCACATCTCAATCCAATAAAGCACCTTTGGGATGTGGTGGAATGGGAGATTCGCATCATGGATGTGCAGCCGACAAATCTGCAGCTTCTGTGTGATGCTATCATGTCAATATGGACCAAAATCTCTGAGGAATGTTTCCAACACCTTGTCGAATCTATGCTACGAAGAATTAAGGCAGTTCTGAAGGCAAAAATGGATCCAACCCGGTACAAGGTGTACCTAATACAGTGGCCGGTGAGTGTATCTCCACATACTTTTGGCCATGAGCGTATCAAGTATGGGTAATTTAGTGCTGTAGCTGCTACTGTACATCTGCTGTTTCATTCTGGCATGTATTGGCGAATAGCACTGTAAGCATGTGTTAAAAGTGACACACAAAGAGTGAAACAGTACATTCTTCCATCTCCAATGACTTCATCTGCTGGCTGGAACACCGGCTCTCCACTTCACGTCTGGAGATGCTTGTCTCCTATTGTCTCGGTCGTTATTCAAATGGCACCCTCACATAGACACACTCACATGTGCATGTGTGCGTGCACCTAAAAGATCTCCACCACTAGGCAGTGTCTTGTAAATGGGCAGTGTAAAGACTGATGATGGAAATAAATAAAAGAGTGGGGGAGAAGGGGAGGGAGTGGTTCAGACATCTACCTCTCTCTCTCTGTCTTTCATCCACTCTCTCATACATACAGACCGAGTGCCAAAAACTGCAGTTCTTCAAATGGCCACCTGAGGCTGGCTTCAAAAGCGAGTCAATCTCCATAGACCCCCATGTTATAATGTAATGCCCGACTTTCCATCAGAAATAAACATGTTTACAGACTGGTGCAAAAAACGGGTTTGGTCTCTATAGCTTATATCCCAGTTCATGACAACTGTACGAGGGTGAATTTATATAAAACTCAACCGTTACATTATATTGAGGGTTAAGGTTATACCGAATTAAGGGTGTGGCCTATTTGAGTGACAGGTGAGTGCCGTCTCTAGCTGCTTTTTGTCTGCCCCCTTTGCTGCATCGACAATCCACCTCCCTGCACATTCTCGTAGTAGCGAGGAGTTAGGCTGTGTCATCACTGCCAAGATGGCGACGGCCAGAGTCGCCCTCTTTGGGCTTCACGACGGCTCTTCAGAAACCCATCTTCAATGCCCATCCCAGCCTCAGTTGGAATTTTTATATCAATTTAAAACACATGCTTACTTTTCATTTTCATTTTAGAAGGGTCCATAAACCAAATTACCACCGAAAACAGACATCGTTTCACCGTCAACACATGTCTGTCTGTATCATTTAACCACCTTTTCAAACAGGAAGCAAAGTCAAATGTAGCTTTACTTGAAAATAAATAACCAATGGAACTCTGCAATGCAGCATGTGTACAGAGGATTGGTCAGCTAATTCAGGCCAAGATTGTAAAAAAGGTAAAAGTTCAAGCACTGCTTGTACTCAGCTACTGTGAATTTCTGAAGGAAACCTCCAATCACTGAGCTTGGAGCCCTGTTTTTTCTGCCACTAATTATAAGTGTAAGGTAAAGTAGGAATGATTCAGCTGTTTGAATAACTTTCTGATTTTGGGCAAAATAAAGGATGATAAAAACGCAGGAAGTGGAACAGGAAGTGACCCTGCTTCAGTAGTTTACCACCCTTTCATTTAAAGCCTGTTCGGCCTCACAGGGACCTTACTGACAATAGTACGTTAGTGGAGGTCTGAGACTTCTGGAGAAAAACAAAACATGAATCTTTTCATTACTAAAGCAATATCGTTTGTTGTGGGCCTTATTATTATTGACTGAGGGTTATAGTTTACCCTCAAATTTTATTTACCATAAAATCCCTGGCAGGGCTCCACCCACACCAACAGTGGACACCGTCCAAATGTGATACTGATATCATGCCAAGAGCCTTAAAGCTTGACAGGGGGGAGAGAGAATTAGCATCATCCCTCCCTTCTTGCTCTCTTTGTAAAGTGCCAGGCCTGTTTGTGGGGAAAATAGATGTCCTGTGTGTGCGTGTAGGTGTGTGTGTGTGTGTGTGTGTGGGAGTGTGTGTCGGGGCCATGAATTAGCGCTCAGGTGCTTTTAGCCTCCGGCACCAGGGCTGATTGGAGAAGAGAAGAATAGCAGAGTGGCCTTCAGTTCCTGACCCCCCCGACAACATATATACATACACACAGTGTGTGCACACCCACGCTAAAAGGGTACAACGACACAAAAACACACACTCACAAACAAGAAGTTTGTCCTGTGTGTATGCTTTTCTGTCACACACACACACACACACACACACACACACACACACACACACACACCTACACACACACACACACACACACACAGCGCTTCTTTTTTAGAACATATCTCCCGGTTGTCGCACGAGACGAGCGTTCCCTGTCACCGAGGATGAAATATTTATAATGAGAGCGATGAGGAGAGGCCCTGAATTATTTAACATGAAGGGGGGAGGGTGCAGGATGGCACTAAATAATCTTCACAGTGTGACATCCCTCTTCACATAAACACTTTTTTCTCATGTCCCTATTGTAGCGAGTGGACAGGGCTGCAGTCACCTCACTGCCTCACGTCTCCAGGCAGCAGCAACAAAACCATATGTTTCCGTATGTGTGTGTGTGTGTGTGTGTTGGACGGTCCTATTGCAAGGCTGCATATGCAATGAGATGGCGACACTCACCAGTGTATTTTACATATTCATACACCCCCCTTAGGTATTCAGCTGTCATCAATCCAAATGCACAATAGGAGCCAGATCAAGCAAACACACTCGGGTCACACACTTCGAACGCGAGCTACTGCTATTATCACGGCCGTGTTCGCCACAGTTCATACCGGCTCGCTTACCGTCGGGCCGCCGTCTGATTTCCCCCGGGGGTCTCCACATAGCTCTCTCCCTCTCTCAGGTGTTTATTTTGGATCTTTAATGCCGCGCTGTGCCAGGTTTTTATGTAAAAATCCAGACATGTTATCAGTGTGAATGACAAAGTGGAGCCACAACAGAGCGGAGACTCCCGTCATTGTTAATTGAGATGCTTATAGGCTCAAATTAAATTCTGCTATTGGGGAAATGTGATGAACTGAAAAGTCACCATTTACAAGTGAAACATTGCTTTTTGCCAGATGGTCCATATTGAAACATACACTATGTTTAATACAGCGGTTCCAACCTTTTTGTAATATGACCCTTTAAATGCTGTCATGCTTGCTTACAATCCCTTGTTATAAATTATGACTTCATTAGTGAGTGTCAGCAGGTGAACAGAAGAGGGATTGTTTTCCTTCTCATATTGTTTCATCTGGAGGATTTTTAAAAGCCTGATCAGGTAAAAGTGTTTGAGAAAAATCTGAAAGAGAGGACTGTTTTTCCTAATAATTATTATCCTTTTAAACATATTTTGACCCATTACATTTAACTTGTGCGAACCCCTGCTTTACTGGTAAAACAAAGAAAAGAAAATCTAAATAGGTAGGCTGAGTGTGTCCTTGATTTACTGTAGAGTTAAAACAGGTTCAGGTGAAGATGATTTTCTCTTTTTTTGTATTACCTCCACCACCTCCTTCCTTGTAAATTGCATATTTTTAGAGTTTACTTCATAGCAACACAGCACATGAAATCAACTTAAATTTAGAATCATAACAAATTATTGAATTCAATAATGGAAACAATATTTAATGCCTGAGATGCTGCAACTTTGAATGAAAGAGACCAGCAATATGGATAAAATTATGTTTTTGTTTCCAAAACCCAATTTACTGTTTGGAGTAGCCCCTACATTATGTTGACCAACACTCAAATGCCTTTTTCTCATGAACTTATAGCTGTGGAAATGCTTACATAGAAAGTGGGACATGGGAGCAAGTACTGACCTAATTCTCAGAACATTGTTACCAAGAAAACCTATGAGGTGACATCAATAAATTCAATCAGGAGGACAGGAAACAATTTTGTTATTTCAGTCTCAAAAGATGACTGCAGTTGTATTCTAAGAAATGCTCCGTAAAGAAGAATGAACAAGGGGGGTTTTCTCGCATGTGCTCCCTCTGTGGTCGCCCCCACACGACTACCAGCCACAGATGGACATTGTGGCTCGCCCTGCTTACGTTTTCTCACGTTAAATTGGTCTAGCTGAAGTGTGCGCTTGGAGACGATGGGCGAGAGCTCTTTGGGGGATCCTGGACCAGGCGATGAGGCCACCCGGGACTGGTCAGGCCGAGCGGGGAGAGTGAGACAGAGAGAAAAGGAGACAGAGAGAGAGAGAGAGAGATGTATAAGTGTGTGTGTACGTCCTATTATCTGCGTCTCCTCAGTATTTTGTGAAGAAACCAGATGGGGTCCATTCACACCACTCTGAGTTCTGGAGGCTCCCTGCAGCCACTTCTTGTTATCTTTTGTCACCAATCAAGTGCCATTTTCTCCCCCCTCCTCCCTCCGTTTTTCTTCTTCTTTTACCCCCTCCTCTCTGCCTCCGTTTGGGGCCGCCAGTGTACACAGTTGACTTTTGTAGTACCTCAGTAAAAACCTTTGTAGAATGTCGAACTTCTTTGCGAGACCTGAATGCTTAATGATTAATATACTGTGGTGGATTTAATTTTATATTATATGAGCTCCTAATTATTAGTTTTTATCTCTGCCAGGAGATAATGTGATCTGTAGGTGTTTGTGCGTGCGTGTGTGAGTGAGTATGTCCATGCATGTGCTTCCATGTGTCCGTCCACGGCTAATCTAAGCTAATACTGCTGCACCAAACTGCATCCTATTTTGGGTGGCCAGTTGTGGCTGGGTGCACACGGACCTCTTGTGGTCCCCGGCCAGTAGGAAGAGCAAGTGATCACACAGCTGAGGGCATCACCACTTTCAACAGCTAGCTACACGCACTGCTGACTGGCTGCTGCCAGAGACACAGTGGGGGAAAACAGTTTACTTTTATTGTTTCAGATGGTGTGTGGCTAACAGCTAACGGAACTACACATACGGCTGACTGCACAGTTAGCCCGTGCCTTTTTAATGGGCATCAACCTCACACTTACTAACGAAAAAATAGACTTGAAGCCTGAATAAACTCCTTAAGTCGCGGTTACAGCCGGGAGACAGAGCTGTGCAGACATCTGCATATATTAACAGGAGAGCACATCTGTTGTGTGAGAGGTGTGAGTGAAAAACACGTCTGATACACTTGCAGTCGAGATGATGGGTTAGCCAGTTGTGGGTTGTAGTCATTCAACATTACAGCGGTGGTTGTTGCAGACACACCTGGCTGAAATCTGCACTCTATTGAGTACACCTTTCTAGTTGTGGATGGGGCTGTCATTTCCTGGCTTGTAAATATCTCGTTTTAATTTTTTATTTTTAATACCACATAGATGTTGCTTGACAAAGACCTAGATGGATGAATTGTTGCCTCATGAAACCATTGAGACCTTGCCCCATTCAACGTGTGGACTACCTCTGTCGTACCCAGTAGTTCCATGTTTGAACAGTTCAGGAGCAAAACCTCTGACAGTAAAGGAAGTGTGGGGATCGGTTACAATGCAGCAGACATTGAGACAATCACTGCCCACTGCATCTTCCGACTGCCCAGCCACAGCTATGTTTCTAAAAAATGATCAAGGTCGGTAGACTGTTGAAACTCCAAACAAAACAAAACCTACAGTTATTTTGCTGGTTGTAGTGAACATTACAGCGTTTCGTTCTATTTACGAAAGGACCAGATTTTTTCTATAGATTCATTTCTTTACATTGTTGTGTGCACGATTATCTTACACTGGTGTGTGTCACCGCCTCTTACAGTGAATATATGGATGCTTCTGCCTGATGAATGAAAACCAGAACATTTCAAAGAAACACCTTGAAATGAGAGCTGAAGAAGAGAAAGGCTATTCACATAGAAGTTTGAAGACTCAATGATTGTTAACAGCCTCTAGGGATGATATGGTGAGTATGAGCGAATGAGAACATGTCTACTGTAAGTGTATCTAGACTAAACATGGGTGTTTTGATCGACTCTCCTGCCTAATCAGAGCTCATTGTTTTACATGGCAGAGAACACAAGCTGAGTGATTGCTTTGATTATGGTAAAAACAGAGGAGAAACAGAACTGAACCGCCATGACAGCCGCGCCTGCAGGAAGGGGAAGATCATCACCATCATTAAAAGTGTGATCCTCATCCTCGCCATCATCTTCTCCTTCACCACATTCATCATTCTAAAATAATCACCATTACCATCATCATGGGTACTTCCATTTGTATTCACTATCATTGTGTTACATCATCATCCCATCATCCCACCAGATCATGATGGAAATAATGTCAGAGGTTAAGGCAGGTTCTACTCATGGGATAATGCTTTGTTTTGCTGGATCTCTTTATTTCCAAGGCATCAATATAGACAGTGCAGTCAGTGTGGTTGCATTGGGGCCTGTTCCATTCATTGGTATTTTTATCATACACAGATATGCAATGATGATTGTTGGCCGATATGTATGTTGATGTTGCTGTCCAATGTCGAGTCTGTATTTGATCATGTGACGAGACAAGTTGATGGTGTGTGTGTTTATACTTCAAAACAAGTAGCTAATGTGCACTGGGGCCTGTCATGTCTACCGTATGCACACTGTCGGGACGCAGTTGTCTCAAAGACATTACTGAAGAGGCATTGTTGTTGTTGCACAGGTCTGAATGCAGCCTTGGAGTATGAGTATGAGTATGCTTCAAATGAAATGCTTGTCAGTTCTTGTAAAAGTATTTGAGAACCCCTTTCCAATGATGGAATCTGAGGGAGCTGCGTATGACAATTTCTGTAACTTAAAAACGTGGAAGGGTTCGCACTTTTCTCTCAAGATCTCTTTTTAAAGTCTTCACACAACTACTCGAGGTCACATTTCGTTTGTACAACCACGTACAACAAGCATACGCAAAATGCATAGAATTCTTCAATGAAGCAGTGGAATGCAGCCATGACAAGGCTAGCATGGCAGGCTCCTCCCCTTTCAGACAGGTTCAAACAACTTTGTCTTCAGAAGGGTTCGGGCGACATTCCGTCCAAACTAGTTTGGACACAGAAAATCATGTCTGGCTGGTCCAGGACAGCACTTCCACCAGTGGAGAAGCCAAATGTTAGTTTCCCCACCATCCGCATCCGAAAGAGGGGAGGAGGGAAACATCTGATACAGAGGACTGGTTTTCCCATCATGGACAGCAGAACAGTACATACTTGTTCTAAGCCACAGTCACTCCTTTCCATTGGGTTTCTTTTGAACTGCTTGCAAAGTGGTTGTTGTTCAGTACACTTGATGTATGAAATGTTGAGAAAGGAGGACAGTGAAAGTGTGCAGAGAGTCTTATCCTGTTTCTTGTGCTTTTCTGGATATCATGTTTGCTTTGAGCACAGGGAAACCTCCTTCATCTGTATACATCTGTATACATGATTACAACATTACCCATTACTCTGGTTTCTGATCACTATCTCTGCTATCTTTGCAAGCGAGTTTTTGACTC
This sequence comes from Anarrhichthys ocellatus, assembly GCF_004355925.1. Classification (NCBI taxonomy): domain Eukaryota; kingdom Metazoa; phylum Chordata; class Actinopteri; order Perciformes; family Anarhichadidae; genus Anarrhichthys; species Anarrhichthys ocellatus. The sequence continues at coordinate 1,894,637 of NW_022280066.1, read as the reverse complement.
TTCCACTTCCAATACCAGTTGAGCATTGACCGACTTTGGTTCACGACTATGTTTGGGATATCTTATCGGAAGTATAATATGAGATGTAAGCAAGACAAGTGAGTTTATCATTACAATATTTTTTCTGTGTAATCTCTATGTGGGTAGTGCCCCAGATACACCAGCCTAGATAACAGAGCGTAAGCAGAAACCTGGATTGGATGTTGACATGTCACAAGACTAAATACAATAGGAGCATAATAGGAGTAACTGGAGTAAACCAGCGAGCTCATTTAGCGTTTCTCTCAAAACTAGGTTAAGATCTCCAACTCCCTGATATGACATTTTCAAGTGCAATACAATCCATAGTCACTGTAATCACACATCCCAAAGTAATGTTTATGTTAACATTCTTTTATTTAATTTGCACATATATACGCGCTTTTACCCTGATACGCTTTGGAGGATATGTAATGCTTACTAGATTATGTTTACTGATTAAATATTATTTTTGGTCCACAAAGCACTTCAGTCTTGTGGCAGTACAAAGCTTTGATACCAGAGACCAGGGTTTTGTTTCCTGTGAACCACATGTAGGTAGGTTTAAATAGACCTAACTACATTTTTTTTTGGTTAAAGTTCCAGAGAGATCATGGTTTGGTGAGAGTCAACCAAAACAGCTAAACATTGAGGTCAATTACTGTAATTACCTTTAAGGCACCTCTAGTGATAATCACTATTCACACATACACTACATTCAGGAACATTTCTGTTTTTTTGCATTTTGACACATGCCATGGCAATGTCTCAATAGATGGGGCAAGGAAAGGAAATGAAACTCAACATAAGAAGAAGAAGATGATGCTGGGGCAAGGCAGTGGTGTACTGGCCACCTGGCATACCGGGACGGATCCCGGTGGGCCGCCGCATCAATGGGCCGATGGACCACCATGAGAGCTGCTCACTGGCCAATCAGAAACTGGTGCTTATCTCATAGGCTAGATGACCCAGCGAAATGACTCGTTTCATTATCTGAACAAACAAACACAGGACGTCCAGGAGACCTCTGATTGTGTCCCATGCCTAACTAAAAGTAAACTTTGGCAGTTTGTTACGTGAGTCACCGTCACTCGACTCGTTCGTCACGTGAGTCGTTATTCACTGGGTAGTGATGTGATTCGTTGGTCAGTCAAGTTAACATCAACCACGCTTCTTCTCCTTAACCTAACTAATTGGGTTTTTTTTTGTAACCTACCTCCCTGTGAAGACGTAAGTTTATTTTAAAAAGACACAAAAATGTTCTTATGAAACAAAGGATCATTCCATTCTGGCTATATGGTGATGCTGAATGGCAGATTTTACATAGAATTGCTTGGTTTTCACACCAAATCAGAATATATATATATATATATATATATATATATATATATATATATTAGTTTAATTGTCAGCCTATCAATAATACTGTAAATAAAATAAAAACACTTGTGCTTAGTGTGAGTGAGTAAATCGCCATGTAGACTAAGTTGCACTGTCCGGATTAGCGGGACCATTGGAGCAGCATCTTGGCGATCGCCTCAGAAAGGCTAAATAACAACAACATAAGGCTACGGTTTCAAAATCAAAGAATACATTATGAATCATAGCACAAATGGGGCACTGGGGCAGGCGTGTAGAAACAGCTGTTCATGGCTTGTGCCTGTCTTTCCCCTTTAAGGTTTGGGAAATATGATTTCGTATTATGTTGATCAAAAATATAATCCATAATCATTGTGACAGAGAGCAAAGGTTGCATTGCGGTGGAAATGGCTTTGCAAAATGTCCACTGTTACTGCAAAAGGGGGGGATTACCAAGCCTTTCTTAAGCTTGCTTTCATGTTGGAGTCTCATGGTATCATTGGGCCAGTGCGTACTGTTGCCTCCATGGTTACGCCAGAAGCTCTAAACGCACATATTTGAATTAAGCTTAAACCTGAAACCTGATTGTATGCTAAGGTATTAGCATAGAGCTCTGAAACGAAGGATCTGTTGGGAAATGGTTGGTGCCTATGTTCCCATCTCTCCCAAACACTGGTACCAAGTTGACCAGTTGGACAAATTGACTTATTCTCTAAAGGTCTTCTTATCATGCAGCTTTCATCAACAAGTTTAGCGGGTGCCAAGAACAAATAGACAAAGAATCAGCATGGCACGCTTACAAATGTAGAGTTGAGAAAAATCACACTAAAGACATTTAAATACATGTGAGGTGATCTGTGAAGTTGAGACAGTTTGGAGCAGCTAAGCCTTAGTCAAAACAGATTAAAGGTCAGGAAACACTTACACAGAGGGTAAGAACATGAACGTGAAATACGGTGTATAGTGTCACAAATACTTGTAGTGTGTGTATAACTTGATGAGGCGAAGGGGGGGTGGCGGTGGTGGCGGTGGGGCTGGTGCGTCCAAGCCTGGCATCCTGTTTCTCCAGCGAGGTGTTAACCGAGTGAGAAACGTGGCGCCCAATAGGACGGCTGGCTCGCCTCCACCTCCTCCCACCCTCTTCTTCATCTGATGTGTCAAAAAAAAAAAAAAAAAAAGAAGTGAGGAGCGGCTAGACGGGGTCACCGGGGAGTACAGACAGACACTGAGGATTTACACAGTGTTACGGGAGGGAATAAACACACTGTGCATTTCTATGCATGTGTTCATGTACAGATATCCTGATTTTCTGCAAAAAATCCTCTCTTCTCTTGGGAGGGTGCGTAGGTGCTCTTCTTTGGACTACTGGAGTGAGGATACCTTGGTCTGTGCTCATTCCTGCAAGATATAACCTATTAGACGCTGCCTTTCCTCTTAAATTTAACATGAACTCATTTGGAGTTATGTAGTTCCAGTAGTTAATTTAAGTGTTACATCGCCTGTATTGAGAGGAACATTCAAAGAAATATTATAGGTGTCCTCTGCAGAATCTGCCTTTGTATTATTTAAATCATTTAAACATTAAAGATTTAAATATGAGCCCATCAAATGTATTATCATTAACATTATTTTTGTTTTTGTTGAAGTTAAAATTGTAATATCAATCCCATCATTTGGATTTGAAATTAAATTTGTCTTCCTATAAAGGATTAAGTCACAGAATTCCCATATTAATCTCCGAGCTGTGAGATGAAACTCAGTTTGGATTGTTTTCCCGTCATATTTTAGAGGTCAATCGGAGAAGTATTTTTTTCTAATGTGGTGCTATTTAACAGAACTTGACTAGTGTTTAAAATGAAAGCGTAGCACTCACTGGCTATGAGCATTGTGCCATTTGACGAGCATGAATTAATGCTTGTAGCACACGGTGCATGCTCACTCAGATGGAAGAAGCAGTCCGGGTACAGCCATGAGGTGTCAATGAGGAGTGTGATGAAACTGCTGCTTTTGAAGTAGGACAGTGGTTTATATCTCAGTGCATCTAAACCTGTGATGATGAATGGGGTTAAGGTCTGAACTAAATGCTAATGATGTCTTAACATACTCTACTAATGTAGCTCCTCGGGTTTCTACAATTACACAAGAGGACAGCCAGATAGTGGTCCTACTTTGGTCAGAGCTGACCGATGCTACGTTACGATTGGCCAGTCTCTATTTGAGGGGTGGGACTTAGCAAAAGGGTAAATTCTAGACACAACAAGATTGCAAAAAGCCAATCACAGACAGGAGCAGGCATGAACAGAGGTCAATTCACTCTGGCTGGCGCAAAGACACGTCCATGTGAGTTTCCACTCGAGCAAAAGATTTCCACTTACTCCTGAGGGTTTATAACTCCAAATGTTTCCCTCAAAATTCCTTCTTTAATCTCAGTATTCTGACTTAATTTATTTTTGTTGTTGTTGTTTGAATTCCAACTCATAGAAATCACAGTTGAATCTCAGAATATTGACTTTATTCTATGTTCCCTCAGAGGCCTGAGAGGAATCTGAGGGCGGCCCCAACACTCTTTAGTAAAGCTTGAGTAGAACCTGAAGCTACAATAACCTCTGTTGGGTTAAACAATGCTGGCATGCAATTGACATGATGGAGCAAAATATCTCCAGTAGTCTCAGACCAACGTAATATAACTAATCTTATCTAACTCTAACTCTAGCTCGGGACTAAAAATCGGGATATCAGTCCCCTGATTTTACTTTTGAATGAATTTGGCGTGAATCCCTGGAGTGGCCCTTTAAGACTATGATCAGTATAAGGTTAACATTGAGAAACTTGAGCTTGGTGCATGCCCAGCATGTATGTCGAGCCAGAAATGTGTGTGAGTGTGTTTGCTGGTCCGCTGATGATATCCTGTGTGTACTGTACTGGCATCACAGCAGCTCCCTATACACTCCCTCACTCACTCCACTCTTCTGCTTGTCACTGGACACCGGCCTTCACCAAGGGCACCGTGGCAACGAGATCCACGCCAACTACCCCCCCGCCCCACCTCCCCCAGCCCACGGCCCGGAGCCCAGACGAGTGTTCAGGGGCAAAGCTGATCGATAAGGAGAGGCTAAGATATGCCATTACAGGTGAGGCCGGCCCCTGTGCCAACATAGCTGCTCCTCACCACAGCTCCCTGCCCATTCAGCAATATCTGCACATATTGGGGAGGCGGTAAAACGAGATGGGTCATTTATTCTTTCAAGTGTTTTTGAGGTCCTGGGAGGATTTAGGGATCGTTAGGGCATCTATCGTCGGTCTACCACACACTGCCTTGACATTGTCTGTGGCTTGGTCAAATGAAATTGCATATCAAACTCAATAATCCCAAATTCCTCACTGCTACTTTACAGCTGCACTCCTATTGACACCTATAAGGAGCGATGCTTCAATGTTGAGCAGTGTCAAACTGAAGTTTCCTGGTGGATAACGAGAAAAAGGTCAAGAGTGTTCTGATCACTAAGTCTGTTCTCTCAGTGTCTGTTCTTCCCACACAAACACCTTCCTTCCCTCTCCATTACCATGCCAAGGCTAAACAGCTAAGCATCCCCTCCTCTTCCAATCTGCCTTCCACAGGAGCAGCCAAACACACGGCAGCGGCAGCACCTGTCAAACGTCCCCATGTCCTTTCAAGTTTGACTCAGAATAATAACGGTAATGACGGGTGACGTGGGAGCAGGTAGTTAATGCTGTTAAGGCAAATGATAGCTCTTAATGCCAGCGCTAATGGGCAAAAAAATAGATTCCCCTTTTATCCATCAGAAGGAGAGCGGTTAAGAGCACTTGTGTGGAGTCTCGGTAAAGAGCCCAGACTGGGTGCCACAACTAATGGCTTAAGCATCGCTGTCGACTAAGTGGCATCGCAGAGCCGGGCTACTGTCCGTTTTGTCTACAAGTTATGCTGAATTTAGGTGAACAAGGTTCATTACTTATTTTGAGAGGCAGTAACCGAGCTGAGACAAGTGATACATGTTCATGCAGAATGTCAACTACAGAAGGTGACGAATCCTGAACAGGAACATGTTTGATAACTCAAAGGAACTTACATTTAGGAATCTCCAAAAATTCTCAGTGAGGCCTATTTGGTCCTTCTTTTTAGGACCTTATTGACTTTCTCAGCTGAGGAAATGAGTCCTACCTGTGCTGGTATTTATGAGGGCCCCAGAGATGAGGTTGTAAGTAGCTGCAGAAGATGGAGTACAGACAGATTCAGCAGGAAGAGAGATGGTATTTGTATTATTCTTGGGGGAACTTATCGTGTGTGGAATGCAAACAAGACCACATGCGATCTGAAAAAATATAAAAACTATGGTCATTGAAAGAGTGATGATTTGGGTCTGTCATAACCTACTTCACCTGTTAAGGACACATAAGGAGCAGCTCAAAGATGAATTGGACAGTGTGATGGAAGATTAGCTCTTCTCCCTCCAGAGGTGCACCACAGTACATATCTTTCAATATATGCAAGATGCAATTCATTTTTTTTACAATTATTAACATAGCAAAATGATCTGAGCTACACATCTGGTGATGTCTGGTAGATTTCGAATTGTATGTGAATTGTTATTTGTTTACTTTGTAAGCCCTGCAAGTGTCTTGCCAATGATTGGCAAGACACTAAGTCTACTAAGCAAAACACTACAACTACACTGTAACATATCAATAGAAGATTCAAGATGTGTTCATTATTTTAGCATAAGGCTAAGTTACATAATATGATTTGCCTATACAGTCCTTGTTTGATTCATAGAGGGGATTCTGAGACACTTGGAAACTCACTATTATTATAAAGTATTAACATATGCAGACAATATGGATTATTGCAGTTTGAAAAATGACATATAAAATATATATGTCTACCTATATCTTGTGTGTCACTTCCAAAGTTAACCGTTTTGTTTCCAAATGTCTACTGGCTGGCTGCTCTTGCCCAGCCTGCCTCCTCTTGTCCTTGGCTGGCTGGTAACAGAGGACATGTGGCAGACCAGGTCAGCTTTCAGGGGCTAGTTGCTGGAACTTGAACTTGTAACATTCTTTAGTCGCAGGAGAGCCCCTCAGGGAGGCTCATATCTAAAGGGGGGCTCCTTTTACTCTTCCGTCCCCTTTCACTAAAGGGGGGGCTCTCTCCTGAGGAATAGGTAAGGGATGGGTCACCAAACAGTGGCGAGCTGAGGCCTGGTCAATGTGATCTACAGCCGTGTAAATGACATATTCACGTAGATAGAGACATGCTGAGTGCAAAATACTGCATGCCAATCAATACTGAAGAAATGTGGCAAGGTCAGAATTGCTGACATACTACAATATGTCTGTCCTTCGGTTGTTAACCCATCAATCATACTGCAAACACAAGATATGACTGTAGACAATGCAAGGAGTTGTGTTCATATTGCACGATTCTACAGCACACATTTACATCTAATGCAAAAGTTCAATACCAATGCAATAAATAGTGTGCCTTTTGTATAGCGAGGCAGAAAGTGAAACATTTTCTTTGATTATTATGTATTCTAATTGATTGCTGTTTTAGCATTCTATCATAAGAGATATGAGACCCATTGAAAATCTTATTTTTTGCTGGCCTCTAGTGGTTTAGCTCCTTATCTTGCTGCTGTGTGCTCCAGGACCCCGTGACATCACCATAGGGTGTGGTTACAGGCGTAACAGAGCGCACTTCTGACCACACCCAACCAGAGGTGGCACACGCTTGAACTGTTCTACCTCAAAGGGCAGCTAAACACTGCCTTCCAGCCTGCTGTTAAGTTACTCTTTACACAAACACCATTTCCTTCAAGCCCAAGACTAGCTTGACAGTCTACGTCCGGTCAATTGTCATCATTGTAGAGGATTCTACAATGATGACAGAAGAGAGCGTTGGTGAACCTCGTGGATATGGGAGTAAACATCAGTTATGAGGATGTGCTCCCAACAATATCGACAGCATTAGGGCACGGTCACACATTTGCGAATGCAGGCAAGTGGCCATACCAGTGATTTCTATGATGAATGTGGGCGGTGCTAAGTGGGGTCAATCACATACACTTATTTGCTATTGGTTGAGGCTGTGACTTTGCCAGTCAAAGTTCACCAAATTTAAACTCCACCCAATACAAATGTTTTAATCACCCTTTGCTCGCATAGAACGGAAGTGAACGGAGGTCGGATATTCATTTTGAGCATGTGTGACCGAGCCCTTAGTCATTTTTTCAAATAGTCCAAAACAACATCTGCTTATGTTCAAGTGATAAAGCCCTCTAGCAGGCGTATGAGCACTGTTGACTTTCTGTTTCAAACATTGGTTTTAACCATGACCACCATTGTTGACTAACCTTAACCACGCGGTAACTATTGTAATCATGACGACAAAGGTCCCCTGACCATTAAAGTTGCAGTGAAGCAGAAGTCAGAGCGCCTTTAGCTTCAGCCATGTGACATTTCCACATTTCCACAAGAAGGAAGCAAGGAGAAGCTCGGATAACAACACACACGGAGGGAGATGTATATCTTTACATAGCAAATAGCTATGCTGCTATACAATAATGTTCAGAATGTTTAATACAGCTCCTTTCAATGTGACAGTGTTTTCAAAATATGAATACAGAATTATTTCCAAACATTATTTCTGTGCCTCATTACCTGAACTCTGAACTCACTAGATAGTGTTAATCGCCACATGTTTTGACCCCCATCCCCTCTGTGTCGGTTGTGACCATCGCTGTAGCTTGATCCCCTCCATGGAGTCACTTCCAGACAGAGAGCATCTCTCTGAGGCCCTGAAGAGCTCTCTTCTCTTTTCTTCCACACCACTATCAAAATTCCACATCTGTCCTCCTCTCCCTCATCATCATTTACATTTTCAAATCTGCATTTTTTCATATAGATCCCACCTTACTCTAATTTTAATATCACTGTTATTTCCCATGACACCTTTTGTTTTATTATACATTATGAATTTCCCCCCCTCTCTCTCTGTCTCTCTCTCCTCAATGTTACTTTCTCCTGCCCCCCCCCCCCCCCCCCCCCCTTTCCCTCTCCCTTTCCTCGTCTAATCCCTGTGCCCACACCGCGCTTATGAGCTGAAATATTTTATCAGGAACCCTCAGTCAAACTTATCATTTTAATCTTATTTCAATAAAAAAAATAATCTCTCTTCTTGGCTGTTTGACAGCAGTTAATGGTTTTTCGTTATCGTAAAAGAAACTTTGAGGACTGAGATAGACTGCCAAAAAAAAATGCAAAAAAGCCCTTGTATATTCCTCCCCGGATGATTCATAAAGCATGCACTAAGAACAGGTAACATATGAGGCGAGAGGACAAAAGCCTGCCGAGTAGATTCATGCATGCGTGCAGATTTACATATTCCTGCAGCCTTTGAAGCTCATCAGTACGGCTGTTTTGGAAGCCTGTATTGTTATTCATTGTTTGTTCTTGGCGTTGGCACATTCTCCCAGCACAGCTACAATGCTAAGTTCTATTGCACATGTCACTTTATGTCCTCTACTTTAATCAAAATGGCATGAACTTATTTTGAAAGCCATGAAAGGCAAACATAGCCACATGACACTTGGAATTCCCTCCATCTCAGCAGCAGTGTGGGCTGCTGTTTTCCTTTGAGTAGGTTCTTTGTCTTAAAGAATAGGTCTGTCAGTCTGTCTCACAGCCGTACTCTTACGTCCATGTATTCTGGAGCAGTTTGTGTTTGCTGTGAAGTCCACCTGTTCACACCGGCCACTAATGTGATGAGAATGAATGTAAGAATTATGGACAAAATTCATATTTCCAAATGTAATTTCATCTGATCACTGATCAGAGAGCAGGATTGTTTTATAATGCACGTTCATTTATTTACTGCTGCACATCTCCCATCCAAACAGACCCATTTGTTTAACAATGCTGAAATACACTAATATATAATATAGATATATATATATATATATAATATATAATACTTCAGGTCAAAGTATGTTGAATACAACTTAATTTCTCTGACACGCTACATGCGAGAGATTATAAACTGAGATCAACTGTTTTGACATTTTGATGAGCTTATTTATCAATTTTTCTGTTTTGAAAACAGTTATTGTTAACGCCATCTAGTACGCCCTGATGCCTTGGAGCTTTTATGAAAAGCTCGTGACCACTTCCCTTTCCGCCTCCTTCCAACAGACACTAATAATGTATAAAGATGTGGGACAGCGTAGATTGTGCAATAACAATGTTTATTTACAGGGTTTTAGACTTCTAATGCATCATTTTATATATTGCGCAAATTATATTAAACACTTATGGTGGCTGCATGTCTGTTTTTTTTTTTGTGGTTGTATGTGTGTGGAGGGAGCACCCTTGCCTTTTTAAAGTCAGTGATAATGTTAGAGCTGAGCTCAATATTAATCCATTTAACAAGACCCCAAACATAACGCTTGACTTGAGGCAGTGACTCATTCCGAAACCTTAGAATGCTTAGAATGTAGTGTGATGAAGAGAGAACTGTGGCTCCACATGCACCTCCAAATCACTATAAGTTGCAGACTGATTGGTGGATGGATGTCCTCATATTATTGGTTGGTACTAGCTCAGGTAAGCACACGCTTGTTTTTGTTTTACAGGAGGAAAAGATTATATGATTTTGACATATAAGTACAAAGATTCATATATTGTTAAATGTGATCGGGTATGGGATCATCTAAACTTTGAGCAAAAGCAGGATTACAGCAAAGCATCCACAAACAAAAGAAAACATCATTTCCTGTTCACCGGATTACTTTCCCCATGATCTTCAAGACTCTAGAAATGTAGAACAGCAAATGGAAAAGCTCTGAATTGGCTAGTGGTTGAATCACTACTGTGCAATTCAAATCAGTGACGGAGTGAAGAAAAACACGTTCATTGATATAAAAGTGTCACAGTTTATCACTTTACAGCTTTGTCACTTGCTCATACACCTCAGGGAAGCTGCAGCTTAGAGAGGCAGAGAGGGAGGAGGAGGAGGAGGAAGAGGGGGGGCAGGGACTAGAAATGCCCTCAACCCAACGTCCTCCTCCTGTTTCTCCTTCACTCAGCGTCCATCCCTGTCGCCGTCCTCCCTGTCCACCTCCTGGCTGTCCATTAGAGGCACTGGGGGCACATTCCCTGACAGATAATTTGTTAAGTAAATGAAACAGATGTCTTGTTGTGAGTTGTTTTTCTTCCTCTTTTTTTGTTTTTTTTTTGTTCCGGGAGTGGGGGGTTGGTCCCGTGGGAGAAGAGCGGATGGGGATGGGTGGCAGCAGGGACGTCCAGGGGGTCACACTGACTTCACCCCAGGGGTGGTTGGAAGGAAGAGGAATAACAAGGCCCTGGTGGAGTGCCCGGGGACACGCAAACATCATTCACATCTCCCCATAATCATCAAGGCCATGCTAGGATGCCTTCTTAATTTACATAATACCGTCCCGACGCTTTTACTCCTGCTATCCATCACGGCCGGGATGAGGGGATGAGGCCCTCTTCTCCTCTGTTCTCCTTCTCCCTCCGTCTTTCTTCCTCCCTCTGATTGTGTCTTGTGTTTATCTGCCCAAGCACAAAAGATTGATTCCCCACTGTTTCTCCCCCTTATGTTCAGCAGATATGAATTTTCACGGGATGATGAAGCACCGAGTCAGCTAATAATAAACAGAAAACACATATTCAAAAACAGAGGGAGGAAAGGGAGAGAGGAGGGGAGGCGTCTGTCTGTGTTTGGCTGATGAGGAGAGATGGATGTTGCCGGGTAAGAGACTCAGGAAGGTTCTCTCAAGAAAGTTGAATTAGAAATGCTGTTCTTTTTTTTCCCTCCCTGACACTCCTTTAAAATTTCATTGTTTCACGGGGAGAGGAGGGGTGGAGGACATGTGACAGAGGGGAGGCTGCAGAGACACACACTGCTGTTTGTTTCATTGTTGTTGATCCTGCGTAGCCAGAAAAAGCAGGCGGATCTGCACCAGGTCAGTGACGTCGTGGAGAATAACACCGTGATAATGCTAATCTGGTGGTATGATAGAGGAATTAGGTTTTCATATTAGATAGAATTAAGTGGCGGGAACCCACATATGGTTTGAAGCAAAAGTAGGATATCTTCAGCCTCACTAATATGTTCTTCCAAAGAGACATTTAAACAAAACATTTGCAGGACACTGCTTTTTGAACTTTTAAGTCATCATGGAACAAGAAGTCCTTTTAACTGGATTATTTCATATTTGTGTAAAGCTGCACTTTTTACACTATTTTTACATAAACAATGACTTTTTAATGTAAAAGTGTAGATAAAACAACCCTACTGTGAAATTCCACCCGACATTGCGGTTGACACTGCAGTTGCTCTCAGCTCTGTCGAGCTTTTTAACATCTTTTAGCTCATTGTTTTGGTTTGTGGCCCGCAGACTAACGCTTTAATTGACCTCCATCGTTTCCAGGACCAGCAGTTGAACAATTAGTGATAGTGGAGCAATTTTCAGCTTAAAGGTGTTTTCAGTCAAAACGCAAATAATACATGCGAAAAAATTACACCTCAATAAAGAAATGTGATCCCATTAATCTCTATGATCAAGGTGTCCTGAAGAGCCTGATGTTTTCCCCAGGAGTTGGTAAGGACCGAGACGGAGCTAGAGTGGAATGACTACTGGACTAAAGGGCATCAGGTGGACACAAACACGACTCTTAATGATTGTTAATGTAGCTTTGTGTCTTCTGGATGTCTTAACAAGCAACTGTTTCTTATTTTGATTACACAATTTACAATTTACAATTATACAATACTGCAGGCCAAGATGATTTTTTACTTTTTAAACATCTTTACAAAGCCCAAATGTTCAGTCATGGACAGATGAGACCATCTCATTGACAGGGCTGCAGAATTTGAAATTTAAAATCTCAATATCCAGCAGCGCAGGCCTTTAACTTGTGTGGTGTTAAATCAGAGCGGTGTCGGGGAGCTATGTGCTGTGTCTATGAGCGCACAGGGCCATGTCTGGTTCACAGAGGACATTACCATAAGTACCATTACTGTCAGAAAGCATGAGATCAGTATCAGTGAAATATACTACTGCCGCTGCTACGGCATCTGCCTTGACTTACAACGTCCCTGCCCTAATGCTGACATTTCTAGCACCGACACCCACAATGCAGTTTGCTACCAGAAGTAATGTGGCAATATGTTGAATACCATGCCATGTTGTCAATTCAGTCACAACCTCTCGAAAAAAGGAGGATCAATGCTGGGATTTGAGGCCATTTTTCATTTTTTAATAATACATTGTCCTTAGTTCAGCTACATTCATATTCCAGCGTTTCACCCATACTTATGGCGATATTCATCTTCTGGCTTGTTTTTTTCCTCTGGACGCATAAGATAAAATTCCCAAACTGCAAACAGCAGATAGCAAATTTACATTTTATATGATTTATGTAATGTTTTTGAACATTATACCACATAAATGCTAATACAGGCTAATGGGAACCAATTGTTAGCACATGGCCGGCTGAAGCATCATTGTCAGGAAAACAGCCAGCTCAACTCTGCCTTCCCCGAGGGGGGGGGGGGGGACAAAAACATGTCGAAGTAGTTAGACTGGAGAAACATTAATGTAGTGTGTTTAACAGCTGGCAACAGTCTTTCTTTATAAAGCTGTCTAGATGGCAGTAAAAAAAATAAAAAACTCACGGCACCAGATTACTTTTGTCTCATTTTTAGAGCTTCAAGTCTTTTGCCTCCTACAGGTCATGCGTGACCTTAAATATACATGTCATATTAACAAGTAAGCATCTTTTAAACACACAAGTTTGCCGTTAGCTAACCAGGGGAGCACACTCTCATGCACTAGCATACACTAAAAGGAACACTCACATGCACTAACATGCACTAAAAGGCACATGTGGCCTGGCTATGTCAACAAAGCAAGGCAAAAATATGATCACAACAAACGTGAGTGAGAGAGACGTCGTTCTCTGCTCAGGTAGACATTACTCTACTATATATTTACAAAGACAATAGTTGTTTGAAAGTTCTGAATACTGAATTAGGCATCTTTAAGAAAGTTTAAATTGTATGTCCGCCGACGCTTGCAAGTGGCAACCGACAGGGCTCCATCCCCTGCAATGGAAACACCAAAACTCTGAGAAAATTAATATGTAGCAGAAAAGCGCTGGGCAGAGGTTGTGTATGGACAAACACACAATGCGTGCAAGAAAGTGCAATGGAAATAGACTTGGTGAATAAATGATGATGTAAATAAAACATGTGACTTCAATGTCACTCAAGCATCCACTGAAGAGCTGAAAGCATCAGATATGTTAGGAGCAATGAGGAGACTATAACCTTCCTCACATTGATACATAAATCAAATGGAAACGTTCCATCATATTGTTCACATGGTTTTCTATCATTTCAGCTGGTTGAACTGGAGTTGTTCTAACTATGTCATCTCATTGTGTCCTCTTCTTCTTCTGTGATGGTTTTATGGCGCTGACTGGACAATTAGGTCCACATGCTGTTTGTCTCCAATGAACTAATATCCTCACAACAGCAGCGGATGGAAAAAAAGCAGTAATTCACTTTTCTTACTTATTTTTTTGGCTGATTTTCTGTAAATTCATTTGAAATTTGGATGGAAACTTGCCTATTGCCGACCTCGCCAAGCAGATTAAGTCTGCAAGGGGAAGCTAGGAAATATTCTATGTGCAAGTTACGCACAAGCAGGAAATTGACAGGAAATCATGTGACAGCATGTGGCCACATAAGGTAACTGCCTAATCAAAGCTGACAACGTTAATGATGTGCTTGGGTCTGAACACACTCACTGACTGATGGAAGGAAAGACACACCCTCAACCTGCATGTGTAAGCAAGGTGTTACACATCAGAGATGATGACAATAATAAATGCATAGAAACTCTGAAATGTAATATGAAGAACATGTATTTTACAATATAAAGCAAATATACATACGTAAGTTTAATACTTTAATTTTCTATGATAAGGTCATAACACAAATATTGCATCACTTTATACGGTACACTTTATGCACCACTGGTAATCTGTCTCTGAAATCATTTGTTGAACTGAGATTGTGAACTGTATGAACATGAAGGTGAGATGTGGAAGAACAGGCCCATGCAGATCTGTACTTCAGAGTGCTCTCTGCAGTGCAGGACAGACATGAGGCTCCACTGGCAGGAAATTATAAGTTTAAATTCTTTGTATTGAGACAGGTCCCACGGACCAATAACTTTCTGTGAAGCAGAAAAGTTGCCACCTTTGTGTCCCTTCTGAAGCATTTCAAGTTCCTCTTGTGTATTTGTGTATAAATACAAATACAAATGTGTGTGTGAGACAGTGTCCCACATAGTCAATGACCAACACACACCTGAAGTGACACTGCACTGAGGCTCTGTCTGACAATACTGCTTCTACAAGTGAAATGACTTGAGTTAGCACAATGCTGTGTCGGGAATAGAGAGAGAGAGAGAGAGAGAGAGAGAGAGAGAGAGAGAGAGAG
>NW_022280066.1:1861452-1879698 GCF_004355925.1 Anarrhichthys ocellatus | reverse complement strand
GTGTGTGTGTGTGTGTGTGTGTGTGTGTGTGTGTGTGTGTTCATGAATGTGTGTGATGCACGTTTGTGTGGGCATTGTCCTATTGGGCTGCTAGCCAGTGTTCCCATCACCTTTTCTTATCCTACTAACCCTGTTTGGCTTCCTTATTCTCTGACACACACACACACACACATTGAAGCCATGTGTTTGGCAGACCATGCTGCCAGCACTTCTGGATCTACTCTTTGAAAATGCTCAGTGTTTTTAACAGTAGAATTTGGCTGTGGTTCAGACTGCACACTGCTTTTCAGCAGTTAACTGAGTGTTTGTGTGGGAACACACTTTGTTCCATTGTTGACTGGCTCTGACTTTGTTAAAGACATATTTTTCAACATTCTCATGGAAGTAAAAGTGTTTTGCTACACATTATTTGGTAGGTCCTTCCTTCCTCAGATATAAATACTGAATCTAAATCACCAGTTTGACACTGTGTTTAAGTTAGCCAGTTTATGATTGGAAGGAGAGCCTATTGTGTCGTGTTATGCCCTAACCAATCAGTAGCTAGTACTGTTTCCTACCCTTATTGTAATTTTCAGTTAACAGAGAAACTACGGTTCATTACAATCAAAGACGTATAGAACATGTACAGCTGTCTTTTGGAACAGTTTTCTTCGGTTGCTATTTATGGATGTAGACGGGTAGGTAGCTATCTGTGTAGCAAGATGACACCCGAGTCTTAATTGAGCCTTCAAAGCTCTAAAGATCAATAGTTCCTCCAAGCAGCTGCCAATGACCAAACCACCAAACCTGTTTGAATGGCTGAACAAAGGTGTTGAAACGGGCGAGGGAATAACGAGAATGAGGAGGCTGCACCCAACAATTTCTGTAACTTTCAGAAACAGATAATACAAGCTACTTCTTCTGATCAGAAATAATCATGGAACAAACGTTCGCACCACCTACAGAGACTTAAACCCCGTCAGGTTACATACAGTGAGTGGGTACATATTAAACCATGCCCCACTCACACACTGTGTGATCAAGAGGTGAACTCTGCGAAGTGCAACCCATTATTCTCTATAAACAGATCCCCGCATATGTATGCAGATTCTGCTACGGGACAATATTTTGGTGAAGGAAGTATTCCGTTTCAGTTTGAAGTCCAAGTATCACGTTAGAGCGGGCTTTGGTTGAATGCAGGTAAACAGTCCGTGTGAAGAGCACAAGAGGCAGAACGCATTGGCCGAACCCGGCAGCTATCGATGACTTAAGCAACAATCCGATCATAGTTGTTGTCTCTCAACTACAACTCCATTCTCGCGTCTCCAGTTGCTCATCGGACTGTAAACTGTTTACGGTCCACCATAGTGCCTACAAGGTAAGTCTACTATACCTTGTTTAAAGCTTTGGTCTCAGCACTAACTCAAAGCAGACGCTTCCCTCTCCAGCGCTGTAGTAAAGAGCCTGGCTTTCTTCCAGCATTTCAGCTCTGATGGACTTACCCAGAAGCGAATACTAAAGGTCAGCTTTTGACATTATAAAATTTAATTGTGTCCTCGAGCATCCGAGTAATTATGGCACTTCAGTGAAAATGATCCTGTCTTGTACAAGTCAAGAAGGTGCAGCATTATTTCAATTGTGTTGACCAATCCCTGATAAAGATGTAATGGCAGGGCATAAAGATCCTCTCCTATTTAGTTTTCAGCTTTATTCGTCCTGAGCGCTCCTTGTTCTGTCATCTCTTTATTATACAAGGCTAGCTTGCACTTAGCAGCTCCCACAGGATCAGCTCCTTCTTCATGGGCTTTCTTGTTCCCCTTGTGGTTTGTCTGATGCAGACATCAGTCTCACGTAGGACTGGGTGGGAGGACCTAGGTAGGTTTTACTGTATGTGGCAGGGCAGTGAAAGGAACAGCTCCTTCCTATCTTCAGGCCATGATCAAGCCCTACACCCCCGCCCGACCACTTCGCTCTGCTACCTCGGGGCGATTGGTTGCCCCGTCGCTCAGAGGTCCCTGCAGCCGATCGACCCAGTGGCGGCTGTTTTCTGTCCTGGCCCCACAGTGGTGGAATGAACTCCCCACTGACGTCAGGACAGCAGAGTCGCTGCCCATCTTTCGGCGCAGGCTGAAAACTCGCCTCTTCAAAAAGGCCTACCCTGAGCCTTCCATGTAGCATTTACTTAGCATCTATTTTATTCATACTAGCTTATTGCACTTATTGTTTTCTTATTAGTTTGTGGCACTTATTGTATTCGTTTGTTTCTGCACTGTACGGTGGCTCTGGTTTATGCTCTTAGATGCTTGTTTGAAGAAAGGAGATGCACTTATGACTTCTGGTGACTAGTTCTCTCGAAAACTGATGTTGAATACACTTATTGTAAGTCGCTTTGGATAAAAGCGTCTGCTAAATGACTGTAATGTAATGTAATGTAATGGAAAGACTTGTAACAATTGGGTGTTGTCTGATGGTCATCAGCGCTGAGTGACTCACAGCAGTAAGAGTAGAGGACAGGCGGCAGAGCATTCAGGTCCAAATGGAACAAAACAACCTTTTTTTGTGAAGAAAGAAGTTCATGAGTAGAAGTGAGCCAATATAGTATCGTTTAAGATATGAAGAAGGCTACATTTCTCTTCGTCGTGATTGGAGGTGCTGTTTGATTTTATTTCACCAACCTCACGTTTGCAGAACATTACTTTACGTTATGGCGTGGCTCCAAAATGAAATGGTGACTGACTCATTTCCCTATCTCTGACACACGGACAGACAGACAGACAGCAGATGATGGAGAGAGACAAGAGAGAGAGTGACAGTAGCAGATGATTGAGAGGTGAACAGTGCACGCATTACACAACATGAACTGTAGCTGAAAACTTTGTGAGTGAAATTAAACCCTTTTAATATTTCAGTAAACCGGTAACTGACAGAGAAGAAATGAATACTCTAAATCTCTACTAAGTAGTAGTATTAAGTATTAAAACAAAAGTGAATGTAATAATTATGAAGAATAATATATATCATATTATTGTATTATAATCATTGCATCAATGCATTCATGTGTTCATCCCTTTAATGTTGCAGCTGGTAAAGGTGGAGCTCATTTTAATTACTTTATATAGGGATAGTATAATAGTTTCATCTCTAATAATGCATCATCATTTAATGCAGTTGATTTTATTTGCTAGTATTAATCTGAATCTGTAAAATATGATAAGATAGAATAAGATTAGGTAACCCTTTATTAGCCCCACAGTGGGGGGATTTGCAGGATTACAGCAGCAAATAAAGTAAAGTAATTAAAGCTGGGGGAGAATCCCGGCAGAACCCCCACACAGAGGTTCGCTCTGGAAACGCCCCGAGAGAAGGTATAAGTAGGTACTGAGATAAGCATAGACAGATGGAGGACCAAGGTGGAGGATGTTGTTGGACGGGTATAGACGATGTGGAAACATGGACTAACTAAGTGTATTTGACATTACCCATGTGTATATGTGGTCTCGGTGAAAGCTACATGTGACTTAATGTACAGATTTCATCTGTATAAACTGGGTGGCGCTATGGTGGGATGATAAAGTAGCAAGGCTGTCTTTGATAGGCTGACACACCTTTCAATAGAGCACATCAGACACATCCCAAAACATCACTTTAAAACTACCTGACTGGACTGACACCTCCTCAGAAAATTGCATTTTTTGTTAAATATACCACCAACAGAAAAGTGCTGAAATACGTTCGAAGAAGTTATTATGTTGGGCTTAGCCTTCATTATAGTCCCAATTTTTGAAGCATTTTCCCAATGGCTTCACCATTAAGGGTCAGCATGGTTGGAGCCAAGAGGGAGGTGGGGCGAGAGATCTTGTAAGAGTAGTGGAGGTCAACTGAGGGTAGGTCCAGTAGAGGTAGATAGATAGATATGATGGGTTGACACACGTAGGTGAAGAGACAGAAGTAGCTTGACAGGTCTTAGGTGGGCTAGGTGGAGACAGTTGGTTGGGATAGGCAGAGTAATGCAGAGATAAGAGGGGATAGGTGGAGGTGCGCAGGGATAAAATGGATGCAGATATGCAAGGGAATAAGGTGTGATGAATGGGAGAGCAAGTATATTGAGTGTAAGGTAGAGTGACAGGGATGGGAGATGGAGTGAGAGACCTTCACAAGAAGAGAGACAAGAGAGAGAGAGAGGAAAGTCCAGTCACAGCCGAGACACTAATAACCCTCTCTCCATAACCCAACTCTGCCCTTCCATGTTAACATACTGTGAACTGAGCACAAGTGACAAAATCAATCCATCATGGCTGCCCGCCGACCGGCACAGAAAGGGACAGAGAAGCTAACAGAAATTGATGACATCCCCGCTCGAATTTTACACCGTTTCGGCCACAGCGGCGATTGAAACAGACAGAGATTTATAGTCCAGCCGGGGACTGCAGCTATCCTTGATTGCCTCTTTTTTTTCTCTCCCTTCTTTCTCCACCAGGAAGCCCCCTTTTTTGCATATTTATTCCCGAGCTCATCAAGAGTGAGCGGACGCATGGGAGTGACAGTCTTATTTCACCTTTGGGGAGGAGAGGGTGGTGGTGGATGGGCGGGAGGTTACATCCTACACTTTAGATAAAAGCAGATCAGCCCATCCTGCCGTCTGTCCTTTTTCACTACAATTACTCATTTTGATGTCAATATTTTAAATCTGATGCTAAAAATAGGATTTTGGTGTGATTTGATGAGACTGAGCTGCTTTTGAGTTCACTGAGCCCAAACAGGGCAGCCCCTCCTGAGACTGCGTGATGAAGACAGGGGTCACTCTCTGTCTTTTTCCATAGCATGTTCTGTCTTTGGAGCTGGACTGTGTCCTGACCATGTCCAATTTAGATCAAAGCATGAACCTGACCGCTTCCACATCAAGTCTTAATGGAGTGATTGAGATATAAGATTTCCCTGCTAAAGGACAAGATTGAGGACTAGCTGAAAGCAACAAAGACTGGACAAGCAGTCCACAGCTCGGTGACCACTGGAGCTCTGAAATCAATGAACACCATTTTTTTTTTACCACTTAAAAAGTTGTCAAAATGATTATAATGTCTTTGTGGATACGGGATGATAATTCTGTGGTATTAGTGTTCATAGGAAGGGGACAAAGAGCAAGATGTGCATTTAATACCCTTCTGCTGATTAATTACGAGCCAGGGTTGAGCCAACAAAGACCCACAGCAACCAGCTGTGATCTTTTTGGACACAAAGTAAATAGAATTGATGAGTCATTATGTTTGCATTAACGACATAACATCTTATAGTGTAAGCACGTACAGGTTTATTTCTGGATATAATGTCTACTAGCGTTTACACATATGCAATATATTTGATAATACATCTTAGTGCATTCATTACACACTGTTAATGCTGTTCATACTGCTCATGATCTAGTGTATTCATATCCCTACTGTTTATTCCACACTCTGTATGTATTGTATATTTTATTCTATATATTATTACTGCTTTATGGACCTTTAGTTAGATGCTTAACTGCATTTTGTTGTCTCAGTACCTGTACTTTTAAAGGAAAATAAAGTTGAACCGAATCTAAAACCATTTGCTGTTGTTGTGGCAGACATTTTGACTATTTTACAAGCTGTGCAATACAACACTGATTTGTTCTTTTTCTTTTGGATATTAAAACAAAAGGCTTATATCTCTTCTCTCCCTCAGAAATATCTATGTTGAATGAGATCTGAGGGAGCACATTGGACACAAATGGTCAACACTCCAAAGGGCTGCTGCCTTCATGGTACAGTTCATTTGTGATTTCTTACACACTTTTTGGGCTCATTGTGTCAAAACTCTACACACAAGCCAAATGACACACAGCACTTAGAGATAAACATCTAACTTCCACATCAAATGAAACAATGCAATAAAAACCTCACAATCCTCTTTCAAAATGTTTGCCACAAAATGATAAACACATGCAACATTTGAATTACTCTTTCAAAGCAGCAACAACACACTGATGCACTTAATACAAAACACTGCTGTCTTATGTACTTATGTACTTTGTATACCTTTATGATTTTCTCATACAGGCTCCTGTGAAAGATTGTCCCAGTACAGTACATCTAGTCAAAAAGAATAATCTGAGGGATTGGGCTTTCTTGTTGGGGTCTGATCACATCTCCTCAAACCCGTCTTTGTCCTTGTCCTCTTCCTCCTCTCTCTTCCTCTTCCCCTCACTGCCTCCACGTTTGCAAAGTTCTCACAAAAGAGGTGAGCCTGAGAACTACCTGAGCTCTATTGGTGCTCAGTGTGTGTGTGTCGATTTCAGTGTGCAATTGCAAAAAAAAAAGTAATTTGAAAGCATTCCGCTCAGACTTGAACTGAGTTGGAAGTGTTACAGAAGTGTAAGAATGTGGCTTTATTTGGAAAAGTAACTGGCACTTGTTCATACATGAGACCATTATACATGCAAATTTGTCACCCACATTTAATAGTGAATCCTGTCACAAGGGGGGCTCTGGACCTCTCACTTAATGCATGATCAGATGGTAAAAGCCACACTCCGTTGCTTTGCTTCTCCATATTCACTGGGTGATTACAGCATTCGTGGTGGGTTTGACTGGCTTGTTGTTTTGGGTTAAGCAGCTTTTATACTCAATGTAAGGAAGTTACTCAGGGTATCCGATGCTTTCAGCAGTTATGAGCGAGGCCTGTGTGAGGAACAACCTCGTGTCACCTTGTAATCGGCAATCGAGATCTCGTTCTCAAGCATCTTTATTTGTGTGCTGGAAAAGAAGAGATGATGCCGACTGCTCTTTATTGTGTTTGCAAGCTGTTTCCCTGCTACTGCAGAGCTCTGTACATAATTCTGCCTATTTGTCTGTGAGTGACTTTGTTGTCTGCAGCTGTCGTCTTGACTAGGATGTCTGGGCGGGGGTGGTGTCGGGGTGGGGTGGCTCTCCCCGCTCAGTCATGCTTTGAAGGTTTTACGAGTACTTATGGAAAGTATAAATTTCACGGGCAGCGCCAAGCTGCAACCAAACGGTGCTTGACGGCGGCGTCACTGTGACGGCCACAGCAGTTAGCCTGACAGCAAATTGATTAGAATAATTCAAATCTGATGAATAACTTTCATCATGTAACCACATAGTCCGGTGAGTGCGCCATTCGTTAGGGCCGCTGGGGTTTCTGATAGGACTGTGCACTGGAGAGAGACAACATATCAACGATATGCATTACACCAAACATCTTTGTCGCAAATGGAAATGGCCCCACACACTCTGTGTGACAATTGTCGTGAAAAACTGGAGCTGTTAGGAATTAGAGTCCTGTCAGAGCCGTACTTTTTGTCTTTTCAATTTGTGTCCCGACATTACAGTAAATGGGAATGATATTCAGGCTGTTTAACTGTGGTACGGCGGTGAACATGATGGATGGTGATTGAAGAACAGATGAGCGTACAGTTGTGCACATGAGAATTATTTATGCACACAACCAGCTATATGCGGGCAAGAAGGTCACAGGTCAAATACATAGAAACATGTTCAGTCTTGCATAAAAAACATGTAAAAATGTAATATCACCATAATGAAAAGAAACTAATCTGAATAGTAATCATGCACATTAGCATTCCATACCGTAATGTTTGTCACCAAAAGTAATTATTTGACACGTTGTTTATGGTTAAGTTGACAATATTTAAAGGCACTGAAAACTTGGTTACAAATCTGACATATTTTTCAATGACGTCAATTATTGACTAAATAAAGTTGGAAAAGTTTGTGGTATAAAAACCTTCAGTGTCATTAATCAAGAGTTTAACGTTGAGAGTTTAACAAAGCATCTTTAGCTCGCTGCTCATCTCTGCTATTGTGGTTTTGCTGCAATTCATTTGTTTTTAATTCACTTTTTTAAACGGTCCATCATGAGTCTGACAGTGTTGGGTTCTCTGTTCAAACTATTTGCTATGTAAAGATATAGTGGAGCAGTCACTCTCCCGCTGTGTGTGTGTGTGTGGTGTTATCCTATAGGGTGACTGTGGCTAAGTGGAGAACAGGGCCGTCCTTCAATCAAAGGGGCGGCGGTTCGATGCCCGGCTCCGGCATCGTGTTGATGTGTCCTTGAGCAAGACACTTAACCCCAAAATTGCTCCCGTAGCTGTGCCTACGGTGTAGGAATCTGAATTGTAAGTCGTTTTGGATAAAAGTGTCTGCTAAATGACTGTAATGTAATGTAGCTTCTCTGTGCTTTGATTACTTGACTGTACAGATCATTTATGGACAGAGATCCGGAACGAGCAGTGTTGTGACTGAACCTGACACACAGCTGCACAACTTGTTTAAACAGGACTGTTTTGCCCGAAACATACAATGGCCAAGGCAGGAGCGCTACATGAGCAAAGGAACTGAGTAATAATTGCTCAGTTTGACAGAAACCACACACTGGTGAGTTCTGGTCATTAACATTGAATCATATAATTCATTGTGACTGTGAGAAAAGTGGATCTCCTGTGAGTTGCATCACTTTAAATCCCATCTAAGGACATACATTTGACAGTGGCAGGTGTTTCCTTGAGTTTGGTTGATAAATTGTTCAGAACAGAAGCAACTAAGCAACTAAAGTGCATAGTAAAATGAGTAATTCCATTGCACTGGCTGCAACCTCAAAGTCTCTAAAAAGGCAGAGAAAAAGGTGGTCGACAAATCCTTCAGTGATGTTATTGAAGGCTGCTGTCGTTTCACTGAGGCACCTACATGCTCACGTGTTTGTCTGTGAGTTGTTATCCCCGTGGCCGCATTTCCAGCAACGTTTAAAGTAATAATCAGTGACATTTTCGTGAATAAATGTCAGTGTTGCTGCTTTTCTGTCACTGATTGCTGTAACACAGCAGGAAATCAACCTATAGCCAGTTCATGAAAGCTTTTACATCTGCTGGTGGAAACTGCAAAGTCTTTCCTGGAAAAAAAATACAAATCTACTGAAGTGCACATTAAGCAGTGATGTGTTTTAATGTTTAATATCTGCTGTTTATTTGAAATGAAAAGAAGAAAGGCAGATTGGGTTCAGGTTGATGGCTGGATTAGAATCCAGATGTTTTAGGGCAGTGGTGCCCACTGGTTTGAACTGTGACCCCATAGAATGAAGGAGCATCACAGCTGGTCAACAGCCACAAAAGTTTGATTTTTACTTCCATGTCTCAATGTTTAATTTGAATAATTGTTACAGGTAAATCCAATATTTTACCAACAAATTAGATAAATAAAAGAACATTCACATTCGAATCCGTGTAGCAGAACAATCATTTTTCTTCTTCTTTTCTAACTTGTGAGCCTGCTGGCTTGGTAACCACTGGGTCAGGGCAGATGTTTAAAGTTAATGTTATGGAATGAATGCTGCTTGTGAATACTGATGAAATAAAGTAAAAGGAATGTCTCCACATCTCACCACCTCCTCACAGGCACTTTTAGTCAGCCCTCCTTTTCCCGACGCCACTCAAACGCAGCAGCCCGCCGTCACGCGCATCTGCATCTTCTGCGATTTGTCACCGCCGTATCTCACGCCACCATTGGCTGTTGCCAAGCAACCTGTGTGTCTAACAGTCTATTTCCCATGATAAATTAGCTGGGCTGTTACTATGCCAACAGAATTTGTTTGTTAATTAAACAGATTTGGATCGCAATTGGCTGGAGGGGAGTGGAGGGGGGGGGGGGGGGTAGGAGAGAGAGGGAGGGAGGCCATGACACACACACACACACACTCACACACACGCTGGGGCCAAGGAAGTGAGATGAGACAGAGAGAATCCACAGAGGAATGACTGTTATTAGATAGGCTGAGATATTGAAATGGTCATGCTTTGCAGACGAGGTTCAACAAAAGAAAGGTGGGAAAAGAAAATCCCCCCCAAAAAACAGGACCCATCTGGAATTAACGGCTTGACGCCTTCAGAGGTGATTCATTTTTTTTTCTCTCTATGCGCTTAAGAGAAATGCATTTTCCCTGACAACAAATGTGCTTTTTTTTTCTATTCTACTTCTATTCAAATGAGCAGCCGCCAGGTCAGACTGCTCAGGTGGTGTGAAACTCTCACCGCCGCGTTTCAACGTTAGAGAATCTGCTCCAGGAGGATGAACACAAGGCCTCGCGCTTTATGTGACTGAACGTTAAAGGTCAAACGTGATTCATAATTCCTCTATCTGTCAAACAATAACTGTTGATGCCTAATTCCAGAGGTAGAGGCTGTAACGTCTGGTAGCAGGAGACCACCTTCTATTTTTTTTCCCCCACTGTATTGCTGTTGCAGCTGAAGTGGTCCAGGCAATTGCATTGTGTAGCGTAGCGTATGCCGCCACTGGGCTTTGACCGCTAAGCAAAGAAAAGAAAGAATGGCAGAACAATTTGGGCGTCGAAGCAGGACCAAACGACGGGGAGCGGCGAGCATGTAATCTCCTAATTTGGAGCATCACGGCGTCAGATCCCCGCCTGCTCGCCGCGTTCTCTCGGCCTTACCTATAGTTATTTCCATAACTTCCTGACAAAACCATTTTGTCCTGCCTGATTGGTCCCATTTGCATTGGACACCTCTTCTGCATATAGATTGATGGGTTTAATCAGCGAATCAGGGAGAGCGCTCAGACATCAATCACTGTCACGGCACTCTGTCTTGCTTTCAGTAGTAGTAGTCGCCTGTTTTTCCCCCCTTTTTGGTCACTCTTTGGTTCTCTTTCTCTTCTGATGTTCCGCTCACATTCATCAGGGAAGGGGAGAGAATGGGGGAGTCCTCTCTATCTCTTTCTCTCCACCATTTGTTACAGTCTCTAATGTGAGCTCTGATGCTGCTTCAGTCTTTATAGAATGCGGTCAGACAACATCCCTGGCCTTCAAATTGCCGGCTATTCCAATACCACCTAAAACTTTGATCTTATTCTTCATGAATTCATCGATATTCTCCAATTCTCTTATCATCCTCAAGACTTTTGACAAGTAGATCTCTTCCATCTCAGAGGCTTTTGTGCTGCTTATCCTACCTCTGCCGAGATTCCGATTTTAAACAATTTTTTGATAAAGTTTGTTTTTTTGTTTTTTTCCTTTTTGAGCAAAGCGACTTGTAAAATTGTTGTTGAGACTGGCAGAGAAAGAAAGATCATGGATGAGTTGGCATTAACAAGACGGGGAGAGGAGAACAGCATGACGATGCTCCAGCTTCTAAACAACATAGTGACATATACTGTAGGTTCAAAAAGAGTAAATGCAATATGACTCAAAGACCATAAATACTCAAATATAGACTCATTTAAATTGAGGCAAACAATATATAATAGCGATGGGGTTAATAATAACAGGTTATGTTCAGCACTAACAAATCAAAGCCAGTCCCAAATGAAGACCAAATTCAAAAACATACACTTGGTAAAGTCAGCACCACGTCCTTCTAGTACTTAACGAATAAATAAATGGACTGTGAGAGTTCATCACACTTCCACATATTCCAAAATGACTGACCATACAACACACTTCCCCTTATCTGTTTTCTATATATATGTATTTGCAGCACACAGGCTGCGTGAGCTATGGGGATACTTGACTTGTCTGTGGAGGTGTGTGTGTGTGTGTGTGTGTGTGTAGATGCGGGAATATGAAACCTAACAATAAGCTGACTGGACGGCCAGGCCCTGGGGACAGCAGGCTGGCCTGGAGGAGCGGCCTGCGACACAACCTTCCACATCAAGAGGATGAGGCAGCTCATTAAAAATCCCTCTGATATAGATTGATGTGTCTGGGATGTCCATTTGCTGCAGCTGGCTGAGGTGCATGCTGGGTAACTGTGACAACATTGGGGTCAAATCTGGCCTGGGACCTCAGTTATAAGTGATTTCACAGTGTCTGTAGCATCTCTCTGTTTGTGTCCACTGTCCTGTGCAGTAGTAGGACAGTAGGACTTCATAAATGTTGTGGCAGTTACAGTACAGGTTGTAATGTGAGTGATGTCTGTTGTATTGTAACTTATAGTCTCCAGTATAGTGATAGCAGGCCAAGCTGGTGCTTCATAAATCTATCACATGGTTTGTGACTTACAGTTAAAAATATGATAAAGTATGTTCTATCTTGTAATGTTCTTTGCTCTTGCACCACCTTTCAAGCAGCACGACTCAATATTTGTATATTAACAATAGTTCTGTCGCCCACCAGGGCCTCAATTCTTCGGGGAGTCAGACATTCTCCCATCACACATCCCTGACGAAGGCCTGGCTTGTACTTCTCTTCGACTCTCTCGCTCTCTCCCTTCCCCCAACTGACAAATCTGGAAACCAACTCCACCTGGTATTCACCAGGAGCTGCTCTACCGCCTCTCTGATACGCCTCCTCGTGTCTCAGACCACATATTCACTTCCAATGTCCAATACCAATGTGAAATCATCCGTGGCAGCATTAGATGCTCAGACCAACGACACCGGTCGCCGGCGTCGGGAGGAGGTCGGGTTGGATAGATGAGTCAAACAAACACAAGACCGACATGACTCACGTTAGAATATGGTGAAGGTAATCTGTTGCTCAGTCTGAGTTTTGATTGGAATGACAGTAGAAATGTCTCGTGTCACAGGCTGTACTATCTGACAAAAACACGAGACAAACAGCTACAGTAACAAATAAATGTTATAGCTTATTTCATTATAGCAGAGGAATGCATTTCATGAAGTCACCTTCTCATCATTATTACTATTTGTGGCGGCTGAAACTATCCACCAGGGCCGATGAAGGTGACGTGCTTCGGATCTAGAGCAGCTCTGTTGAGTTGATATGGTTATTCTAATTTATCACTTTTGCTTGATTTTGTTACCCATCTTAATTTTTTGTAAATACTTTGGGTTTATAAAACTGTATTTGTACCCTGTTCCTTTACACTATTAATTATTATATACTATATTTCAAACTAGCCTACCTTTTGGTAAAAAGGCCTCATAAACTCTCTGAATGGCTTGTTATAGATCAATGACCACGTTTAGTTACAGGTCAGAGCGTTATATATTATCAGCAACTTGAAGATATTAATACACATTGTTGCATTCACACTAACTCTGTAATGATGATGCACGTTACTTACCCAATTACACTAATCTCCTCAGATTAAAACGAGCCTGTAAATTGGTGTTAGTACCATGGCAGTGTGGGTTGAACTGCCTTAAATATGGCCCGAACCTGCTTTTTATTTTGTCCAACAACATCCATGTGAATTGTCTAATTATATCAGTATGGGCTGTAATATATGCTGTGCTATGTATTTAAGTTTTTGTCAATTTGAGTTTATTTAGAAGAAGATAAAACGCAGGGCTTCCATAATGCATTTTTGTTTGGTGGTTATAGAACATTTGACTGCTTGATAACCTTACATTTAGAAAATTAGCTGAGGAAAAAGGTCCTATATATTTTTCATTGTTAATTTTAGCTTACATTACTATAAAGGTTCTGCAAAATAGGAAACTGACCATCAACAGTTTTGTGTATTCATGTAGCCAATTGAGTTATGCTCTCTAGCCTATTAGTGGAATATGAATGCAAAGTTAACAACTTTAACAGGCTGCACGCACAACACACTGTCATCACGTCATGGCCAGTGGACATCCCTTCACCACCCCACTTAAAAATGTCTAAATCAGCCACTGGTGACTATGGCTCAATACTTTACACCTACAGCAAATAAGCTTTATTTGTCAGTCCAGTCACGTTTTTGCACATAGTTGACATGCAGTGTCTTTCAGTCTGAACACCACTTTAGACTACAAGGGGCTGGTGACTTAGGTCTCAATTAACAGTGTGCGCCTCTGAGGAGCTCTCAACTCTTAGTTTAGTTTTTTTCAGATTCTTATTTTCCTCAATGAAAAGTAAAAAATATTCATCATCAGCCAAAATGCTGAAAAATGATCTCTCTCTCTCTCTCTCTCTCTCTCTCTCTCTCTCTCTCTCTCTCTACTCTCTCTCTCTCTCTCTCTCTCTCTTTATATATACAGTATATATATATAGATATATATATTAGTGCTGGGCAAGTTAACGCATTAATTTCGCGTTAACGCATTCATTAATTAACGCCGACAATTATTTTATCGCGTGTTAACGCATTTTTTTAATTTATTATAATTTTTTTTTTTTTTTTTTTTTTTATTGAAAGAAAAGAGACCATACATATACATAAGAACAAGAGGATGACAAGAACAGTGGGATAGAAGCCAGCAAACATCCTATAGTCAGTAATTTTAGTGCACCTATATGCTGAAATTCACGGTAAACACATTTAAACGGGACAGATCGGGAGCGAGCGAAGGACTTTGAAAGTTAGCGGAAAGATTATCGTGAGACAACATCCGGTTTCTTCAGACGAACATCCGGTTTTCAGAATAAGATGCCAACAAAGTATGAATTATATTCACATTAAGTATAAAACATGCTACCTGCATCTCGTGAACCAAATGTTATTGCCCTTTTGTTCATATAGCAGTACTTTTAAAATAAAAGTGCGCAATACACTACTTTTGAATTCATTATTGAACTTTGCCATAGCAATGCGATTAATCGCGATTAACCGCAAAAAATCCATGCGATTAATCACGATTAAATATTTTAATCGTTGCCCAGCACTAATATATATATATATATATATATATATGATAATAGATATGTATCATGTGTGCAACATTTCTTTTTGTAAATCTGAGTTTCTTCAGGTTCTTCAATCCATTTCATGCAGAGGTGTCTGCATCTTTTCATATTTCATATTGTCTGATCCTAGCTGATCCTTACTTTTCAAAACACTTGTCCTTCTAAAAACATAATGTCCATGGTTCTCTCCCTGAAATAATAATAACCCTTTAAATGGTCTGCTCTCAGCACAACTTCAGGCCAGGCAGCAAGAAGCCACGTCCGTGTTCTCGGCATCTCGGCTCACAAGACATCAGCTTAGCACAAGCACAGCGGTAAGAGATTTAACAATAGTTGCTGTGTGCCAGCTTTTTACAGTCCACACACTCAGCGAGCATCATGTCATGTGGAGACTATCTGAGCTGAAAAACTCTCCACACACACACACACATGGAGCGTTTTGAGAAACAAAACCTGGCATTTGAGTATGGAGGTCCATAAATGATAGAGATTTGCAAATGGATGCTGTTCTCTCCTCCCAGTCACCCCTCCTCACATCCTCAGGCCTGCCGCTGAATTATGGAGCGAAACACTTTTCCTTTGAAAATATATATCAATCAAACATTCATGGCTGAGGAAGTCTCCAGACAATGGCACTGTGAAACCAACCCCATGATACACTCAGTGTGTGTGTACAGAAAGAAACTGGTTTGCCAATTAGAGCAGAAGTTGACCATCCTGTAAATATTTAAATGGGCATCACATATCATATACATGAGGCAGCAAAGCAGCCGAGCACACGGCTGAACTCTGTAGAGGTCGTGGACATCATCCTTAAGCACCGCTTTCATACACACTGAACATGTCTACTTAGGAGACGTGTGGCATAAGGAGGATCACTGGACAGCCTGGATTGAAGGTACATTATGCCTGGCAGCCAGTCGAAAGATTACACAAGAAATAATGTTGGAAGAAGTCGACAATCTCTTGATCATTTGATATGAAGAACTATGAGACAGTTTGAGAAGAAGGTAGCCAGGGCACGGAGGTGAAGAATGACAGTCCCAGGTCAGAGGGGGCATTCGTCCCCTCCAGCTCTACCCACAATGCCTTTAATCCAGGAGTCCACCTACAGGCTGAAGCCTCACAACGTCCGACAGAATCCCTGTGGTGTCACTTAAGAGCAGGCCCTGGCAAATGTGTCCTCAAGCTACCAATGCATTTTTAAGTCGGAGCACTTTAAACCAGAGCTCACTTCAGCACCCGCCTTTTTGGGTCTCTGTCTCCATTTCCCTCATTATGACACTGGCCTCTTCTTCATCACAGGTAGACCTAAAATAAAAACAAACCCACATACTTTTGTCTGATTATATTAGGCAGGTACATAAAATGTATGGTGTCTTATGGGGTCTGGGGACCCTTTGATTGTCACTAAAGATGCTTTTTAAATCTTGCTATGTCAACCTGTATGCATTAGTTAAACTTCTTGTTTCTGGCAAGGCCTTCTTTCATGGGTGGCGCTGTTGCAAATGGTCCGCAATACAAATAATTTGTAAGTTTAGAAAACCTAATATTACACCGTACAACCTGAAAAGCAGAGGGTTTTTGTTTATCAGTTCTCTGTGGTCCATTCTTTTTTACGGTAATATAGTCAAATGTTTTGATCTCTGTCGTATGTACAGCTGTGTGTGTGTGTGTGTGTGTGTGTGTGTGTGTGTGTGTGTGTGTGTTGGGTTAGAGAGAGAGGTGAGTGTGCTGTGTTGATTCTGTTGCAGGACATAGCTGTTGAGTGGACCTTAGTGATGTATGTGCAGAGTGTGTATAGCCCGTTAGTGTACGAAGAGAACTGGATACAGCACTACCGGCGAGCATGAATGTTCATTCATATGAAAGTTGTTCAGCAGCAATGAAGCAAAAGAAGTTTGACTTCCAAGTACAAAACATATAGAATAACCCGGATCATATGGCAATCTTCTGCAACCAGAGGCCCATTAGAGCATTAGCTCCTAGTGCATTTAATAACTTTTATGACCTTATTACAGGATGTTTAAGTGTTCGTAATGGGACGTGGATTTAACTAAAGACGTCTCTTTATATGTAATTCTATGGGGATGCCGATGGCATCGCGGCAAAGACCCAGAAGTTGTAATTCCACGTTCTGACCAATATGTGAAATTAACCTAAAAGCCCGGCTCTCTCACTTTGTGGCCAGCAAGAGGTAAAGAGTACATGCATCTGTGTGTGATGGAATTTATGTTTGTGCATGAATGCCCTTGTGTATGTGCGTGTGTGTGAGTGTGTGTGTGTGTGTGTGTGTGGTTAGTGAGGCTGCAGGCTTGATGAGTATCAGTGCTGCTGTTGGCTAACGTCCTCTTTGTGGTATTAGCAGGTGACAAAATGACTCTGCGTGTGTGTGTCGGTGTGTGAGAGTGCTGGGAAGGGTTAGGTGCTGATTAGGGTTTACATCACTAAGTGGGTGGTTACTAAGTGGGCCCCAAGGTGCGAAAGCAAATCTGATGACTGTGGCCGAAAGCGAGCCGGTGACAATGTTTCCAAATCGTCAGTTGAGATAAAAAGCAGGGTGAAAGTAAGGAGTCAGTTGCAGAGGAGCGGCAAAGAGAGAAAAAAGGTGTCAAACTCTGAAATGGCTCACACCACAGACGTTACGGTGGAAGAGTATGTAGAGCATCATTAGTCAGTGACCTGATTAAGGTCACAGACTGAGGACACAGGATGTGTGCAGTAAAAGGTGTTTAGATTCATTTTCACAGCTCCTCGGGCCATGTGTTTGGAAAGTCAACGTGTTGCTGAGCTTGAAACTGTGAGACATACAGGAGCTGCTGACTTAACCAGACGTTTTAGAAAAGGATTGCACTGTGACCCACACTACTGTACTGGTAGTCATTCAAATCACATGGAGTAAATAGGAAGAATACGACAGGTTTAGTTGGTGCACACGCTTGACCAAACTCTCCTAGTTGTTTGGATTACATCGCGACACTATAGTTATCTTATTTTGATGTTAAATATGGTCCTCCCCAGGACATATTGAGCATCAGACAATGTTCTTAATTATTGTGAATTTATTGTGGAAATGTCATTATTTAGAAAACCACAACATTCAAGCGCCAGGTGACAATTCCAAATATTAAGATATAATAGAATATAATGCAGTAAGGTTCTCACACATTCTGTATTGCTTTCAAATATGTACTCACCTGTAGATCATCTTTTAACATTTAATGTCCTCAAAGTCGACACACGTAGGCACGGTTTACTCTTCCCTCCTCTTTTGTGTCTTTAGTTTGGGGAGGTAACCTCTTTAAATATGTGAGTGGTTCCTATTCAAGACAATGCTACATTCATTTATTATATATCAATGTATAAACCCCTGGACTTTAATAACTCATAGGTGTTGCAGCAAGATTTCTGTTCTCATTCAAAACTTTTTTTCACAATCAGAACTATTATGGCTGTGCGCTCTGCTCATATGGTAGTATGCTCTCAGACAATTATGTGTGCTGCAATGCTGACAGTAGAGGAAAGGGACCAGGTTCAGATCAGAAGAGCCGCAATATGCAGCTGTTCACACCAGAAGTACACCTCCCTCTCTCTCTCTCTCTCTCTCTCTCTCTCTCTCTCTCTCTC
>NW_022280066.1:1841908-1861352 GCF_004355925.1 Anarrhichthys ocellatus | reverse complement strand
CTCTCTCTCTCTCTCGCTCTCTCTCTCTCTCACTCTCTCTCTCTCGCTCTCTCTCGCTCCCACTCTCTTTCTCTCTCTCTCTCTCTCACTCCCACTCTCTTTCTCTCTCTCTCTCTCTCGCTCCCACTCTTTCTCTCTCTCTCTCTCTCGCTCTCTCTCTCTCTCTGTCTATCTCTCGCGTGCCCTGTCTCTCTCTCTCTCTCACTCTCGCTCTCTCTCTCTCTCTCGCTCTCTCTCTCTGTCTATCTCTCGCGCGCCCTGTCTCTCTCTCTCTCTACTCTCGCACGCTTTCTCTCTCTCTCGCTCTCTCTCTCCCGCTCTCTCGCTCTCTCTCTCGCTCTCTGTCTATCTCTCGCGCGCCCTGTCTCTCTCTCTCGCTCTCTACTCTCGCACGCTTTCTCTCTCTCTCACTTTCTCTCGCTCGCTTTCTCTCGCTCGCTCTCTCTCTCGCGTGCTCTCTCTCTCTCTTTCTCTCTCTCCCTACTGTCCATATATTTAAACCTGATTGGTGCAATCTGATGGCCTGTAAATATTGTACATTTTAAACTGGAACACAAAACACACATTGTTGCACCAGTGAACATAATGGCTTGCCATCCAGAGATAAAATGTTTGAACTTTCTTAGTGAGAAGAGATTTTACATTTAGTGTTGGCCAGACGAACACAACTTGAGGATTGGGATTTCAAGCTGCAATTAAAATTCCTGAATATTTTAGGGGCATTCTGAGAAGGTAACGTATGAACCTCTCGCCATTGGCATTTGGTATAGCTCATGGTTGGTTTACACTTTAGATTGATCCCTTCATTTTGCTATTGCCCACATCGATATCCTGTTTCAACAGGTAATGCATCACATTAAGGAAGTACTGATATAATTCCTTTGGACCTTTAAATTGCTAGAAACTGGGAGTATACACTTCTTGTGGGAAGCAAAAGGTCATGCGCCATACATCCATCTCGATTTGTTTGAACTTCACACCATGTGTTCTGGTACAAGCTATATAAGGATGCAGCGATGTCGCGTGTTGCATACAAGTTCAGCCGTAGACAATATGATGTAGACAACTGAATGAAAACCGTATCTGTCCAGAGTGCTATTGACAGCCTTTCACATGAGCCGCTCTCAAAAGCCATTCACACCTGGCATGTGCGAGATGCTTTTCTGTGCGCCGCCTTTGTTGCTTGTTGAAAATGTCAGAATATCGTGATTGCATGGCCTTGCCCTTGAGTGTGAAGAGCTGTTTGCTTGATTACTCCAGAAGTCATCCATTCAATGGCTTTAGCTTTTGTTTTCAGTCAAAACTTTAGTGCGTGCCAGCATCCCGGCTCATGGTCATGTTTGCTGTGGTTCATTACTGCCGCAAGAAGCGAGGGAAGAGAGAAACTCATCAAAATGCATTCTTTCTTCCATTCTTTTTCAACCAAGGTTTCTCGGATGAGCCCTATGTTATCGGCTCTCGCAAAAAGTGTGACGCACAAAAACACACAACAGTCATGTCTTCAGGGCTGAGCAGGCCGCGCTTTGTGGCAGTGCGTGCACTATTGTCACCACCGCTGCGGTTTCCACCCTATGGATGAGTTGAAGGGGTAGTGTTGTTTCACAAGGAGAGGCCAGCACAGATGTCTCGTTATCAGCAGGCCCGGCTCTAGACAACAGGTGGCCCAAGGCAAGATTATCTTTGGAGGCCCCTCATACTTTCCATGTGTGTTTTGGGAAAGAGAGACACAGACTTTAGCCAACCAAATAAAATGATAATCTGGTAAGCCTCCTTGATATTTTCTTTTTATTTCACTTCTCTCTCCCTCAAATTGTGCTGCTCATTTCCTTTCAGCTTATTTATATCAAATATGAACTTCCACTGCCATTGGTTGACTCTGTCTCTCCAAGCAATTTCCTTTTCATCAAAATAAAAAAGGATTTTCAGGGTGCTACGCAATTGCATATTCAGCGTATATAGGCCGGGCTGGCACTGAAGTATAACCTGTGAGGTGTTATGCTTGATCAGGGTAGCCCTTGATGTGGTCAAGACTACATGGAATCCATCTTCCGGAGTGTTTGTGAAGAGGCTGAAAATAAGAGCTGGCGTTAGTGACAGCACATACCTGCCGTCATCTCACACCGGCTCTCTGATTTGATTTATAGAGGACAAACAAGCTCTACAATAATGAAAGTGTCGCATGAAAAGAGTCACGGTAAGAGTGATTGTCGCAGTTTAGCCTTTCCAACACAACTACTGGACGGATTGCAATTCAATTGTGATATGGATAAGAAATATGAACAATTTGTGTTAAATTAGCAATAATCACAAAGTATAGCTGAGGTTGATGGGAATGGGAACTGAACCCGTACCAAATTCCATGGCAATCCACCCAATAGTTGTTGAGACATTTCCATCTGAAAGAAATGGGCCGACAGTTGTAGAAACGGAAGCTTAACTTGTCCAGTTAGATAAACTAATGAAGACCATTTTAAATGTTTCAGAAAACAGTGTAATAATGGTAAGATCATTAGTATGTTGTGTGTTCCATCCACCTCTTTTGTGTTGGGACATGTAGGGAACACTGGAGCCATCAGCAGCATAAGGACGATCAGCGATTCCGACATCAAGTTCATATATCTGGCACACACGGACGCAGGCTTTTCCTTTCAATCGTTTCACTTGATATAGCCTGCAGTCTCCTCCGCACACTCTCGAGTCCCCAAACATCCCTCTCAGTTAGCCCATTCATCCAAGCTGTCATCAGTTGAGTGGAACATTTTTTAGCATGAATTATGCCTGAATATCCTTTTATTCTAGCACTTTTGTCTTCTGACTCTTAAATCTGAACAGTCAGCAAGAGACGTCCAGCACGCTCAAATGCTTTTAATAGAGCTATAGCTGTGGAGAGGAACGGCTTCAACTTTTCATTGCAGTTCGGGGGTACATTTACAAGGAGTTTGGAGTGTAAAAGGCAACCCTCAGACCACATGTGTACACGTGTCACGTACACAAAGAGAGACACCAAGTCGTGACAAAACATAAGTGTCTGTTACAAAGTAAAATGATGACAAAAGTTTGGGTACCAGAGACAGATCTGTCTGAAGTGTTTCCCTGGAGAGTGCCCTACATCATCTCTTAAATATTTCAATCTCTGTGTTCATGTCGGGGAGGCAAGTCTCACAGACTCCCCGCCGTTCTCCGTTAATGAATATTAAGAAGGACATTTTCCTGAGGGTGAGGACCCTTTTATTTATTCCCTTTATTGTTTTAAACACTCTTCTCTCCACTGCTCTTGGTCTCTCTGCCTCTAATTTAATTGGGTGTTCATCAGCTTGCGTCGAGCTTGCATCATTACACCGTGTTGACCTGGCTGAGATAAATACGGAGGAAATAACGAATGTGCTGCGCAAGACAATTACAGGAGAGAATGGGGGAAAGGATCAAACCAGCTGTTTGAGTTTTGCATCAACGTGTGTCAGTGTATAGCTGTGTGGATGCTAAAAGATGAAAATAGACTATTTTGGGTGTGTTTTATAGCCCTGCTAGTGGCTTCAATCTAGAAATGGCAATATTGGTTGACTGGGCCACAACATTGCTCCAAATTTAATCTCTGAACAACTGAAAGGATCCCCATGATATTTGGACTAGCGGAGCAGGGGATTGGACCACCGATCTCCTGATTGGAAGACTACCCTGCTCTACCACTGAGCCACCATCACCCCGAAAGAATCTGCCTACTTCCTTTTTCTTGCAAGAGATGCTTACTTTTGTAATTATTGCCTCTGAGTTCTTTAGCACTCAGTTTACACACACACACACACACACTCTGTGAGGCAGCTGTTGTGAGTGCAGATTATTCTATCAATGTCAAACTTCAATGACGCTTGTCATCTGATAAGGTTTGGTTTTAATAAATGAGAGATGGGCAGCCAAGCTGAATGCAGCAGTTTAACCCCCTGTATTCACAACACAGCATGGCGTCAGACCGACAACTCCTCCATCACCCACACAGCGTTCATGGTCAGGAACAGAAACTCTCCTCACATTTATCATTAGTCACAGCAGTTCAGAGTTTCGACACTGAGCTTTGCCTGCTGGTGGTGGCTAAATAGAAAACGGTAGTCCGGATGCCGGAAGGCAGCATATCCATACCTAATATTTCCTGTTAATGTAAAACATGAATCGCCTTAAACTTTGGCAAATGTATAGAGACCTGGAGGTACAATCTCTCTATTAGAGATGTTGGCTTATTCCCACAATTATTCCCAAGCAAAAATGATCTCAATCTCTAGTTTCAAGTCTTCTTCAATACAGAGTGATGTTCATTTAGCAAATTATGGTCCATTAAGAGTCACATAGACCATAAAGCAGGGAATGCTTTAGGGCGGGGCTACACAGTGATTGAAGGGTCGCTACTGCAGCTTTCACCAGTCTGGGAGTTGTCTGTGCATTTTTCTAGAAACTTTAACCCTTTCACAGTTTGTTTTCAGTTTATGAAAGTTGATTGTAACTTGAAATAAGTCATATTTAGCTTACTTAGCTCCACAAACCAATGGGTGACTACGTCCACTTCTTACTACAGTCAGTGTGATTGACGCAGCTGTAGATGTTGTTGTATGTCGACTTGGAGAAATGAGTCTTAAACCTGTATATGTCTTTGATCGTTGTAGAAAACACCAAGGGAGTTGCTCTGCCACCCTTACTACCGCTTCAACTGAAAAAAACCCATTGGCTGGACAGATACATGACTCTCTTCACTCCCACACTGAAAGTCTCTCGTACGAAAAGACAATATTATTATCCATTCTCATTTACAGTCTAGAACAAAATCAATTGTGAGTTACATGCAGAGGATATATAGATACATGTGCTTCAACACTGCTGGTCCTACTTTCATATTCATATCATAACAAATAGTTCAAACACGCAAAACTGTATTTAAAATTCTAATCAGGACGTTTCCAGTCGATCTAATAGTGATCACTGTGATGATGTCATGCAGCAACTTTTCACTTTGAAGCTGATTTTTCATTTGGTGGTGACAGCAGAAAGACATATGATAACTCATGATAGCCCTCAGCTTTTTATGAACCAGCGTTACTCAGTGCTGTGAGTATCTGGATAATGTCTCTTGCGTTTAGTAAGCCCTCCCACATTAGCTTCTCTTTCCCCTGGTGCTTAACCTGCTTCTTTTATATATTGTGACCATGAAAACAGTTTCCCTTTTCTCTTCACTCTCTGCACTGTATAATGATTATTGAGGCCTGCGAGCTGCTGGAATTTAATTTCTCCACATAAATCTCCACAATAGGAAAAGGAAATTAAAGTTGCCATTACTGTCGGCTGTATTATCGTATCCTCACTTAACCTGCCATTCAGGAGGAATGAAACATTTATACTGCAGCCCCTCCTTCCTCCTTGGCCCTCGTGTATCGTCTGTGATCTCAGTGTCTGTGCGTGTGTGACAGAGAGTAGAAGGATCAATAAAGGGATAGAGATATTTGAGAAGTTCATATTTCAGCGAAGGCGATATGTTTTTTTTCCACACCTTAACATATTTCAAATAAGAGTCTGTACTGTACACATGCATATCATGTGGGAAAAGTTTTGAATTTTTGCTGAAAAGCCTAATTACGTTTCTATATATTTATAAATATAGATATATTTAGATTTGTGCACGAGTTGTCGGAGTATTTCCAATCTTTGTTTTGCTTTTGTTTCTGCATCACTCATTCCCACCAGCTAATCTCCTCAGTAATCCCTGGCCAGCTAATAATAACGATACCTTGAACACACACACGCACACACACACACACACACACACACACACACACACACACACACACACACACACACACATGCACACACACAAAAAATGAAAAGAAGAAAAAAAATCAATTATGCTGGCCCTGACCAGGAGTGTCTCATTATTTCATAGGCAATAACCTGAATGATAGAGTAATAAAGAGCAATTTATTTGGAGAGGGGGAAGCGAGGGAGGAGGGATGAGCAGATGATGGATGTGTTCAGATAGACAGATCTAATTAGCCTCATCCAAGCTGCAGCTAGCCGCTCTGCTCAGGCTAATCCTGGGCTACAGCTAATGACCTGCAGCTCCTCCTCCTCCTCCATCAGCCTCGGGCTGCCTTAGTTCTGCTTCATGTGATATGAGGATGGACGGATGGAGAGACCAACACTGACCGCAAATCAGTACATCATGTTTCTATAGGTCCCTGCTCCGTGTCTGTGGTACCAAACAGTGACTTCAGGGGTTCATATACTGCAGTTTAACGTCAATGGTGTCATTATATTCTGTATAGTACAATGTATTTATGTAATATTTCAGATTCTTTATTTGTTTTGGGAAATGGTCTCTGTGACACACAATAGTACATTCATAGTGACCTTGTGGTGTTTTTTTTTTCTTTTGAACTTTTTATTTAATTTTGGTTTGCACTAGAACAGCTAATTCATAGGAGAATAAAATAAAAATGATCACATTGAATATGACATAATTTTACTATTGTGAAATATAGCGTGACTTAAACGCTACAAACGTTTTGTTTCCTGGAAGATACAGACATGTGAACGGCTCTCGGGACGGTGTGGGGCAGACCATGTCTGGGATCACCTACATGACGTTTAACTCAACATGTCTTCTTGTAAAGAAAATGGCACTGATCCCGAAGTACTGTATCGGTGTTGATATTTTATTTTGAAAATATTGCTTTTAAGATGAATGGTTTATGTAGGTTGTGTTTTCATGTTATGTGACTTGAAACGTCTGTATGATGTCTTTGAGTTCTTTACAGCCAGGGAATCAAGTGAAGCTACCGTTGAACTATAGCTTATACATTTTTAAATCTTAAATTATAGATGTATTTATATTTAGTTGTATTAAGTTTTAATGAATCCTAAATAAAGGATGAGGTATTAATGCCTAAATGTGTTCAGGGAATATGTGTCATCACCTGTGGTAAATGGTTGGCATTTTGGATTCAAGGCAATGATTTAAAAGATAATTCAATAATCCAAATTGTTGCTGATTCATATCGTGTTGATCATCAAACCGATTGATTATTCACAGCAGCAGCATCACCGGAGCTACTACTGGTTCTAGTGATGAGTCAGACATAGGATGTAGAGATACTTAGTAATGCAAAATACAAATAGATATTTAGAGGATTCATTAATATGCAATAGTGAGTTCATCAGGACCCTGAAGTATATGTTATAATTATGTCAGAGTAATATTTCCATAATTTCCCCATAGGGGCTTAAGTGGTGTTACTTCACCTCTACATTCACAGTGTGCCTGTAGTGTGAGTCCTGAGGTCGGGCAGTATTTGCCCTCTGTCTCATGCAAAGTGTGAGCTGTGAAATGGAAACTGTAAACCAGCAAGTGCAGCCATACGCACAGCATGTATGCATAAAACATTCACGTTCTTAATATCATTGGCTTTATTGTTTGTTTGTCACGACCCCTCTGTTCATTTACACACTGAGCATGTTCAGATGTTTGCACCGTGCATTTGACATTGCACAAAGCATTCGGCATGAGTGCGCATGTAATTAATATGGCTGATTTAGATTAAAGAGATAACAGGCAAATAAATATCAACCTTAAGGGAGAGCGAGGGGAAATGAAGATGAGAGAGGCAGAACATTGGCCTTTAGACTGCTGCCATCATCCAATTTACATCTGTGTTTACTCTCTCTCTCTGTGACGTGTCTGTCATTTCTGGGTAGCCGAGGTTCGCTGACCCCTCTCTCTCACCTTGTATCACCCCCGAACTACTGCAATATCTCCATTCTTCTCCTCTCACCGGAATTAGCATCTCCCTCCTTGATTCTCTTCTTATTCACGGGAGCTAACGAGTGAGCAGACAGGGTTCAGGGAACTTCTTTTGCTGGCAACATGTCTTAAATTAAACATAACGCCACATCCAGGCCCACTGGGGATTATTGTGAAGGAAGATCTGCCATGTCTTTTCTGGCAGCAGCTGCGTTTGAATAGTGTTTGGACTCAGAAGCCTTCGCCTCTCTTTCTGCTGCGACACCTTCCTCTTTTTCCTCCGCTGTGAATCTGTCCCTCGACAAACGCCACGTTAGCCAGACATCCAAATTCATTTGCTGGAGATTGTAGCGCAGTGGCTAATTCAGCTCCTTTTAAATGCTAATGCTCACACTCCTGCTATCGCGTCGGAAACTCCTTTTATTGCTCAACATCCCCATTACAATGGAGGGGAGAGTGTGTGTAAAAACCTGCTTCTGTCTATGCAAGTCTACCTGTGTGTGTGTGTGTGTGTGTGTGTGTGTGTGTGTGTGTGTGTGTGTGCGTGTGTGTGTGTGTAATGAATGAGAGCAGCGCCACAAGGGGGAGTTGAGAGGTGATGATTTGACTCTCTCTAAAACACACATCCAAGAGGACGACAGAGGGAAAAAAAGGGGAAGAGGAAAAGGAGATGGAATTGGGAGAGGAAGCAAGTGAGGAGGTGGAGGAAGCTGCAGAGGAGTAGGGTGAGACAGGGGAGAAGGAAAAAAAGTGAACCAGGATGGTGGAAAAGACAAAGTGAAGAGGTAAAAAAAAAGAGGGGACAGGGAGGGACAAAATGAAGTGAAGGATGAAGAGAAGAGATACATAAATGTATAGGATCAAAGGAAATGTTGAAAGAAGAATAGAGGGTGGAGACACACACTCACATATCACAGAGACCTGTAGATGAGAGGCTGAAGATGCTCTATCCTTTTTTGCAAAATGTTTAAAAAAAAAAAAAAACCTAAAGGCTAACTTCTGTATTTTTCAACCTTTACCCTGTTCTCCCATGTTTTTGTGTCTAAGTGACTACTGGGGAAAGCAACTTTTGCAATTGGTCCATTATTGAGGGGGAATGCTGCAGACGGCAGATGCTAAACGGACTGCAATGTAATCCTTTTGGACACTTCTGTACCATCAATGTTCTGTTGTTTTTGCCACTGACATGTTGAGATTGTTGTCTGACAACATTATTGAAAGGACCCAACAGAGAAAACCTTTTTTCTTTATCTTTTGTTTGATCCAGTCTGTCTTTTTTCGCTCAGAGGAGTCTAGATCTGCAATCCTGTGTGTTGAATTCACTATATATTTAGCCATGACATTGAAAATCTGAGAAAACAAACCACTAAGTTCTCTGTACTCCAATACAACAGTCTCTGGCACACTGGCACTCCTCTCTCCAACTCTCACTCACATGTACACCATTGTCTTCCGGCAGGTCTATGACTTGTCTTTGAGTAAAGTGTGTGTGTTTTGATGCCTTGGATCAAGATGGGGGGGTTAACCAATTGTGGGTTGTATTCATTCAATCACACAGAAATATCAAAACCATATCTGTGTACACACATTAACAATGTATTCAACCTCTACGGAGTGAAAATATTAGACAAATTAGTCTATCCTCACAAACTGTCCAAAATGCACTTATGAATGCTCTCTGTGACTCGAGGCCTGAAACCGCCCAGAATTACCAAAAGCATAGAAAGAATCTAAATATAGACAGCAGAAATAGACAATTTGAAAGATAAGTCATACAATCACTACATCATAGAAAAATGTAATGTTATTTGGATGAATAGCATGTAACGGAAGCTGCTGTTACTTATATTTAATTATGATTTATTATAATACACATATTGTAACAATCTGCGCCTGTCAGTGGCAAAAGCAAGCACTTTTATTGGACGTGCAATGACGTTGCAGAATTGGCCCGAGCAGCAGTCTGTTTAGCAGATGCCATCTGCAGTGTTCTCCTGAACACTGGACCAGTTTCAAAGTCATTGTCCCCTGTAGTCACAAACAAAAACAACACGTTAAAAATACAGAAGTAAACCTTTAAGTGAGGGTCTACTTATTGATCTAGCCCAAAGCTTTCAACAGCATCCCAGTGGGTGGACTTCTGTTAGTTGTCATGGAGTTAGCACTATATAGCTATATAGATTAACTCTCTTTATAACCCTAAAACATGCATAGATAAAACTACTAATAATGAACACAGTAACTAGTGGAGTCCCGTGGCCTCGTGGATAACCAGCTCATTCCACATAACCACACCAATCCATATTCCACTCCGATCTTTGATGCAATCCATACACTCTCTCTCTCTCTCTCTCTCTCTCTCTCTCAATACTTCTAAAAAAATAACATAAAACTTGATCTAAGAGCTCTATTACCTAAATAGATTTAGATTTAGCTAACCTAATGTGTGTTCAGTCTCACTTATTTAAGAGGCATGCAGTAGTTCATTTGTAGAACTGTCCACACATCATGAACTCATGAAATATATTACAGGACAGTGATTTAGTGTTTCACTTCTATGGAGTTTTTGGACTTTAGACTTAGTAAGTGCTTGAGGTCAAAGTTACAGACATTCATCAGTCCCCATGGATTAAAGCCCGACAACCTTGGGTCCTGCGTTTCTCATAACTTGCTTTTATTAGAACTTCCACCCAGTTGAAGTTACACAGGTGATTTCACGTCTAATGGTGAGTAAATTGACTTTGACATGGAAAATTGTTGTGTGAGTGCCTGTCTAATAACTGAAATTAAGCAAATTGTTTTGCTTGTGACCCAATACGGGTCCCCCAGCCTGTGTATACCTACACTACAGTTCTGCTACTTGAGCCACCTGTACTGTTTTAACATAACATCAGTTGGGTTTGGGTCTTAAGTATGGCAGTGACAGTTGGGTTCAGTTAGATCGGGTCCTTAGGGCTCAGGTGCAGTTTAAGTTCAGTAAACTCCCCTTTATAAAAGTCATACTTAATGTGCAGTGGCCATTAGGGGCAATCTACCAACTGAAACCCTGACACTCTTTACAGATTTCACATTAATTTAGAATGAAAGTCACCCAAAAAAGTGCACTCTAAGGCTGGATTGTAATGAGTCGGCATGTGTGTTTAAGATCATGTAGTTCCACCTGAACGATAACATCCTGGCCCTATGGTGCATTAATCATCTCTCCTACCCGGAGAATTCCAAATATGATAATATATTCCCTCTCAAATAGTCTGAGAAAAACCTGAATGCAACTTTGGCACCTTGAAGCTAATTATATCTCCAGTCCACAGCTCTTGTGTTAGCACCTAGCGTTAGCACTATAGAGGCACCCCCCCACCCCCTTAGGACACTCTGTAGCTCCCCGCCACTATCAACCCCCATCACAGCGGATTAGATGCTAACTAACCCTCCTTTAATTAACTCGTGATTAGGTATTAATATCTGGCGCAGGTTCCGGGCTTGCAGTTGTTGCCTTAATAAGTGGATTAGCGTTAGCCTCTCGCTGCTCCCTCTCTCACTGGCTAAGAGATATCCTCCACTCCGTTTCACCCTCCTTTTACATCCACCCCTCTTGCCTTTCTCTGGCATCTGCTCGAAAGCAGACTTTTCCTGCTAATACGTTTATTCTTGTGGGCAGAGCAGGGCATTGATTTTTACATAACCAGCACCCCAAAGAGAAGGACAAGGGTTGGGGTCCTTTTTCTCCCCCGCTAGCTAGTAGCACAGTACTTCCTCCTCATTGTGAAAGAAGAATAGACATGCAGAGCTGAAGTGGTTCGGCTTAAAGAAGATGGCTCAATCTGA
The DNA here is from genome assembly GCF_004355925.1 of Anarrhichthys ocellatus. NCBI lineage: Eukaryota > Metazoa > Chordata > Actinopteri > Perciformes > Anarhichadidae > Anarrhichthys > Anarrhichthys ocellatus. The sequence goes on along the minus strand of NW_022280066.1, from coordinate 1,849,750 downwards.
AACTGAGTATGTCGCTAAGAGTACGTGTTTCTCTCATGACGTGTGTAAGAGGTAGCCTCAAGTTGGTTGAAATTTTTCTGACTTAATATTAACATAAAATTCAAAACAGAGCAACTAGGGTACAAGCACATAATCAGTGTTAGGGAAGCTTCTTTGAAAGCATTGCAAGCTACTAAAAACGTTCTACTAGATGTCAAAACTAACCACAGGGAGGAATCTAGTTTGGTTCACTAAAGCTACTTAAAGAGAGAAGTTCAACTACTTTGTAAAAAAGTTAAATAATAATGAACTTGATGGGCGGTACTGTGGTTAGAGGTAGAGCGGGTCGCAGCAGTTCGATCCCCGGCTCCTCCAGTCCACATGTTGAAGTGTCCTTGGGCAAGATACTAAACCCCAATTTGTTCCCAAATGCTGTGCAATTTATGTTCAATGTGTGAATGAGCATTAGATTAAAAGAGCAGTTTGGCACTTTGTATGTCAGCCTCTGCCATCAGTGTATGAATGTGTGTGTGTGAATTGATATTGACATATGGTGTACAGCTCTTTGAGTTGATAAAAGACTAGAGCGGGGCTATAGAAATGCAAGTCCATTTACCAAATATGAATAGTTGAACTACTAGCAAGCTACTGCAAAATGCAGTTTACCTACCAGTTTAATTATATGTAATGCCCCAACACTGTATACAGTATAACTAAAAGGGGAATTCTTTGTCATCAGTACATACACTAAGCCAACGATATACGTATATGTAAGCACTTGTAATGTGCTCGACAGAACAACAAGGATAACTTGCTGTTAAAGTAAATAAAATTCACATTTTAAGACCTTAAGAATGATCAGTTAACATTTTAATGGAGGATTTTATTGTGCAGTATTAATTGTTTTTCTACAAATAGTTACTAATTGATTAGTGGATGTCCTTTGGTGGCCGTACTGTTATTGATGTGATAAGATATTTATGTGGGGTAATTTACTCAGAGGAAAAAAACACTTGCTGCAACATCTGTGAAATACATTTGTTCCGAAAGTTGCTAGATCTGGCGAGAAAGTTGCCAAGTCAGCAAAACTGACAGCCCTTACCGACTGGCCACTTCCCCAAAATTATCATTATGAACATGAACATATCAAAATGAACATAAACTATGAACATAGCTGTGGTTAATACTCACAACTGTCAAGTGATGAGCAATGACTACAGTGGCAGAATACGCACAGGCAGGTAGACAGCCATTATATTTGGGACGAATGAAATGATTGGACGGGCCTGCGACAGCCACAGATACCAGATTTTTATTTTGTATTTTTGTCAGAGCATTTGATTCGTTAATTTTTACTGAGAATTTCAACAAAAATATCAATGACGACAGGAAGACAATCTCAACACCGATTTTTTTTTTTTTTGCAACACAGTTTTCACGCAAATCTCTTTATAAAGTAGAGCGTGTATTTTATGAGTGGATGCATTTTGCTGGTGGTAAAAGTAAAGGTAAAAGTTGTAAGCAAAAGCGTATACAATTTGAGTTGCAATGGCTGTGGAGCTGTTCCTGTAGCACTCAACTATGAGCACTGACAATTCAATGTTTATTGTCCAAATTGCACCTTTTGTGAAAAAGCATCTATGGAGTCCCCAGCAATACAACCGCCTTGTGAAGTAGACCGGATGAATGGTTCAACAGATATGCGAAGAACACACACACACACACGCACACACACACACACACACACACAGACAGACAGACAGACAATTAGTTAGATGGTTATTTGGACATACTGCTCAGACAAAGAAACATGTTTAAAACCTTATTAAAGTGATCATCTTGCATCACTTAGATTTATTGACTGACCTTGATTAAAACAGACTTGGTCTAATCCGTCATAACGTCCACATCCTAATACAATCACAATGTGTGGCTGCCATATAACACGTTAAGAATTTGCAAAAACAAGTCAGAAGATTCATTTTTTATAAAGAGTATTCCCAATCTGAAGTACACAGCTTTGACATAACTTTCCATAATATCCTGTGGTCAGTAGGAAGCATGCACTGAAGACGTACAGATATGTGGTACAGGTTCTCTGTAGAGAAAAAAGGAATGAAAATATCAGCATCTCTATGCAACAATGACTTTGAGGGCAGTGTTTCATAAAACACCCGAGATAACTTCTTCAGCAGCACACGAAGGAGGCAGGCAAATGTTAAGATAAAACACTTGTAATATTTAGCAGGTGTTAAAAAGGATTTACAGGAGAAAAAAAGAAATGTCAGCATATTAAAGCAAGCCACCTGCATCACTTAGCAGGTCCAAGGAGCAGCTTTCAGGGAGCACACTCTTTAATGAGTATGCTTGAGAAAGGCACTCCCAACCGGTATCAGAGCAGACCACAACAAAGTCTGTGTGTTTATTCAAGTATTTACAGCTGGCCTGCAGCAGGAAGCTCTTTATATGTGACCTTATGGCAAAGGATCAAATAGATGTAATGTGGAAGGAATGAGTGAAGGAGGAGGGATCACAGCAAATTAAATCTGCCTTATTAATGGTGTGTTCACATTAAGCTTCAAACAAATTTTCGCCTTTCGTTAATTTTGAGTTTGATTATTAATCATTTATGTTTGTTCACGTCACATGGTGATCGAGGGCTCACCTCCATGTCAGAGGAGACAAAATAAAATAAAAAAGAGTAATTGGTTGAAATGATCTATTACCAAATCTAATTTATATTCTCATCATTTGTAAAATGATGTTCGTCTCTTGAAAAAGATCTAGCACTTGCTAACGTTAGCTACTTGTATTAGTTAAGCTTTGTGTTAGCAGTAAGCATAGTGTAGCAGTCCTGAAGGACCTGTGCAGCAGTCTGTCGCTCATGCCGGGATTCAGGCCCAGGTGCAGCAGCACGTCGGGTCGCCGAACACCACCACATTCAGCCCAGTCACTCAGCTGTCCGGGCTGCATGTGCTGCTGCAGTCTGCACAGTTTGGGACTGATTCCCGGTATGGGGGGCAGTCTGCTGACAGGCTTCTAGTGACACACTACAAACACAGGATTCATTTTAACCAAGTGCCTGCAGTTAAAAGTAATCCTGTAAGCCATTGTTTTACTGCTTATTTTTCATTAAACATAAGAAAGTAGAGAAAAGTACCAAATAGTGTAGTAATAAAGCACAAGGTATTTTCCAGCTTCAATGATTTACAGAATAAAAATGGGAAACCAACTTGAGCCAACCCTATATGACATGCACAAATTGTTAACATGAGAGCACATATCAAGCACCACTGAGCACATACATATATGGTGGTGCAGAATAAGAGGAATAACTAAATAAATGAACATCATGTCGTGGGTTGGTTTATCCTCCTGTACTCCTTAGCTTATAGGTCACCACTGCTTTATGTAGATAACAATGTTTCATCATACATGGCCATTACATACTTCTTTTAAGCCAAACCAAGATGTTTTGTCAAAACCAAACTTCATATTTATATTTTCCTAAACCTCACGACATTTATTTTGTGTAATGTCATCCTAACCGCAAAAACGTGTTGCAGGCACAAAAGATACTTCCATTTGAAACACATTGGTTTGAAAGTCCAGCTGAGCGACAAACATTTTCTTTTAATTTGTGTCCATGCACATGGAATTCTCCCCTATTGCCAGTGAGTGCAGCATAGGTTGTAGTGTTGGTGAACGCAGCCCTCAGGCTGGCTCCTCCCACAACCACTTCCCTAATCAGGGCCAGATTATAAAAGACACCTGTTGGCCCAAGCTCCTTCCTTTGGACTCTGTGGTGGTTAGTAGTGTTTGGTGTTACAGATATGTAGTCAAAATGATCAGCCAACATGGCAACCTTTTTGAAATGCACCTTTAGTTGACTGCCTTCTATCCTAGCTCTGTTCTGATATGTCGGCTGGAAATATTGTTTTAGAACACGGTTATTATTGCCTACCATGAGTGCTTCCATGTGTAAATACCCAAGATGAGAGGTAGTGAGTACAGTCACAACATCAAATTGTATTATTTTGCAGCAATCCCCGTTTTCCCTTCGTAGGTTCACCTGCTGCGGTTTTGACGTTGTTCTTTTGCACCTTGTTTTGTTTGAGTTACATTGTTAAACCAACTAGGTTTGTTTGTTACTGTTGTTACAATCCGGCTTAAAGGCTGCAACATGAATGGGAGACCAGATGAGTTTAAAGTAATAAATAAGCACATTTATTTAAAACTAAACAAACATGGAGTCAGTTATCAGTAATGTCAGCATGTGTGGAAATGTCTGAACTGAACTAAACAAAACAGCAGCCGTGTCAGCTATAGAGACAGTCAATGTTCAGGTGGAGAGACTTTAAATCTGGAACCACACCAGGCTCAGTAGTGGCTCATTAGCTGACTATGAACATCCTGAAAGACATGAGACAGCAAACAGAACACAGACCCCAAGTGGGAGGGAGGGGATGTCGCGCTGTATTTTGTTTTTGTACTAGTTCTGCTTTCTTTTGGTGAAGTAGAGTGCTATTCTTGGGAGAGGCACCCGTGGCGAGGTCCGTTCAACTTATCCATACATGTACAAGCACTGGGGTAAAGGTGTAGACCCTTTATTATTCTCACTTACAGAGCACTACACGGTCAGACTCCTGCATATGTGGCTGAACTACTTCTCCCTTATTTACCAGCCTCAGGTCAAACATGTAAAATGTTCTGTCTGTCCCATGCACTCGCCTTAAGACCTGTGGTAACCAAGCTTTTGAGGCAGTAGCACCAAAGCTATGGAATGCTCTGCATCCACCCCTACGCTTTTAATGTTTTAAAAAATGTTCTTGTAAATTAGTGGACCTTGTATGGTTATATAAAAGTGCTATATAAGTACATGTTACCTACTTAAGTCCCCCAGCAGTCTAGGCCTAGAGCAGCTTATCTATGGGGCTGGTCCAAGGCAAACCTGAGCCGGCCCTAACTATACGCCTGAGCCGGTCCTAACTATACACCTGAGCCGGCCCTAACTATACGCATGAGCCAGCCCTAACTATAAGCGTTATCAAAGAGGAAAGTTGTAGATGTGGTGAGTGTGTCTGCTTCCTCGACTGAAGCTGGTAGCTGGTTCCACAGAAGAGGAGCTATAGGTCGCTGAAGGCTCTGGCTCCCATTCTACTGTTGGAGACTCTATAGCAGTGGTCGCCCACCTGTCGATCTCGGAGACTTTCCCTGTCGCTGTTCAAAATAAATTCAGAAACACATTGGGCCTCATTCTCGAACATTTTCTGAAGTGTCTTCTGAAATGTTTTCTTACGGACTTCGGAAGACCAACGTCAGAAAAGATCTCCGCCTGATTCATGAACGCCTGAAAATGGGTTCTTACACAGCCGAAGTGTTCTCAGCTGTGCTCCCCCGAATGAGGATTCTTAAATTGAAAGCGCGTTCTCATGCACCTGGATTTGCATACAGAAACGCCCCGCCAGCTCCTTATAAGGGCATGCAACTGAAGAGATGTGTGCACAATCGACAGACTCCACAGGCAACGCGAAAGCAACTTCAGACTGATTAAAATCATGTCAAAGCGGAAAGTCCTGTCGTGTCTAGTCCTATAGTGTTTTTCTCTGTACATTGTAATCCTAGTTTGACTTGATTATAGTGAATGCATTGGGTGCCTTCCATTTCAGCCCATCATACAATATTTATCATTCGATAATTAAGATGTACTTGAAATGTGTTTTATTTTTGTTATTCATGGTTTTTTTCTCCATTGAATGGTATATTCGACACTGAACTAGTCCATCTTTATCTCAGTGATAGTGTCCAAATTAGCATAAAATATCACTGGTATGTAAAAACTACACGGACAACAAAATAGATATAGGCGTTGCGCGCGCAAACATGACACGCTCCCCTTGGGGCTAAGCCCCCCCTTGCTTTGAATCCTAGACGCCCCTGGTCTGGACAGTCTTTTTCTCTCAACGCCTCAATAGGTAGATCTTGCCTGTCACCAAGGCAGAGGTCAGGGATCTTGGGCTTAAAAAGGTTGGTGACCACTGCTGTATAGGAACCACAAGTAACCCTGCATTCAGGGAGCGCAGCTCTTTAATGGGGATCTCTGAGATCCCTCTGATACAGGACTAATATGATCACTTTTCTTAGTTTTTGTCAGTACACGGCCGCATTCTGGATTCTGGAGAGACTTATTAGAGCAGCCTGATAATAAATAAGGGCTTGCAGTTATCTAGTCTAGAAGTCACAAATGCATGGACACATTTCTTTGCATCGTTTTGAGATGAGATGTTCCTGATTTTTGCAATGTTCTATAGGTGGAAAAAGGAAATCCTTGAAATGTGAACAAAATCTGACAAAATCCTGCAGGAATCACTGGAAGCATCATCATCGTTCCACTGCAGTGGGGGAAAAAAGAAAATCACCTTTACTCATGCCCTTTTTTGGCTGTTCGTTGATTAGGACTAGATCTACAAAACCCTTCATATCTCTCTCTGTCTCTCTCTCTCTCGGTCTCTCTCTCTCTCGGTCTCTCTCTCGTCTTGCATAAATGCCAGCTCCCCTACCTGAAAGCCCTTTGCGTTGATTTACGAGGGAGTTTGTACCGTTCGCTCACATTATAAATCTCTCGCCCCTGTGACACTCCGCTGCTGGTATCCATCCACCATTTTTTATTTTGTCTGTTTTGTTGCAGAGGGCTTGGACCAGAGCCAAGGAAAGGCACTCTGGGATTATCGAGAGGTTTAACAGGAATGAAGGGTGAATTACAACAGGGAGGCTTCTGCACCTCTGCCGACCTCAGGGAACCTGCCCCCATGTCTCTTTGTTTTCTGTGTCAGGCCTCTCAGATCATTTCTCAGCTCATATTAAAATGGCAAATGAGGAAAGATTCAAACCGCCATCAGAAAGGCCTCAAAGCCAGTCAGTCAGTGCTTCAAGACTCAAACTAAAATAAATTCAAAAGCTGAGATAAAGGGAAAGAAATGAACACTTTCTGAGCACCTATAGCCTTTTTAGAGCTTTTTAAATGTCTGATACACATGTAAAATCATTTCTATTCACTTTTAATGCGTCAGTGTACTCAAAGTGATCATTACTAGCTACATCTATTTGCAAGGGGTTTCTACTAGATGTAAACCTCAGTGAATTTCCGCCATAAAAAATAAAAATAATTCCTTGGAATAATTACATTCAGTTGAATTTCTGCCATGAATAGACTTCTATTATCATGTCTTAACAGTTTGTCATAGCGAAAACAAAAATCTCCCCCTGTAAATTCCACCCCTGCATACCAAAATCTATGGCCATATGACAAACATGAAATCATTGTGAAGACTATATTATTGTTGTCATTATCTGCAGGTGTATTTTACACATAATCACAGAATAGAATGATGTAGAATAAAAGTAAGCTCAATAATCTCTACACTTTTCCCTGGTCAAATCTGGAGTGCTGAGTAACATTGCTGCAGACAACACCAGTATCAGAGATATTTATTCACTATTTCAGATGAGGAATGGTTACCTGAATGCTTATATGTGGTGGTGGCGTGCTGGAAACCGATGGATGGGAATGGTGGTGGGTTCCGAGCTGCGGGAGGGGATCTCCTCTCTCTCCCCATCTGGGCGCCTTTATTTCCGCGCTCCTGAGAATCTGTGTTGAGGTTTAGCTTTAATCACTCAGCGAGGGGCTGTCTGCAAAGGTCAGCTCCATTGATAAAGTGCGGAAAGGGAGAGTTGTCATCTTTTATGCCGGGCCTGGTGATATCTCTATAATTCTCTATTGGAGACTTGGTTGTTTCGGGGGGGGGGGGGGGGGGTAGCAGATCGGAAGAGCGGTGCCAGGGGGAGCGCTCTCTTTCGCGAGGG
>NW_022280066.1:1835580-1841808 GCF_004355925.1 Anarrhichthys ocellatus | reverse complement strand
TTGTCGCCATAGCAGAGCGGCGGGGGCGGGGGGGGGGGGGGGGGTGGGGGGGCTTCACGCGTACAGAGACATAGGAGGAGATGTCCTCTCTCTCTCTCCTCTGTTAAATCATGCTGGAACACCACTTACAGCATAAATCAGTCCAGCTTTAATGAAAAATAAAAATGTTACCATCTATGCTGGTCATTCCAAGAGATCACCTGGCAGTCAAATACTTTGCCAACCATGGTCTTTCAGAACCATTTTAAGTTTGATGTTCAGTATTGTAGTGTACACAACAGTTGTTTATTTTGGTATAATAGGTCAATTTTTTAACCTGTTTCCTCACATGAATTCAACCAGTTCTCACTTCCAGCTTGTCACCGTGGCTCTGCTATGGCTCCTCTGACCCACAATCCTCTGCACAGCTGATGTATGAGCAAGAGGGTAAAAGTTCAAGGTGCAATGTCCCAGCATGCAACAGTATGTACTTTGTAAGCACAGCTTCAATGTGTGCTAAAAGTAACAAGATTTGGAAACTTCGGTAAATCTGGGGAGTAGTTTAGGCGGAGGCTAACAAGCTAAGCTACCAGTTACAAACAATAATGCTGGTGTGAAAATGTGGGGAACAAGAGTAAAAGTTTACTCGCATCCATCGCAGCTGATAGTTTGAGAAACATGTAATTCAATGAATTATTTATAGCCACCACGGTTTGGTATGGCAGATCATCAGACATACTGAGAGAGTGAGCAACATGGGGGACAGAGAAGAGAGATAACAAGGATGTCAACTACAGACAGGCATCATACGCTGGGACAGAATGGTAGACCTGGAGTTGACCTGCTGCCGACGGCGGAGTGTATTTGTATGTTGGAGTGCGCAACATACAGAGAGTGAGGGAGAAAATGATGAAAAGAAACACTAATAAGGATACTCATATGAGTGTAGAGAAAATCAGTTGTGGATGTGTGTGTGTTTACAGAAAAATAGATAAATGTGTTTTTAAAAATGAAGCCTTTGCGTCCCTTTGTGTGTTTGCATGTTTAATGAACCTACAAAGGGCATCTCAGAAGCTTTGCCTCCAGTGTCGTGAAGATTGATTAGTCACCATAAGAGCATGAGCTCAGATCAATGTATTTATAGCATACAACATATGGGCATTATGTTAACAACAAGCACATAACACATTGACAAGATCTCCTTCTGAAGGGGGAGGAAAGACCTGTATTAGGGTCAACCTGCAAAATAAATTGAATTGTGTGTGTGTGGACCTACAATTAAAGCTAAATGCATTAGAAGTGCAACATGCTAATGTTACTTGGTTAATAGTTTGCTAGATAAACAGACCCTACAACAACATAAAATAGCAGAACTTACAGCTTCCAAGTTTAAAGTTGAGTAACAGACAGACGGTTTAAGAGGACATTTTCGTCAAAAATCCTAAAAAAAACAACTACAAGTTATTCCACTGGGTGTTCACATCCTCAGATGTTGGAGGTAAGTTGGATGAGGACTTTTCTGTTGGTTCAAGCAGCCAATAACAGAACAAGTAGCGTTCTTTGCCTGAGCTGTGTTAGCAGGTCTGTGATAGCAGAAGGTGGTTCTACTGTTCCACCAGGAAACCCATATATGGCACAAGGCCTCAAATGACGTCAATTCAAGGCCCTGTTTTGATCAGCTCGATTTTACACAGGTTTTCAGATAGATGGAGCGGGAGAAAAAGAGAGAAGGTGTTCTTTTCTGACACTTTGGGGGTCTGTAGACACACTGGGGACACATTCATTTATGTCTTTTGCTAACCCTAACCCAAACCCTTTGCATAATATGTGAACTCTAATCTTGTAAAATTTAAAACCGTGCTTGTATTAAAACCAATCAAATCAATTCCGTGCCAAAAAGCTTTTTCTTTCTTCCACCACACTCTTCAGTTCTGTAAAATGCACCGACAATTGTTTCATTTTGTCTTTCTACAGGAGAAGTCGTTGATCATCTCGTTGTGGAATGTGACTCCCAGGATGTAGTCTGGTCCGACCCTGTCAGACAAACTTCTAAGAAAGATTTTGAGAGGTCAGGGGCCTCAACCAATGGGTGACAAATTGGTGACCATTAACCCCTACATTCCTATTTGCTGCCCAATTGGTTTAAATGGTGTGTCACAATAAATAACCACCACAAACCAGCTATCATTTCCTTTCTTCTTCTTCCTTTGGATTTCTCTACTCCTCCCACCTCTCTCCAGCTTCCTCTCCTCTTTCAACTTTTTTTTTTCCTGTCTCAAACTTTGAGTCATGTACAAGCTGTGTTCATAGGGCTCAAGCACAGTCATGTTGCGGTTTTCTTTCCAGTGTTAAGTCACGTCAGAGAGGATTCGATGTACAGTGCATGTACCAGTTTGTCAATGAATACATTTATCACTTCCTCTGCAAAAGTGTTGATTTATTTAACACTAAGAAAGTCATATAAAATAAAAAATACTCTCCTTTTTTCTTTGATCCTGCACTGATTTAGTTTTTCTTAATTACATTTTGAGATCATGCTGGTTTTCTACATCAGTTATTTATCTCAGTAAATGTTTTAAACTAAGCACTGTCTAGATATTACAAGGTTCTCCGTGTAAAGGAGTATTCTGATGATTAAGTATTGCACTCCCATAAAGTTGGGGGACTCACAAGAGACTTATTAAAGAAACAGAATGCTGAAAATCTCTGCATCAGAGACCGAGATATCTTGACTACTAGTCCCTATAATTGGTCAAAGATACTACAGTACTCCACACCTTCTGTTTGTGACTCGGTTTTGTGTTAAAAAATGTTAAAAAGCCCAAGTTGAGATAACCGTGATCAAACATTATGAGGGTTATTTTCTCAGACTTGACAAAGCTCCAAAGATCTTGTGTACCTCATGGCAACTAAATTGTGTGTATAATCATTTTTTTAAATGATAAACCATTGCAACCAAATTCACAATAGGCCTTATTTATAGATCGTGAGAAGACCAAACTTGTGCATGAATAAACGTTACTGACCATTGTACTGCCCTATCCACATCACCTTATGTTATTGAAAACATATACACATGTTAAATACTTTATAAATGAGACCACGGGGTGTGTGAATGGGTATGAATGGTTAGTTAGAGTCCTGATGGGCAGGTGGCACCTTGCATGGTAGCCCCTGTCATCAGTGTATGAATGGGTGTGAATGGATGAATGATGACATACTTGTACAGCACTCTTCTAGTCTTCCAACCACTTAAAGCGCTTTAACACTACATGTTATCATACACCCATAAAGTGTACTTAGTTCTTGTCAGTACAGTCAGGAACGTTTTCCATATGGTGCCAATCAGCGAGCCTGTCCTGACATGCTCATTGTCCTACCTTTCAAACACAGTTTTAGTCTTGAAAGGGCTGAGAGGCACCGTTGTTAGGACAGTTGTACTATTCTATTAGAACTGCTGAACATAAAACTACAGACAATATGTTTTATAATGTATATGTTATCATATAAAGGCCTTTACAAAGTACATTTCAGCTTCTAATTTGAAACCAAGGCTACTTTAGAGCAACATGTTCGTATATTTTCGCTAAATGTCGACACCGGAGCACATCAGTGAGTGAGTGATCCGACCTAAAGTGAAAACTTCAAAAGAATCTGCAATATCCTTTCTGGTGCTTGGATTAGTTTTTGAGACATCTGAAACACATTGTTCTGATCATGAAATTAATTATTTCTGTACACAGTAGACGTCTTGACATTAACACATCTGAAAACTGTCAGAGGCCACTGGCGAAGAGCTGAGCACACAGCGCCGCTGACACAGCTGCTGTCTGTATGAATGGCTATTTCTCTGTTTTAACATGACAATTTGAAAGGCCTCTATGACATCTCTGTCAGAGAAAGCAGTGGGGTTAAATGTAATACAGTAAACTCTGTATATTTTAGTGTTGGGGATGGATGGATGGATCTCAAATGTTTCTCTGATTGTCTGTAATGAAATCTAATAGTCCAATGCATCAACCTGCCATACAAACAACGCCATTAGGCTATGAGCAGTGGTTTGGAATAATATATAATAATCATTTTAAAAACTTCCCAGTGCTCTGATCCAGCTGACACAGCATGGGCACAAATAACTCTTTGGAGAAAGTTCAAAGTCCTTTATTTGAATACAGTTAAATACCTGCAACCAGCACAGCAGGTATGTGCTGCCATTGGGAAGTTCGGGAAGATTCCTGAACGACTGATCCATTCGGTCTTGTTTTGATTCAGTGCAGTGGTGAGGTGCTTGTACATAATGAGGAGCCATGTGTCAGCAAGCCATCCTAAAGGTGTCTTAAAGGTCTTCAGGATCATCATATTCTCTTTATACCACAGAAACTGTAATTGTGTAAAGATAACTGCCAACATGTTTTCAAAAGGCCTCTCCTCTCAAATGCTCGACTGAATTTCCGTCCCAGTACGGCTCTGGCTGTGTTGTATCTGCAGTGTTGTTATGTGTATGAACATTATGTAATTTATGAAATCCCACGTATTGACCTTCTTTGTGTTTCCACAGACATCATTGAGCTGTTTCCAAGTTTATACAGTGAGATTATTTGAAGTATAGCAGGTGAGTTTGTTTTTTTTCACTGGCGAAAGAAATCTCCAAACGCCATATGGTGATGTACACAGCAGCACAATTGCTTCTATCTCTGACTGTTACTGATAAATTCACTCTGGTAAAGATAAAGATAATTAGACATTAGTTTTATGTTTCTCTTTTTCTGTAGTTGTTCCTTTCCTTTCATAAATGCACCGATAGCAGCCTGCCCATATATACATTCATTTCACACCTATCTTATTTTTCTTACCTGTTACTGTACTTGTCGCTGGTAACTGAACCAGAGCAGGACTCTGAGATCCACGGGAAGATATTTACAGTATAGATTTTCTACAGAGCAGAGCTGTATCCAGAATGCAAGGCAATTGTAAGATTAACTGCCAAACAGATCAGGCATGTTGGTGCAAGGAGTGCAACAAATGATTGGACACCGACAACATTTCATCATAAAATCTCTCCCGGCCGCAGCGAGGAGCAACAGTGCGTTCTGTGTTGTTCTGTGTTGTGTTTCAGGCAGCTTCCATGTGCAGGTAGAAGCTGAGGTGTAACTCTACTAAACAAACATTTCAATTTCTGTCTACACCTCCTCTTCACTCCACGCCGCTCCATTAATCCCCACATTCCTCCACCCTTCTGACCCGCCCGAGGGAGGGGTCAAAGGTTGAGATCACCATAGGACATTCCCAAGAGCCACAAACTCCCAGGGGAGGGAGCAGCCTCGGTTTGACCCCTGACCTCTGACTGTTTCACCCAGAAGACAGAGAGGCAGGAGGGTCACGGTCAAGGACTGTCTGCTCAGTGTCAGGAACACACACACACACTGGCTGTCGTCATCCATCACCTGGGTGTGTTCAGGACTCAGGCTGCTTCCGTATGTGAACACAGACACTATTGATTTCCCATTTATCTGGACCAAAGACCCAGAGGAATGGAAGATGACAGGAAGGAAAGGAATAGAGAAGAAACTAAAGGAATGTTGGAGAGGAGGGGGAAGACATAGGGAACAGGGGAAATGAAAACTGAAAGTTGGGGAGGGTAGGTGGGAAAAGAGAAAAAAAAAACAAGGAGAGCACAAGAAACAAAAAGAGAAGAAAGAAAGGGGAGGATGACAAAAGAGGAAAGAAGGAGAAAAATGTACAAGGAAGAAAAGGAAAGGAGGTAAGATGAGGATATTAAGGAAGGAGAGGAGCAGGTTCAGGGATGACAGCACAGGGAAGAAATGGAAAGAGAAAAGAAAATAAAGAAAATAAGGTGAGTAGATGAGAGAAAAAATAAATGACAAGAAAAACAGGAAATATGGTCGGGGAAGCAATGTAAAAGAGGAAGGGTGGGGAAAAAAGGAGAGGCTCTGGCAGGAGTAAAAAAGAGGAAGCAAAGAAGAAGAAGAGACTTAGATATAGAGGAAACAAAATAGAGAAAGGGTATGTGAAAAAGAGGAAGCAAAACAATGACATGAAAGGAAAATAGGAACAGAAAAAAGGAAGCCTTCAGCTGCCAAGCTCCTCTTCTGTGGAACCAGCTTCCAGATTCAGTCCAGCAGGCAGACACACTTACCACATTTAAGAGTAGGTTTAAGATTTTACTCTTTATAGTGCTTATAGTTAGGGCTGGCTCGGGTTTATAGTTAGGGCTGGCTCGGGTTTATA
>NW_022280066.1:1760486-1835570 GCF_004355925.1 Anarrhichthys ocellatus | reverse complement strand
TTTCAGGTTTATAGTTAGGGCTGGCTCAGGCTTATAGTTAGGGCTGGCTCAGGCTTATAGTTAGGGCTGGCTCAGGTTTGCCTTGGACCAGCCCCATGATATGCTGCTGTAGGCTTAGACTGCTGGAGGACTTCCTAGGATACACTGAGCTCCTCTCTCCTCTTCTCTCTCTCCTTCTGTATGAATTCATGTCTCATTAATGCACATTGCTAACGTTGCTTCTTCCCCAGTCTTTGTGCTTTCTCGCCTTGCAGGTTTCCATGGAGCGTCGATATACCTGGATATTGGTTGTGCCTACTGCCGTGACCCTGCCTGACACCCACTACTGCATATGCATCATACATTGCCTATGTTGTAATTCTTTTATGTTGTTCATTCTGTAAATGACATCTCTTGCACTTCTATTGATCCTGAAAGAGAGATCCCTCTGTTGCTCTCCCTGAGGTTTCTTCCTTTTCTGCCCCTTTAAAGAGGACTTTTTCCTTTTCTGATGCGAAGGTCCTGGGACAGGATGCACTGAGCTCCTCTCTCCCCCTCTCCCTCTCCGTCTGTATATATTCTTGTCCAATAATGCACATTCGTAACTTTGCTTCTTCCCCGGAGTCTTTGTGCTTTCTCGCCTTGCAGGTTTCCATGGATCATTATATCTGGACCATGGTCCTTCCTCCTGCCGTTGCCTTGCTTGACACCAACTGCTACTATCTTAAGCACTTTGAGTGGTCGGAAGACTAGAAAAGTCTATTTACCATTTACCATCATTATTCTTATTAGTCACATTTATATCGCTTTATATCTATTACTGTTTTTATCACTGCTTTTATCATTATTGTTCTAGATAGTAGTCATTCATTTTTCTATTATTATTCTGCTATTATTTGTGCTGCGAATGCTTTTACATTATGTGTGACATAATTCAGGATATCCAGTGTTGTGGACAAAAGAGAAATTTTTGGGAGATTATGCTGAATCTAATATACTGGGTGTTAAATTGTTAAATATTCCGGTTACTTTAATATGGTGTTCATTTCATCTACAAACACAGTGCTTTGAAGAACATTTTACTTAGTTGCCAGACAATGGAATTACATCTTCTAGGTCCATCGCTGGGCTAAAAAACATTTTTTCCCATAGACTTTCATTTGGAAAGAGACACCTATAATTAACCGGATATGTTCTTTTGAGATAAATCAACTTCCCAAAATAGTCTTTTTTTAAATCATTAGGTCCTTAAAACTAGAAAAAAAGCAAGCGCACTAGGGTTTCCTTTAACCCAGCCGCTCGGTCCTGGGCTCATTCACATGAAGGAAAATAACTCTGGATTTTGCTATTAGTGCGTTTTACATCTTTAAGTTACAAAGCCACTTTGGCTTTATGCGCCACTGAGCATTCTTCATAGGATTGAATGGGGCCATCCAGTTCTCTTTATAAAGAATAACACCTCGCAGTGGAGCAGAAATGTGATGGAGGAAGGTTTTCCTCTCGCGGATAATGTTCTGTGCGTTAGTATCACGTGCATGCTCCTGGTTTTTATGTGCATAGGGCTAATCAAACGCCATATTAACGTAAGCAGAATGATCATGTATGGAACAATTATTTCACATAAGAATCACCCAGTATATTAGATTCAACATATTTTCCTTAAAGGTTCTCATTTTTCCAGGTTACTGGATATCTTGTAGTCCTGAGTTTTGTCACACATCCAAGAGGCTTTACTTTGGAATTGATGAAATTGTCCAGACAGACAAAGTCCAGTTGCTTTACATTGAGGACTACACTTGTGTCATCGACTAGAAGGGTTCCTATGCTTTATTAGTCAACTATGCGCTGAATTTATTACATTATTCAACATTTTTTTGCTCAATTTACAATATATACATTTTCAAATAATGTAATAACTACAGCGAGGATAGGTAGCTTCAGATTTGAGGATGAAAGGAAAGTGGGGGTGTGACTGCTAAATCTTGGTTTAATGAAATAGGAGGTTCAGACATTTTGTTGCTATTGCTGCAAATTGTTCACAGTGGAGATATTCCAAGGAACTATAGTGTTGATTCACACTAGGTTTTCCACAGTATTGTATTGCAAATGATTTCCCTAAGTCTATTGTCACAGTATTGGATCTCATTGTAATACCAGAGAAAAGAAGAGGGAATGCGTTGTGTTGCATTGTGGTCTCTTCACTGACCTTCAGCACAAGGCTGTCAGTGTAATTGCCATTGTAGACTGCACGGTCCTCCAGCCATACAGCCACTCCCTCCACTTCTACCACACTGAAGATTGTCAATTCAAGAAGAAATCAGAGGTTGTGTTTATGAATATGCAGATGGTTGTAGTGAAGAACACAGCAATTAGTCACTCAGTACAACAGCCCCTATGGTTCTTGATTGGTACTGAAAAGAGTGCTGGATTACTTTCCAACAAGCTGGGTTCCCACTAGACAATAAAGCCCTATTCCAACTTGTTATAAGTTATTGCAGATGACGTCACACATCGACGTGCTTCCCACATAGAGGGCAGGCAACTGGAGGCAGGTTCAATAGTGCACCATGCCTATGGTTTGCGATGTTTATGGCTGTTCCAACCTATAGAATTGGGGAAAAAACAAGGGCTACTTTCGAGTCCTGAGAATAGTTATACACAAAGGTGAGAAGTTTAAAAAACTCACAAAGAAAGGGCAACAGACATATCAAAAACGTCTGTGAAATTATCACCCTGTGGTGTTTGTATTTTACAGTTTCAGCTAGCCAGCTAGTTAGCTGCCGGGATAGCTAGCTAAAACTGCAAAACACTAGCTGCAGAACAAACAACCTACAGGTGACAATATCACAGATGTGGCTGGCTGTTTCCGGTGATATCATCACCATGGTTGTGTTTTTTGTCATTGTTTTTATGCGGGAGAAAGATAGTTAGCTATCTACAGGGAGATTTGTTTTTAGCGATGCTAGCTAACCGGGCAAAAGCAAGATGGCAGTCGTTCAATGCTACTTTGGTTCCGAGGTCTTAGACTCAACCGCTCACGAAATAGTTGTAAGCTTTTAGACTGTTATGCGCCTTCATCTGGCAAGCAGTGTAGTAGGAGGTCTGGAGGACGAGGTAATTTGTAATGTTGATTGCCTCCACACTGGGCAAATCGGTCAAGTTGAGGGAAAAATCGCTCTTCATTTTGTAGGGTTCACATCCAATATGTGTTTTTATTTTCTGGCGATACCTGCTGCGTGCAGGTTCAACCAACCCTTTTATGTTTTCACTTTCCTCCATTTCCAATTTGCATAGTATTTAGGTTCTTCACTTCTGCCCTCCATCTGAATTTTGCGCGTCACAATAGTCACGTGACTGCAAACAAGCTATACTGTCTTATACAGGAAAAGTTTTCCATCTTTAGATTGTATCATTATTTCGATAGTCTTACCAAAATCTAAAACCATCAGTGACCGCTAGTGTTTCATCATCCTCTGTGTTCAAAATTATGTTATAGTCTACAGTTTTTGATGTGCAGCTGGATTCATGGAACAAATCTGAGATTCAATATGTTATCTGTTCTCACGTATGTCTGTTATAATCATTGCCTCAGAAGTTTATTTTGAAAGGAAACTATGCACGTGACAAGTGTATAATGACACACCGTTCCGATACTAGAGATGAAACCTAGTCCCCAATGCAAATGGCCACTGACCAAACGGTGGTTTTGGACGAGGTGGGAGTGAGAATGTGTTGCCCACACTGAGCAGCCGTCCCTGACCCGCTGAGTTCATTATGAGACTGTGGGGAACACTGCCTCAGACGAAGTCCGACGAAATCATCTCGTCACTGTTTACCTTAAGCTCTGCTTTGCTTTCACGAAAGAGCAGTAAAGAAGGGAGTTACTAGATTAGTCACAAGCTCTTTTTAATACATTTCAGTGGTCAAATATTTGTGAAACCCAAAGAAAGGTAAATGGTGATCTGTAGCATTGATTGATGAACAAAAAAAAAGGAAAACATGGAGATAAAAGGTTTTCTCCACCCAGCGACACTGAAGTAGATTGGACGGACTGTTCATGGGGCGACTGTGGCTCAGTGGTGGAGCAGGGTCGTCCTTCAATCAGAGGATCGACGGTTCGGTCCCCAGCTCCGCTAGTCCATGTCAATGTGTCCTTGGGCAATACGATTAACCCCAAATTGCTCCTGCAGGCTGTTCCTGCGATGTATGAATAGGCTTGTTTGAGATGAGCCAGTCCTGATCAGAATCGATCACCGGCAATTGCAGCACAATTCATGCTGGTTAGATTTGTGTACGACTTGATCCCGACTCGCTCTGACGTCCTACACAGGTGGGCAATGATAACCTCACAAAAGCGAGGCAGACACAGTTTTTAGAGCCTCTCCACCTACTGCATGACCCAAAGCATGATGGGGAAACACCTGGCTGTCGCTAGATCAAAAGACAGGATCAAAGAGCAGGTACATTGAGATTTGACAACACTTTTTGTAGAAAATCCTATTTTTCTGTGCAATTGTAATACTTAACGCTAGATGGTTGGCTATTAGTCACATGTTGTGCAATGAAAGTTTAAACTAAAAACATATATTGTGTTATTGATACAAATAAAGCTTATTTGTACAACACCTATTGAAACGAGCAGCAAAGTGTTTCACAGGCAGACATAAAAAGAACAAAGAATAACATACGATGCAGATACACGTACGTTTCCACATAAATATCTATTTACAAACATATGAATAAATCCGAACGAGGTCAGCAAACTACGACTAGCCTACAGATCGGATCTAACAGGAAGTAACTGTTTATTTAACTTCCTGTGTTCTTTGAAGGCAGCTGAAAACTGTCCGTCTTGACAGCTATTCTTCTGAAACTATCTGTAGGAATCAGGCACTGGCTAAAGCACTGAAAATATTTAAGACCATTTTAGAATCAATTGGATCAGTTTATCCTCTTGTACAGCCTGCCAAGAACACAGACCTGTACATTCAACAGCCTCTGAATTGTTTCCTGATTCAAAATTCAAATTCCAATAGTTTTATTTGTTTTCCTTTTTGCTTGAAGTGTGCATGCAGTGTTTTTGATACCCTCGCAAGTGTGTATGTGAACTTGTGTGCAAATGCAGGAGGATGGCCAAAGAGTGTGCAAAGAGAGTTTGTGTGTGTGTGTGTGTGTGTGTGTGTGTGTGTGTGTGTGTCCAGCCATGCTCTTGCTGCTGCTGCAGCAGGCGTGCGGGCCGGAGGGGTGGGGGCATTTATCAGCCCTTTAAGTGGCTGTAGGAAAAGCAATGCTCGCTGGGAGTCGAGCTGACAGCAGTTTTCCTCGGATCGATCTGCAGCGCTGCTCCAGTTTATGACAAAAGAGTTCACGACACGGCAGTCACAAAGTCAATACCGTGATAAATACTCCCCCTCCACTCGTTCCTGTCCGCCACTTTACCAGGCATTTGGCCTGACAGTTATTACTCCCGCAGTAAATCCACTGACCAGAGGGGAAGAAAAGGCACTCCGCTTCGGGTCTCCAGTCTGGATTTATGGACCCAGGTGGGCCAAGTTTACTTAATTTAAAGAAAAGATATAAACTTGGAGCTGCTCCTTTGGCAGATGAGCCACTGGTGTAGCCCCTGGGAAGTTGAAAAAAAAACGGTTAAATGCACAAAATGCTCCCAACGTACTGTGCTATGCATTTTTGTATTTACATCTAAATGAAGAAATTATGAAGCAGTGTTTCCAGCTTTGACCACGAATGCAGATAACTATTAATACACCCAAAATAGATGCATGACATGTTCCTATTTTTTTCGTCTGTGGAAATCTAATTTGATTAATGATTAGTGGAATTAAATTAGGGATTAAATCAATAAATCATGCGCTGTTTGTTCTTGCCTTGACCAACTAACACCCCAAAACTTTCCATCACATGCTTGTTGCATTAATGTGAAAAGACCCACGGTTGAAATTTCCATATATTAGGAAATGTTTTGTAATTTGCCATAGACCCTTGCCTTAGCGCTAATCCAACATGTAAATCCCTTTACAGTTAAAAGTAGCCTTATCCTTGCATATGACTGGGATCACAGTAATCAACACAGCCGATTATGCGGATGAAAATTACACTTGTACGTATGAATATTTTCAATTATTCTGGTCCAAATAATACGAGTCTGGTGTGAGATTAATATTTTTTTTCAGCAATGATTTACAAACAGGACATCTATTGCATGTTGAGTGGCAAGTCATCGTGTTGCAGCATGACTTGTAATCCTGTTAGAGATTGGGAAACACATAAAAAGATCTCATTAAGATTTAAGATGTTGCGGGATCATCAATAAAACGTTGGCATGGACACCCCGGCACTTTGCATCCCATCATGCAAAGTATCTCTCACAGGCTTGTGACCTACATTGGCACTAAGGAAGCACGGCATGGTGTCAGTTAAACTCAATTTAAATACTGACACTTAGCCAGATTCTCTTCTGCATGCTGCTCTCTCTCCTCCTGTCTCACAGCCAGGTGGAAAGACATTAAGTACATTTACTTGACTGTACTTCTTAAGTACTGGGATTTCACTTGTATTTCCCGAATATTAGATTCAATATTTTGACTTTTTGCTCTATAAATGTTTAAACACTGTCCCTGTTTTTCATTTGTGGCCTTAAAACGTTCAAGGTGCATCAGCAGTACGGAGTTAGACCACATACATGCAATTATAATAAATAAATATGTTCTCTTAGGTCAATTGCAAAGTACTCTCACTTTGATACATATCACTGCAAATATGTATTACTTCAGTTATTTTACTTACAGCACGCAAATGTATTAAATATAAAGTACTTAGGTTCTTGTCTTACACCAGGTCAGATGAAAATATAAATGTTCTATCTGTGTGTCTCATACAGAGATAGGACTGTGACATGTTCAGCCTAGCTTAGCTCAAGGGCTGAGCAGGAGGAATGTGTCAAAAGTGACAAAATACAACTTCCAACACCTTCAGCTGACCTGTTTACATGTTACACATGAAGCTCTAGCATAAGTTCAGTCAAGAAGACTATACACTTGCCTAAACCCGTAGTTTATTTCTCATGCATCAGCCACTTAGTTAGGTTTAGGAAAAACATCATGGTTGGGCTTCATAAGTATGTAAAAATAGACAAAATGATATAGTTAAAATATCTACAGAAACAACATGACAAACGTCAGTAATGTGACAATGCTTTGTGACTCTGGTCTCAAACACCCGTCTCCTGGTTGCAAGTCGTGCGTTTATTTGACGCATCCACCTTCAGCCAGCCATAAGTGGTCTTCGTTACTTTATATACTACATCACTTGTTCAGAGCATAGCACATTCACACGGATGGGCCTACATTGCGTTCAGTACAGACTACATGATCTACAGATGGTGTTCTTATTGAACGCAAAATTACTAACAAATTGTTGTGTCGTTCATACGCCAATTGGTAAGAGCAAGTTAATTTGCCTGTGTACTTAAAATCGTTCTCTCATACAGTTATTGTATAATTAATGTTAGTGTTAGTTTTTAGAGTTGCATGCCTTTTTCAAGTTTGTCAAATGTCTGCAACCTCTCAAGCTCATAGAAGCCTTTCACAACCTGTTGGATAGTCTCCAAAATGCAACGTCAACAAAAAAGGCTGCTTGTCTGAATGTGGGTTTAATCTGACACCAGAGTTATGTAAGTTCTATCTGCACATTATCAAATGCAGTGTTCACAGACAAACGCTATAGCCTGTTGTTAACCCTTTAAACTGCCCTGCATCCGTCTGGGGAGCTAGGTACTGACAACCATAGGAAGGGAAAACGGGAGAATAAAAAAACAAGAGGAGGGGAAGAAGAAAGAGACAAGCAGACATGATGGCACAGATTTTTCTTCCAAGTTTGACTGGAGGCAATCCAGCAAGCCGCAATTAATTACCCCAGACAGGTACGTATTAAAAACAATATTCCATCTCACCGAAGCCTTGGAGGTCTTTGCGCCAATAAAAGGAGGTATTCATCAGATGAGGCCCTGTCCAAGTAAACCTTCATGAAAGGGGACGCTGCCTTGTGTGGTTAATTTATTTCAAAATCCCTGCATAAACTGGGAGGCCGTAAAAAGTCCCAATTAGCCATCTGCGATTGTCTGGAGGAGGTTTGATGTATGAGCCTATCAATACAGCACAACTGCAGGCTGGGCTGTAATATCAAACTATAATCCAGGGTGCACATGGCGAATAAGCACCCATTGACTCTGTATGTGATTTTACAGACCGTTAGGGAGAGCTTTTTCAAAATAGGCACAGCAACGGAAAAGCGGTGGATATAAAGCAACAGACGACGTAGGCACAGAGTATGCGTTTATCTGCTGTAAAGTTGGACGTGGATGCTTGGAGCTTTTATCGTCTGGTTGTCAACCGGTTTACAGCTAATGTGTTAAGGTTAAAGGAAAAGCATCCAGCAGTTTCAGAGGGCTGCAGAACATAAGTCCTCGCTTTCAAGCCACATGCTACCGATGGAAAAGTGACAAAAACAAGTATTGTGTAATTGTGCATACGGGAATATTCATGCATCATTTTTAAAAACAAAAACAATATATAATTGTGTTAGCTGTCATATGACTGGACAGCAACTGAATCGTTTTCATGTACTTCTATTTGCATTTTTTGTCCTATTTTGTGTTTAATGTCAGCTTGTGAACGAGACAGCTGTTGCTTATAGTCTATGGTAAATGGACTTGCATTTATACACCACCTTTTTAGTCTTTCAACCACTCAAATCGTTGTCCACTAAATATCAACATTCACCCATTCACACATACATTCAGACTTAAGTAGCTAGGAATCAAACCGGCCACCTATTGGTTAGTGGACAACCAGCTCTCCCTCCTGGGCCACAGATGCCCTGTACATCTATGGATGTCGGATTTAAACTATGGGAAACTAGTAGAAGCTATGAAGTCCTGGCTTGCTAAGATTTAGCATTGGTGAGTTTCCCTGTGAATGACCCTGCTGGATAGTTAGCTGGCTAACAGTTTCACTCTTTACCAACAACTTTTAATGTTTTGGAGGAGACACTTATGTTTAGAAGGTAATCAAGGGGATATTCTCTAGGCTTGTCACTGAATCCCACAAAAGGATTAAAACCAACAATGGATTTATGTGTGTATCAAAGCCTGATATGTCTTCTTTGTATTTCCCATAGAGCTCCATTATGGTCCAAAAAACATTTAATACAATATCATAGAGCCACACTGTTGCACTGGGTGACATGTTCCTTTATTACCGTGAACACACATGCTGTAATTTACCTTGACTCAATCCCACATACACTGTCTTGCTGCCACAAATACTTAATAGAGCCACCCATTTTTGAATGTTACTGAACGGGCGTTAACAGTGGTTATCACTACCATTTTAAGGCTTCAGATGGGC
This sequence comes from Anarrhichthys ocellatus, assembly GCF_004355925.1. NCBI lineage: Eukaryota > Metazoa > Chordata > Actinopteri > Perciformes > Anarhichadidae > Anarrhichthys > Anarrhichthys ocellatus. Next base: position 1,826,166 of record NW_022280066.1, on the reverse strand, counting down.
CAAACTGCACCTCCCACATCATGACAGGGAAACTCAACATCATGATTTGTGACAAAACAACAGGTTAAGGCAGCAAAATTAGCTACTTGAGGAAAAGGTCGTGGTTTGGGCTAAAATAAGAATGCTTGTTTCTACAGGACACAAACAGCGGTCTCCTGGGTGAAAGTCCTCTTGCTTTGATTCATTTGTTTACCACCAACCTCCACCCCAAGCGGACTTTATTGCCTTTCATACCACACCACCTGACTTCCTCCTTTGCACCCGTCATAACTAATATGGCCCTGAGAGGGTTGCATTTTCATGTAAGTCGTATCAGTGATCACACTACCCCTGAATGGGCCAAGATTGAGAATGAGAATGATGTCAAAGAAGAGAGGTGAAAGACGTATTAGCTTCAGGCAGCTTGGCCTGTGAGTCAGCAGAGCAAACAAAGGGCCAAGAAAACACTGTCACTTGAACTGCACACACACACACAGCAACACACATCACACATACCATAAAGCATACACTGATCTGTAAACACTCCGCTGCAGCACACACGCTCACACACATACTGAAGCAGTTGTCCATATAGTCCCCAGGTTAATTTGGTGGCAGCTCCTCATCATTACCATCATCACACAGATGGCCATGGGAGAACTTAATTCTTCCTCTATTGACTCAGTTTGCGTCGCCAGTCCCTGCTGTAATGACTGATCCATCACCAAACCTACTGGAGGCTCAGGATGAGAGAGGTTCACACTTTAAGAGAGAGAGAAAGAGAGGAAGGGACAATGCAAATCTAGAAAGTCTATTGTATATATATTTTTATATATATATATATATTCCACATTGTCATATTTAGCAATATGATGCTGTTTGGGAGTTGCAGTGGCTTTTCGTGGACTCTCTGCAACCTACAGTTAGACAGTTAAGTGGTTCCCAACCTTTATTGCTAGTGACCCCTTAATACAAAGCTGTGTCCACATGCAATCTCTTCCCAATGGGTGCATGTCTTTGAGTTGTGAGCGCTTCATTATTCACTTTCATTTTCACAAATTAGTAAAAGTACACCGCATTAAAAAAAAAAAAAAAAAAAAAAAACATTTTTCATTATTTCCTGTCCCAGTAACCATCTCTCAAGCCCTTAGATTCGTTTCACAACCCATTTGGAATCACTGTTACCACTGGTGGACTGAGGGGGCAGCAGTAATGATGATCGCACCTTGAGAAAGTACAAGTCTGACACCGGTAATGTTGATAAAGTACTTTTGTAACTCTTGTCTTCACTGGTGGTCAGATAGAGAACCCAAATCTATGAGAGTTGTACATGCAGCAGCATCCGGAGAGCCAGAAACCAAAGATCCTCGACCGCAGTTAGTATTTACAGGTTTATGACGGACTAGGTTTCTCTATTCTCCATGAAACCACTCAAACAGAAAGCAGTATCAGACCAGAAGCCATTTAATAAGATTTAGTCCTCATTGTTGCTGATTTAGTATTTAATTGTAGAATTGTCTGCCTTTAATTCTCTGATGGGGATTATTTCCATTGGATTATTACAGTCAAATTAAACTACTTGTAATTTCATCAGGGACTCAGTGGAACCACCCTAAAGGACCCCTGAAACTCTTTAAAGGCCCTTTGAAGTCCACACACCCAACTCTGGGAAGTAGTGCGGGAGGAAGAGAAGGGTTAACCAGCTGCCAGGGAGGCCTGTCTTGCTGCTTAACTCTCTAAACTTCGACAAGTCCGGACTTCTCAAGCCAATTCCTCCAACATGATGGACGCTCTCTAACAGCTGGCCATTTCCACTTTTCCTTGCAGACTTACCCCCTCCCTCCTTCCCTCCCTCCTTCACTTCTTTTCTTCTTCTTTTCCTCAAAGATGCCTGTAAGATGAAAGGCTGTGTCCGTCGCCCTCGCCTTATCACTGTCTTTAGAGCTTGAAAAAAACTTGGCGGCACCTCAGCTTTTTTAGAGAGAGAGAGACAGAGAGAGAGAGAGAGAGGAGAAAGGGAGAAAGAGAGACGAGAAATAGCGTCGGGGATTATAGTTCTGAGGACAAACCTGACTATTCACACTTGGCATTAGCAAGACAGCCCGGGTACAAGAAGGATATTTTTTATTCCCTTCAATTTAACTTTAATTACTCAAATCTCGGCGAGGGCACACAAGAAAAGCCCAGGCATTTGTGTCTGGGAGATTAGCAGACTGCCCTGCCAAGTCCTCGCCGGCGCTGCATCGTTAGATAGAATTCAAATTCAAATCCAGGCTAAAGACAGTGCAGCTGTCACCCCCCTGGCCTGAAAACCCCCTGGATCAGGAACGAGCTGTCCTCCCTCCTCCCTGCTTTCCCCAGGAGAAACCTAATCCTGCCTCCCTCTCTTCCTCTCTTTCCATCCTTCTCTCTCTCTCTCTGATGACTGTGACAGCTAAAATAAAGCCATTAAAGCCTCCCTGAAATAATTAGTAATTAAAAATAAAATATTGGGTTGTTTTGTATTTCTTTGGCATCTTTCCTCGGGCTTGGAGTGGAGTTTGGCATTTGTAGGTGTCAGGGGTTATGCATCCTTCACAACTCCACAGATCTTGTTTGAAGTGTGGCTGAAGGAGGGATTTCGTCATGGACATATCAGGTTAAACAAACACTTCCGCTTCCACACCTCCTCCCATCTCTCAGGGAAAAAACTTGCTGGGCTTTCCTCTCCTCAGTAAGTTTGACGAAATGTTTCTTGGTGACGTGTGATACCGCAAGTCTTCATTGTGGGCTTGTTTAATCTTGTCAGCAGAAGAACTCAATGGGAGAGCGTCTCATACGACACTGAAATCCCCACTAGTTGTTTGCCTTTCACCCGCAATTGACTTTGGGAACACCTGCAATGTCTTCGATAAGTAGCTCGTCTTATCTCCTTTGGAGGAGCAGACCCCATTATCGCGGGTTCGGGGGCAGATACCCCCGTCGAGCCGCAGGCTGCAAATGATAATCCATGCTGCCACACTGCTGAAATCCTGGTAAAATGATCCTAAATTGACAAACCCCTTGGATCCTCTGGACTAGGTTAAGCCTTGTCTATTAGTGCTACAGTAGCTTGGGATAACGGTTCGTCAGCCTTGTGCCACTGCTGAGAACGTCATCAGCAATGCTGTCCTTTTGGTTATCTTCCTCTTTTAATCGTCGCAGACACAGCAACGCAAGAGGGGCAAAGAGTTCACCCTCACCCTTTAAAGTCTTTAGGCAATTTCTTCATAGTCATGTGGTTGGGTCTGTGAAAACACAGTATCGGGCCATAATATCAGAGCAGACAGCATTAAGCGTGCTCGCAAAGTGCTGCAACTGGTTATTTCACTGGCCCTGAGTCCATGAGCGCAGTAATTGATTGGCGTGATGGAATTAAAGGGGGACTTGCCGTGCTGAATGGAGAGCTGGCACAGGCGTGATGCATTAAATATCTGGCACGGCCTAGCCAGCCAGGCATCTGATTATGATTTCAAAGGACTCAGACCTGGACTTGATTAAAAACCACGTAGCCCTGCAAGGCCCCCATAGGCATCCACAGAGATGCCAGTAAGGGGAGCCACAGAGAGTAACAGCAGCCATGAATGAAGTCATGGCATGCCAGCCTAATTACAGGTCCATTTAAAGGGGCTTGTTTCAACCAGCCAATCAAGTACTGTCAAGAAGGATGGAGGAGGGCTAGGGTTGTATACCTTTTTTAGAGCGTTACACCCTCTTCTGCAAGAACTCTCATGAAATCATGGCATATGAAACTGTGGAAAGCAGAGCCAGGAAGAGGTAAAAAAGTCTGGATCTCCTCGAGGAGTTTACTTGCGCCTTCCTTACTGAGTTCTAACAAGCCGCAAGAGCCAAGTTAATAACCCCTATTCCCCCTCCCTTGCATCCTTCAGTCCCTCTTTTCCATCATCCTTTCTCACACCCCTCCCTCATCGTCCTCTCATCCTCTCCCCCAGTCTGCTCTGGCCTTAGGGTGGGAATAGCGATTAATATCTGCCTAACTTGTTACCTAATTCATTATGGAATAGCAGTTAATTTGATTTGATATTATTTTAATAAAGTTCTGTAATATATTAGATTGTTCCAGGCTATCAAAATCATTTTCCAATTATTACGGTTACTCAAGCAAGTCCAGCTTTTTCCCTCCTTTGTGGCAAACGGCAGTTGGTCTGACTGTGAATATATTAGCAGCTACAACTCCATCCCGCTGATTGAAGGGAGACTAAAATATATGTGTATGCATGATTACACCCCAAATGTTATTAGTGCTATAGATCCACACAGCCGCAATAGATTGCAGTGTGACTGGCTCAGCAAGGTGTTTTAAATATGTTTGATTGAGCCCTCGCGAGAAGAAATTAATCAAATAAATCCAGAGAGATCTGATTTCTTTCTATGCTAACCTCTGCACACTAGTGTTTTGGCTCTCCGGTAATTAGTAACACGCTTCAGCAACCCTGGCCTTTCTAAGGCATCAAGGCACAGTGGGCCTCGGCTCACACGGACGTGATCTAAGCAACCCCCCCACCCGTTACCCCGTCCCCATACACACACATGCACACCTCACTGCCCCCCGCTGGCCTTTGAAAGCAATCATAGAACAGAGAGATACGGACTCGCCGTCACATCTCAAATACCCTGCTCACAGCTTCAAGGAGAGGGTTTTAAAGGGGAACAACACCTTATAAATGACAGCGTGATGGTCTGCTGTTTGTAAGCTTTTCCTTTCCAGCACCTGTGACCTCACTCATTCCTCCTAGGAGCCAAACTGTGTCCTTACTTCAACCTATGGATACACCAATTGGGCCAGAGAGAAATAGTTTCAGTGTAAACTGGATCCGCAGGGCAGGTTTGGGTTGGAGTTATCCCTTTGTGCTAAAATGATGCTAGGTTTCTGATCTGAATGACCTAAGCCATGGGCTCAGTTTGCCCCTTTTGTTGCATAAGTCTCCTATATGTGCAAAGAATAGAATCTTTCCCACGTGAGGAACTTACACAAGTTTGACTGACTCAACAGGCTCTTCACTGTCTTCCTTCATATTGTACATACCTTCACATAATAAGTTTCACTCCCTCAAGGGGAACATACTGTACTGTATATGTTACCTAAGCAGTGGCGGGCCGTGCATTTTATACCTGGGCCTTCACTGCTGTCCTGCAGCTGAAATACCACCTTATAACCATATTATGGTGCCACAGCTATTATTCATTTTTAAGGCTGTAACTATGTACATCTTTGTATTAAACCGTTCGGTACAAGTCGTTTGAATAATGCTAGAGCATTTGGAAAATGCAAAAGCCTAAATTCAGGAAATATTTTTTTAAATTATAATACATGTAGTGTATTTAAGAAAAAATATTAAATTATAAAATAGATATAGATTTGTGATTCTGTTTAGGCCAGCAGAGAAGGCCTTGCAGTTCACTCTTATGTATGGACAAAAAAAATGATCCTCCTGTTAAAATTTGTGTGGTTGCCCCAATTTCTAACCACCTGTTCAACCCAATGACTTGATTTAAGGTTAAGATTGACATGTCAAAAAGTAATTTCTGTCCATATGCAGATTAGTCCCTTGTACATTCAATGGTGGGAATTTCCCAAAGCAGTTCTCTTGGAGAAATGCCTCCACGTCTATTACTTGCCACACTCACTTACACGCAGCTGTAACAGCGGAGCCAGGTTGACATTGATGGCTTTTATTTGACCACAGACAGCTTTCCTGTCTCACCACCTTGTCCAGCAGCTCTGATGTCTGTGCCAAGGGGTGCCCCAGGGCTCTCGCTTAGGGCCCAGCCCATTTCACAAGTTCCACTTTTCTGAAGCTCATAATTCAGCTTTTGACAAGCTGTTGGCACCCTCCCAAAGACATACCTATCTCTTGCCAATGTATGCAAACCACTCTTGCCTTGAGAGTTTTGCTTTTTTCCCCCATACCATGACAATGGAGTTCACTTTTTTAAAACGGCCTACTTTTTATCTCTTATTGCATTCGCATAAATGGTAAATGGACTGCACTTGTATAACCGCCCCCTTCTTTTTTCTCCCTGCAGTCACAGTGTTATCATGATTTATTGAAGAGTCCATTTTGTTTTCAGTTCCAAGACGCTCAAATCAAAGTACCATTGCAGTACTTTATCTTGGTTTATTGGAAGCTACTGCATACTCCCCTCCTGGTCAGTTAAATGTATTTAAGTGTATATTTAGATAAAAAATAGTCTCTGAGCCACAGATTTCATTGTTTTCCGTGTCAGTGATGAATCTCTCTTTTTTGATAGTTACTCGCAGGGAGAAGAAAAATGCAGGCTTGGCTGCACTGTTATTTCCTCTAAAGAAAAAAAAAAAACAGAGAAGGCACTCGCTTTAAGAAAAGAGGCAGACTCAAAAGAATCTGATTACTCTACCTTGCTTTTGAAAGTATGCCATCCGCAGCACATTCACCATTGTGGTTTGACATTTAATTAACATGTCAAAAAATATTTTGGTCATTATTTCAAGTTTTCCCCCCAGGGTATTTGCCCACAAGCCTGGAATGTTCCCATCAATTACCGCCACTCCCTTCTCTCTGGCTGTGAGGACACGAGGAGAGGTCACTGGAAAACTTGTCTTGCAGACTTGAAGGGCATTATAGAACACTCCGTTCAAGGGGTTTGTATGCAGAGCTATGTGACGACAAGGCATGCTTATGTTGACTTGGCAGGTGTTTCAGAATAACACACATGATCTGCATTTCCTTACTCTCCTGCACACCCAACTCGGCAAACTCAATGAGCTTCCATGTTTTCTAGCAGTCAGAAGGAAGGGAGAAAAATAAACACAATACACAGAAAACATGAAAACCCACCTTTGTCTAAATCAGGTAACAATGCCTTGCTGTCTGTCAGACTGACATAAAAGCCTTTAAGATGCACCCTGCTGTTCCTAAGATTCTCAGAGAAAGCATCTGCACGGGCAGATGACATCTTATGATTTATGCTGTGAGGACACAGTATAATAGAACAATGGCCAGAGTCCTTCCATAGAACAAAGAGAGGGCTGCAGGAGAGCGGCTGAGTGGTGAGATGCTGCCATTTATTGCAGGTAATAAGAATGGAGAGACGCCAAATTTGATTTCCAGGGTACAATACCGGTGTTTGTTGGTCATCACTGGCAAATCAACACAGCCTTGATTAAGGGCCACAAACACCTCACAGGCAAGGAAAGGATTTGGTGGAAGCTTATTTTGCATGGATACATGTAGTAATACTGATCTTTCCTTATTCCCACTTTATTGCATGTTGTAGCAAACAGAAAGAGGATATATTAGTTGACTGATTGTTTTATGTTTACAGTGGAAAAGACATGCTTTTAGATGAATAAGACAAGCTGAAAAGACACATATTCAACACACGATCACACAAAACACAAAGAGGGATGGAGGTGTTGTTTAGGAATTCAGCCCACTTCTTTGGTCATCACAACTTTTGAGTTTAACCTCCATCTGACTTCGACGCATGTCTTTTTAACTGCTCTCTGCCGAGGCGACCAGGGGCACTGTGTGTGCTTCCTTGCACCCTGTGCATTAAAACCTTCCCTCTAATGTTCTGGGAGATTGAAAGTGTCCAGCGTTTTATTCAAATGACACGCTGCCTCACCGGGTGCCTCTTTTCTCTCTCTACCCCCACACTCCTTCACATTATTTTTGAAGACAACTGCAGGCTAGAGGATAAGAATCCCGGTTGCTGTGCTTGCCGGCACTTCTTACTCGGCCCTGATTTGAATAAAGAGCTTTGAAATTAAGTGGACAGGCCCCGTCAGAAAAGCAGCGGTGCGCCTTTAAGAAAGCCACCGAGCCCGGGTAAATTATTTTGATTGACGGTACCAGGACATTTTTTGCGAGTTGGCTGATTTAATTGCGAGTGCCAGGGGGCATCTTCAGGGGCCAGGTACCGGCGTACCTGTTTGATCTCCTCTAGCCATCTCCCGATGGTACCGGCCACCCGGGCACTGAGGGCCAGAGGGCAGACGAACAAAGGCAACTCTGTGTCTGTGAGCCTCTCTCCCCTTCGCCTCCTCTGAAATAGAAAAAAAAACAAAGCTGCGAAATGGGCAGGCAAAAGTGTGAAAATAGATTTCCAAGCTCATTTGATGTTGTCTTTAGTGTCAAGAGTCGTATATTCATTGATAAAGAGAAGCGAGTGGGAGAGGTAGGAAGAGGGTAAGGTGGAGATGGAAGGGTGGAGGAGAGAGAAGGGAGGGAGAGAGAGAGCGCAAAGGCAAAGAGAGCGAGTGCATCTTCTGACAAAGACCTTTTTTTTATTTCCTGGATGGAGGAGAGGTGTGGACTGGGTTTCAAACAGGAGGGAGGATTAGGGAGAGGGGGCTTAATGAGAAAAGGATCCCTAGTCAACGGACAGGCCCTGTCAAAAAGAAGAAGCCAATACTCACTCCCAAAAGCCAAGCCAAGCCCCAGCCGACAAACACACATACAAATGTGAACACACCTCCAGACCCAACAGTTTTCCTTAAATCCCATCAACCAAAGCCCAACACAACCCTATATCACCTTTACTACTATCTCCACATGCTGTCTGTCTCACACTCGGTCACTCTCAGCACAGTAAACCAGCTAGAGAGCCAGTTGTCCTTATCAGTCTAGCCCATACTCAATATGAGCTGAACGAAGTAGCTCGGCTGTTGCACCGCATGAAGCTTCAGGTCCAGATGCCTGGTCTCAAACTCAAGCCTGTTGTTTCTCAGTCTCTGCTCTACTAATTCATATACATATAGAGGCTGTTTTTAGCCAGGGTGTGTAGCTATACCCACACAAATACTGCACTGTAATTGGTAGACACCCCACAACATCAAATGGTATGTAATCATGAAACAGAACCCATTAGCTCACACAGGCTGGGTGGGAGAGGTGAGTTGTAGATGGGTAAAAAAAAAACGTTCCTTCACCCTGGAGACTGCTGTTTGTTCCCCGTATGAAACGAGAAGTCAATGTGGATTTATTTGTCATGTGACTTGAATACAACTTTAGTTATTTTAACCCAAATGAAAATCTCTTCCTAAACCTAACTAAGTGGTTTCCTTTGAAAAAGGAAGTTTATTTTGAAAAGACTGTATGCATGTGCATACAAACAGAAATTGGCAAGTGTAACTGTATTTCATAGGAAAATGCACAAAAAATGTGACACCATCGGAACCATTGTGAGAGTATACATGGAAAAATAACATCAGCTCAGCCATTTTTTCTTCATCTGCTGTATACTTTAAACACGGTTGAAATGCAATTACAAAGCATTTAGTGAAGACTGCTATAACAGCTTAATGACACTAAGGCGCTTTTTACATCAGGATGTATGCGTCATAGTACTCTTAGTACAAATGTACAAACCGTTCACAAGCAGGTTAGAAAGTAATCTAAACTATATATGAATTATTTGCATAAGCCTACCGTTTATAGATGCTAATTAGTGACGGTTACTCAGAGAGTCCTGGGACCATTTATTAATGACAAAACTTAAGGCGGACAAACACAGGCCAAGTATATTTTACAATTTTGCAACCCAATAAATTTAATTTTCTTATTAAAAACTTAAAAATAAAAGCATTGGTAAATTAAAGATGAATTCACCCTTAATAAATGCATACCTTGATGTACAACTTTTAAACCTTTTGTCAAGGGTAGATTACAAGAATCAGTGGCTCAGTGAGAGAGCAGGGTTGTCCTTCAATTAGAGGATCGGCGGTTCAATCCCCGGTTCCGCTATAGTCCATGTCAATGTGTCCTTGGGCAAGACACTTAACCCCAAATTGCTCCCTCAGGCTGTGCCTTTGGTGTGTGAATGGGTATGAATGATTAGTTAGAGTCCTGATGGGCAGCTGGCACCTTGCATGGTAGCCCCTGTCATCAGTGTATGAATGGCTGTGAATGGGTCAATTACATGTAAAAGCACTTTGAGTGGTCGGAAGACTAGAAAGGACACAAGTGTACACACAAGTCCATTGACCATTTACCAAGTGAGTATTTCCATACACACAGTTATGATGTTTGCACTTGCAAACATCATAACTTGGTTTCAGAAACATTGATAAGCCCTTATGGTTTCATGAAACCTAAATATGCTATCTGAAGAACATATGGTAAATAAACTCACAATACAATACTAGTGCATTTGGAAAATGCAGAAGCTTCAATTGTGCGAAATATAATGTTTTTACACTGAAGGCCCAGGTATAAAATGAACGGCCCGCCACTGATCCACACTGTTGATGGAAGCTTATGCTCAATATATTCTAATCTAGCCTAAGGTTTGATTGATGATTGAGATTTCCTATTAATACTTGGAAGACACCAGCTTGTATGGAGATTCTACACGTCTCAGAGCTGTATAGCTATCCCAATATATAAATATATATATATATATACACGTATATACCAGATTATTTTCAAAAATCCCCCCGCCCTAATCATTGATTGACATTACATTTAAATGAACCAAAATAATTGGCTGAACGGTGTGGATGAATCTACTGTCATCCTTGTGAGTCAAAATAACAGGAATCTCATCTACCTGCCTAGTGTGACTTGGATGAAAGATCTCCACATATCTTCGTACATTTTGGATACACATCTTTGTATAAAGACACCGGCTTCTGTAAAATGATACTATTTATCATGTAAAATACACTATTTTCTCAGGAAGGGAACCCCTGAATGGGTTGCTGGACGTATGACATTTTGAGGGGTAGATTTCAGATTTAGATGTAGATTTATGCATTGTCTTTAAAATGAATTCGTTGAAATGGTGCACTTGTTAAAGGGCTTGTTTGTATTTGAAATCTCTCCCCCACTCTCCTCTCAAACAGTTTTCTCTCCCTCTCGGAATCCGAGCGGCGATCCACTCCCACTTAATTGACTTTGCTTATAGAGGCCTTTCTAAACTGGGATAATAATGTCAAGTTAAACTTTGCATAAGGAAATCAAGTGCCCATTTTAGATTGGAGGCAGGTACATGATACACAATGCAAACTGTATCCTCTGCAGGCTAACCCATGTATGGATATTGCACATAAATGGCTTAACAATGGCAATTAACAGTCTTAACATCACATTGTCAAATTGATGGCTTGGATGTTTCACGTTAACACTTCTTGCCAGGTCCCATTATAAGACTTTATTAAAGACTTTATTCAAATATATTGAGAGACACCACAGGGTCTGGTGTTGTTGTTTTTTTAAGTTGTATATGTGACAAGCCGAGCCGTGTGCAACCAGTCACAGTGCCACAGTGCAAAAGCTTTTCCATATGACAAAAAGGCAAGGTAGAAGGTGATGTTTACCTTGATTACATGTCTCTGAGGTGTCCCGATACTCCAACAGACCTTGTCTACTCTCTGTGACCTATGAAGTAGCTGCTTCACAATGAGATGGAAAATGTTTGGTTTGCATTATAAGTATAAGAAAATGGCCATTTACTACAGCTTGAGTGTTTTTATATGTCCAGCCCACTTGGCCCGCAGAAGTGCTGCTTGCGGTTGACAACCGCTCCTCAAGTTTGGTTGTGAAGTTAGTTCATCCACCTTCCAGCAGCAGAAGTGAACTCCATTCAACGCCCGGGGGGCCACACTGCCTGCGTGAGCAGCGACGGTGTCGAGGAACCTCGTCCTTTTCATTTCGGCGCCCATTCTAATGGGTTAGAGTAGCCACACCTTCGTGAGCTGGCTCAGGTGAGGATCAGCTGCCGGCTACGTCTCTTCTAGAAAGTCGAATATTACATATTTTAGCCGTGTCGTGTGTGGTTCATCTTTTGACAGTTGTGATGTCTACTGTATATCTGGAGAACATGTGACGGACGGGCGTAGAGGCCCGCTGCAGACGAAGTGCTTGACTCTGTCCATGGAGCCCTGAAGCTCTGCTGCTACACAGATCTCTGACTGTTGTTTATTAGTTCGTTTATTAAACTTGGCCGTGTCCAAATTGCATCAACAATGACATTGCAATTCAATACACCCACCCAGTGTGAAGTAGGTCAGATGAGTTCTATAGATATGCGAAGGACAGACTGATAGAGATTTCTTGCTTTATAGTTAGAATAGTAACATTATTTAAGAATTTTCATATCTAAAAATCTAAGTCATTGTACCCTGAAATTAAAAAGGCCCCCAAAGTACATATAAGAAAATATGGCACTCAACTTTTTACTACTTATGTTACCTGACAGAGAAATGTTACTGGTTACATTGGAGATTTTACCCGCAAAATATATCTTAGTTACAATATGATGAGTTATTTTTAATGTAACTATCCATAATTATATCCAGACTTTTACTGTGCGGTATTGCTATACTTCTACTTTGCACTAATACATTTATTTGACAAAGAGATGTTACTGGTTACACTGCAGATTCAGATTTGAGTCACAAAATGTAACAATTACATGATGCATTATTATTCATTAAACTATCTAGATATATTGGAATTGAAAGCTCCCCCTTTTAACTCTCCACTTGAAGTAAAACCTTGAATGGAGGACTTTTACTGTGCGGTATTGCGGCAGAGCAGCGCTGCTCCTGTGAAGGCTTCCCGCTCATTGTCTCGGGGGGAGTGGAGAAGAGTTTGTTTCTAGAGTCTTTTCTAAGTGTTGCATGTCTATATTGCACCAAATTCAACAATGCACTCACTTGAGCCCCCATCAATACACCAACCAAGCAGTAGGTTGGATGGGACACGCAGGCATACAGACAAGCTTTATAGTTAGATTTCAGCAGGTTTGTCTCCACAGCCCTGCAGCGTGCTGATCATCCTCCCTGCCTGGATCTCATCAACAGTCTGCCGTCTAACCCGCGCTGCTCGTCTAATTCCCAACAAGCTGATTTCCATCCAAGATTATTTAACCGAGGACCTGCATTGTTTACTTTGTTATATAAGTCAATAATCTTTTTTTCCCCTCCTCTATTCCCCAGATTTAGCTAATCTGCCTAATTACAAATTAGCATTCTCCACATAGAAGACCCACATTTCCACATTAAGACCCAGGCTTCCAGGGGACGCTGAATCAGCTGGTATTGGCTGATGCTTTGTCTCCAAAGCACCCAGTCTGATACACAGGGAATTCCTATACCTGCCACGTATCCACAGCCCGGGATTATACTGCACCTGAAGGGAAGGAGACGGATCTTTGTTTTGGCTGACCCTTTCGGGTGAAGAGAGAATATGTGTCTTTAGCACAACATTTTAAACACTGATCATGCTCCGTTTAAGTGCAGCAGACTTCAAGTATTGTGTTAAGAGGGTACACTATGTCTCCTGGAGTCTATGTTTTGGATAACCTTAAAGTATAAATTAGCGTTAGGAAAATGTGCTAAGACTAAATGTGATGAACATGTTCAAAGAGGCCATCCTGAGTTAGCAGCACGTGTTAGCAGAAACAAGTTCTACCGTCTTTTTGCCCTCCAATCCAGAGTCGAGGGCAGCGGGGCAAGAAATAAACAGATTTTAAAAAAGCAATCAACAGCCTCCCCCCCGCCAACCCTCAAGCCCCCCCAAGCTGATTTGCATCTGATCCCCAGATCATGTTTTATTTATCAGTAATCATAACCAATCAAGGAAGAAATTAATCAATGAAGGCGCAAGGTAGGAGTGATATCCGCCATCTGGGGGTCGCACTGATCCCTCAACCCCCTGGCAGGCACACACACACACACGCACAGGCATGTACACAAACACATCCAAGGTCCAACACAGATAGACACACACACACACTCTCACACACATGCATAGTGTGCACATACACGTTGGCAGGGTGCAGCAAATACATGCAGTGAGAAAGACACTCACACATGCACGGACACAGACAGGGCTCAACAACGATGAGAACCAACATCATGCACACACACACACACACACACACACACACCGAAGTCCCCTTTCCGCTGGCTTGTCATAGGCCCATATTTAGGTGACTGATATTTTTCTCTCCCCCTACCAATGAGCTCCAAGCAAGTCCATATGGCCCGGATCAAAGGTGTTGCTGGGTGCATGCTTCTGCTTTATTGCCAGCCGCTGCTGTTAATTAGGAAACAAGATCACAGGCAGTATTAAAATCCAATTAAATTGATATGAACAGATTGCCAAGTGATGTTCGCTAATGTATAATTGAGCACCATGCAAATTTCTCTGGCTGCCTTTTGTTTTGCAGTGTCTCTGCCTCTATCTCACCGGCCCACAATGAGCAATCAAGCTTGAAACTTTTCCCCTCTCTGTCGTCACTGACTTAGAGATAAACAAGTTAATGCCCTGTGATGGGGGATGGCTTTTATCAGCTAAAGTGATATCTCTCCCATCATGCACCAGTTGGACAGTGAAGGCTTTGCCTCTCTCATGAGGCGTCAATCTGACCTGTCTGGACATGGACATTTGATAAATGTGTTGGCAAAAAAATTGGTAAAATGTAGGTTTTTTTATTTAAAAAATGCATGAACAAAAAAAACTTCTTTCTTTTATATGCGAGTATTACAATGCTTCCAACTTGGAGGCTGCAAACCTCACAAGGGGTCAAAAGAAAAATCAGAGGGGTCACGGGATAGTGCGGTGTCTACTGATAAACATAAAAAAACTGTTAGAAAGCATTGGACATTAAAATATCTCAGCTGAAAGATGGAACCTTGTCCCTGGAAATGATGCTTCTCAAGTGTTGAAGTCGCCACTGAATACAGTTCTCCGACCTGATTCAGCTCCGCCGCTGGATCACCAACAATAAAGACTGCTGCTGGATGACTGAGCCCTGCAGGGATGCAATAATACATGCCATTACCCAGTTTGTTCATTCAGTGGCAGTTGATAATAAACTGTTTATTAATTAGCTCTTGGTTCAACAGAGTAGCTGGAATATCTTTTCAACACTGGATATAGAGCATTATGTCGTTGTTTGCCAGATTTTGCAGCGCTAACTTTACTTATTGTAAGGTGCATTGATTGCTTTTTTATAATGTTAATTTTTCTTATTGAACCTTTTATTTCCCAAGGCATGCGTCCTTAAATCAATTAAGTAAAAATAAAATGGCAATAGAGTCGGATTACAGGCTAGGATAACTGTTTTTATTGTTTCATATATGTTGAAGGAATCTAAAGCTCATTTTTGAAACATTTTTGAAAATAGTTTAAACAACATGAACATTTTTAAAACTAACTCATTAGGGAAATACAATTTGTAGACCCTATTGTTATTGCCCATTACACACACAGGCCTACACTAAAGCAAGTAGTTAGGAGTTTGGTGCCTTGCTCAAGGGGAACCTCAGCAGTGCCCAGGAGGTGAACTGGCACCTCTCAAGCTACCAGTCTACACTTCATATGTTAGTCTGTGGTGGACTTAAACCGGCTGTAATGTAAAGTCCCCAGAGACCTTATGAAACAAGCAGGAAAACAGCTGTAGTTTCTATGCATTGCAATGATCAGTCTGGGGTCCTGGAGACTCCAGACTCTCCTTAAAAGATCAACGATAGTTTTTTATCACATTGATACATAATTACTTCTTTTTTTTTGATAGACAGATATGTATTAATCCTTGAGGAAATTCATCATGTGCCATGCAGCAAATGTCAGATGAACAGACAGCAATGAAATCGCAGACATCAACAACAATACCCTTCAGCAATAGACCTCTTCTCCACATCATCAAGCTTAGTTCATACTCGCCGTAGCGAGACGCCTACAACACAGAAAATGACGTAGTCACAGCCTGCGCCTCGGGGCACCACCTTTCTTAACAATACAAAAATGATAGGCAAACATTTAATAACCTAAAATTATCTTAAGGTATACTAAACTATCAATTCTCTCATTAATAAATAAATAAATTAACAACTATGACCAAAAATCCCCATCAATAGTAAATTAAAGTTTAAGGATTTCGTGTGTGTGTGTGTGTGTGTGTGAGAGAGAGAGGGACAAAGAATGGTTCTCTGGGTTCAAAATGGTGACTGATGCCACATGGCCTACAAAACAAGAAACTACAAAGATGGCTGAATCAAACATGGCTGCTGGGACCTCAGCCGCTTTGTCTCATCTGAACACGTGTTCAGTCAGCACAGAGTGTGTGATGCCAGATAAGAAAAGATGGTTAGTGTGAATGCAGGACCCTGTGTCTGTGTGAAGCACAACTGACAATCAATCCGGATACAATATCAAAACAATAAAACTCAATCAATCAAATCAATACAGATACCTTGACAGAAGTTGAAGTTAAACAGTTTTGCTTAGCTGTGTGTCACTGTGCTAACACTATGCTAGACATAGGCCCAGTTACATTACCAAGTCCATGGAGCAAAAGGCATTCCTGTGTTAGCTGGCGATTCCATCGGTGGTAGAGGAGCTAGGCTTAAAAAAGTTTAGGTACTGATGTCAAAAGATGCAATCCTGGTTTCGATTGAGGGAGAACCGGACGCTCCAGTCCTTAATGCTCTTTGAGTTAGCAGCTCGGTGCTAGTTTGATTGTTGCTCCTTGTTGCTGGAAAAGTCAGCTGGTAGACTTTGGCACCTAAACACTGGTGATAAACTTGTCTAGTCTGGGTTAGCTTTGGGTACTGATCCCACCAGAGTCTGTACGTTTGGTAGGCTATACCTGAGAGCCAAGGAGATGATATGCAGAGCAGGTCTTGCTGCTGCAAAGTTGAGAGAAATTTCCCACTTAAGTTGAAAAATTGAAGGGTCCTGGGAAAATGAGCTTAATGGCTAAGCAGCCATTTTGAGTGGCAAGTCCCTGCAGTCACAAGGTGCAGCATCCTCACACAGAGGTTCTGTTCAACAGTGCAATACTAGAAGACACAAATGATCCACCAACCCAATAGTTCCGGTGAGTTGGCACCCTATACATTCTGCCTGATGGTACCACCTGGAGTCTACTTGCAAAGCTAATAGTTCTGTACATTTCCTTGTGAATTACTTTTTACAAATTTAAGATTTTTTCCCCAATATAAAATGAACATTAACTATGTTTTTATTAGGTGTTTACGAGACTTTATGGTCATTCTGTAATGCTGTCATCTTCATCAAACATGCAATCTCAGTTTGGGTCGAAGGGATAGGTCACAACTTCAATCATCTGCTGTATGTTAGGTAATAAGGTCAGAAGAAAATAAAACATATTTAAATGGATCTGTTGGTTTTCCAATCATTAAATCTTCATACCTGCAGTAGTGGGGTCAAACATCAAACGGGGAAGTTAAGCGAAATAATTAAGTTTGGGTCAAATATCAAGCAGTTGTCATGAATAAAAAAATGAAATGAAGTGACAGGTAAGTGTAATGTAGTACCCAGCAGAGCTTCTAATGAAGCAGAGGACTGACATGTAGCACACAAAGGAAGCTTCAGCCTGACAGAGAAGAACGTGAATTTCTTAAAGAACATCTAACTTTAACACTGATCTCTTCAACCTCCTCTAACATGGCAGGTCAGCCAGGTTACAGGATTGGACACATTAGGGATTAAGGATTAAAAATTTGATTATAAAGGCCCCCCTGTCCTAGGATTTGCTATGTGACATATTCATACACGAGGATGTGACTGGTCAGACTGGTTAAGAAGGGAGGGATTTTTTTTCTGAGCTCTAAGCCGGTCCAGCGGTGGACTGGCGGGTTTTAACAACGGGGCTTAGTCCTGCTGGAATGATGAAAGACATGAATGATGATCAAGTTGTCAGACTCTGTCAGGCGAGTAAAGCTGTCACTTGCCCCTGCTTCCTGAATTCCTTTTTTCTTTAAATCTTTTGACATAATAGTTTTTAAATTGGCTTCGCTGTTCAAGGGGTCCTTGATGCAATCCGGGTTTTTTGAAGAGGTTCTGGGGGCCAGGTTCATACGGATTTCAAAGACATCTAGGTATGATCATACACGAGTGTTCAGGGAGGAACTTACAAGAGTTTGAGATACTTGAATAGAATCTCAAAGGGTTTTTGAAGATTTTTCAAGGATCTTTGAGAGTTGACTTGAATCTCTTAGGCCAGCAGAGGTCTTTTAGGGCGTCACAAATGATCCTAGGAGAAGAGTACAGTGATCCCTATAAGGGTTTCAGGACTCACTGACGTACTTGTAGATGTTAAGATCATTCAACAAGACCTAGCAGAGTTCTTAAGTACAATCAGAGACCTACAGGGGCTCTTAAAATTCTTCCAGTAACCAATGAAGAGGGTCTTCGAGAGTTCTCCAATAGGATTTGTTTCACAAAAGCTCCAAGTGGTCTCTGAAGGCTTTCTAGGAGTAGAGCCCTCTATGTCTTGAAAGTATTTCAGGACTTGTTGGTGGACCTGCAATGAACAAGTCATTTTGAAGGTCCTTGGTTAAGGTTCTAGAGAGGAATTTAGGGATATCTGATGTCCTTGAAAAGTGTTCAGAGGCATCAGGAGTCAATGATTGACGTTTACACAAATCCCAGTCCCCTGAGTAAAAGCACTGTGTTTTTTTTTCACCCATCCACCACCCCTCCCTCCTTCCTGCCCAAATCACATTTTTTTCATCTAATAATGGCACAGATGGGTTTACATGGGAGGTAGTTGAAAGCCTGGTGCATATAAGACGGACGCTAAAGGGTGCTTTGTGCACTGGTATCAAGATGCAGAGGGACACTGCCTAAACGTCGGTATTTGACACTCTGTGAGTGAGACCAGGCTGCCATGAGGGTAGTTTCAGCGGTAATCAGTGTCATCTAGGGATTCAGTGAAATTGTATTCACTATGGCCTCGCTGAGACATGCCTCAAACATTCCTGTGTGGCCTGACATATCTGTTTGAAGGTCCTTGACATATAAACCTGTTCTAGCAGACAAACCCAGTGATTACAGAGCTTGGGAGGTCGGCTAGCCCATTCTGAGCCTTGCCAATTAAAACCCCATATTATCAGCGATTAAATGCCACTCGCTCTTACAGCTGAATGAGCCTAATCACATATATTGTTGATGTATCATCTCACATAAAAAAAAATGAAATTAAAGGCTTGGATGTAAATGAAAAACAACAAGATGCCACAATCACCAGAGTCTCGGCTGCTGGCCAAGTCAAAACCTATCCATAATGTCAGGATGTCGCCAAGTCAGGCCAAGCATGGAATGAAGAGAAAAAGAGGGATGAGGAGAGAGGGAGGGATAAAGAGATGGATGAGGAGAAGTGGGTGCAGCTGGTGCCCTTTGTCTCTCCAGTGCTTGGTCCTTGGAGCTTCAGATCCATTGGGAGGGCAGAGAAAGCCCCAGTAATGACATGCTAATGTGACTGTCAGGAAAGAAAAGTAGAGAGATCGGAAATTGCGCCAATTCTCTGCCGTAAATGGGCAACATTGCTAAAAGGAGGGGAAATACTCCCCATCCTTTTTATATGAAAAGTGATAAAAGCCTCGATAAATCCCAATAAAAAGGGATTTGGAGATATGAGGCAAGCAGATAAGAGCGAAATGGTGGAGTAGGGATGAGGGGTGGGGGGGGACAAAGGTGTAATTTTGGTTGGAAAGTGTGAAAGCGTACAGGGCCTGCTGGGAAATCTGCATATGGACTTGGATGGTTTTTGGCTTTGTATTGCAATTTGACGACTACCTGTTTTCAACTCCCTTATAAAGTAGACCAAAATGAAAGACTGACAATTGCCTCCATCATTATGGTGTAGACTCATAAACATGCACCTCTGACAGTCCAGCAAAAAAGAATTTCAGCACAGACTTAAGACAATAAATCAGATTGTATGTATTTTAAAGACATTTTTGCGTCATATAATGTATGAAAACGCTAACATGTGGCTTTTTTTTACACCAGCAAATGATCACCATATTATTTCTGAGACATGAGTCTGTTATCTATTCATGAAAGAGATCACTAAGAACACTCAGTTTTATTGGGAGACAGGGCTGAGCTGAGCAGAGCTGAGCTGATATCCCAAAGCCAAAAGAGGTACAACTTGTAACGTTACTGGCAGTGGCAGAAGGTGGAAAGTGACAACAAGTTTTAGAGATGAGGCCAAGGCTTCTCTTTTCCGTTGTAATCTTACCAAACTTTAATATAATCAAACATGACATAAGTGGCATTTTCAATTATGGTTCTACATGAAGGTTGTAATAGAACAATTCAGCGTGAGAGTTTACATTTTTGATGAGTACCTCAAAGTGCTGTGATTACAGTATCAGTAACGTACTGTGTTGTCTGATGTTTATGAAAGTATATTGGTGCTTTGCCAGTGTCCTTTTAAGTGTTTGACCAAAGTGTAGATTATGTTTTTACTTTTGAACGTGTGAGAAAATCAACTTGCATATAAAAAACTGTAAGTGTAGGCAATAAAATGCCAGTTTTCAGTGTGAACAATGTATTGACACTTGAAACCCTGTGAAAGCCACATTTTCTGAGATCTCTAAAATCTCAAAAAAAAATATTTGACACTTGCAATTGTCACGTCTTTTAAAGTATTGGCTGCAATAATATATGTACTGTAGACTGAATATCATAACCCATCACTGTTCAAAAATGGTTTCTCGCATCACATGTGAATGTTTTTCATCTTTTTCCAATTTTCCACTGATTCCTGGTATTTTCCCGGAGGTAAGAGGTCATTAACCAGAGATCAACGCCTGTTGGGCAATCTCCATTTTCTGCATGAGATGTTCTCTTTACCAAATTATCACACCAATCTCAACTCAGTACATTTGTATTTGAAACTGCAATATGAACAAAGTCTCCGAACAAAGCTGCTTCCTAATAGTAATACCGCAAACACATGCATCTGCACAATGCAGCTAACCCGTCTCCTGCATCATGTTCAGTGTGAGTGTAATGAAAAGTATTTAAAAGTACATTAGCATATAATACATGCTTTCAAACTAAGAGACACCATGCAAAATGTCCGCAGTATATTTGTACATTGAATCTAGTTTCTGCTACTCTTTATTCATGAACACACATAGATGTGCACTTAATTCACAATCACTTTTTTTCCCGGAGAAAGCAATGCTGCTAATTTAAAGAATATATATCCCACTCCATAAATTAGCACTGCTTGTAATCACTTTTTTTTTTTTTTAAAGATTCATGACTTTTTGCTCTCCTCTGCTTTTACTTACGTATAACATTTAAAGACTGTGTCGACATAAAGAGAACCTTAGATCTATTAATGTCCTGGTGGAATATGGCCTCAATACTGGCTTCACTTTATAATATGATGTGTCACTGTTAATACATGTGTTGATTAAATTACACTATAAAATGACAAACGCTAAAGAAGCATAATTACTATGAATCACAGAGTCATAAAGGATGTACAGAAAATATAATATTTCACCAAACAGGATGGGCTTTTTACATTATTATTACATTGAATATTCAGCTTTTTATTTGAAAATGTACACGTGAGAGATACAAAACATCTTTGAAGGCAACATGGTATGTGTTACATTTATAGGAAGAATACTCGACATGCTTTTGTGAGTAAATGTGGGTGTGCGTAGTAATGGATTTTATTTTATTTCCAGATTTGTATGCTGGCTTTAAGATATCTCTAGTTATTTTCCCTTCTTTGTGCTGCACGTAAATGCACTCAATTTAATGCATTTCACTGTCAATTGTTGAAAGGAAATGTTTTTTACAGAAATTAGCCAATATTTCTTGTAGTTCTGTAAAACAATTTGACTATAAATATTGACTCAATAAAATTCTTTATAATTTCCCAGATCTGCTGTTTGAGTCCCTGCTGTTCTTACAGCGGATAAACACTTCCATACATTACATGACACAGTATGTCGGGTTGCAATCATTACACTACAAAAGGTTTCAACAGGAATAAAAGAACAGACAGTTATGTTGGGCAAAAAAATATATGTGTGTGCGTGTGTCCTAAATATGACAGATGAGTGTAAGGTGTGGGTGTGTATGAGCACCTAATTGGCCCAGATATCACAGAATGAAATATTCATGTGGAGGCTCAGCGTCTTTTGAAAAGGGAATCTGGTGTGCAATGATGAAGTCGGACTATTTCATCTGCCGTGCACCCCACTGACACACTTAAAGCTCGCCATGCAATACCTCCCACCACTCTCACACACACACACACACAGTGCAAGGTCTCTGTACACAAATATATTCCAACATTCTAATGAAGTAATGCAGACACATAAACCTGTGATCATAGCAACATCCTCTCCTTTCCATCTTTGACTGTGCAGACAATAATGTACATTACCATGGTGGATTTATACAACAGGAGCAGCGTTCACTGCAAGGTGGGCAGCAGAGTAAAGTGCAGAAGTAAGTCCATCTATGGCCAAAAGTTGACATCATCAGTGACATCGTGAGGAAGTGTTTAGAAAAACAGGCAAAACAGTGAATTCTGTATTTCATGTGAAAGGGAATTCATGTGACTTTTAGACTTCTAGTTTAACATGCATTGCAATTTTGCGCCGCAAAGCCATTCACGTCACAATCCCACTGGCTCCCACTCCGCATCAACTCACTCTTCCGTACAAAAGTAGCAGCCATTGCTCCACAAAAAACAAAAGTGCCCAAATCATCTCAGCAGGCCCTTTTGGATGTGAATGAGCACCTCAGCTAGCCTCTTTCAGCGCTAAGGAGCAGCGGCCCTATACTCCGAGCTCCCTCCGGACGTCTGAGCCCTTTATCCTGTCTCTAAGGCTACCCGAGCTTATTTCGGCCACATTCTTTTGGTTACTACCCAAAGCTCATGACCATGCAGCCGCCTTTTGTGAGTGTTAAGGTAACATTAGCTCTGACAAATATTGATGCAAGCATCATGCGCCATACGGGTGAAGCGAAGCTGAAGTGGCCTTCATGTATTTCTCATATAGTTTTCTTGAATAAATATAAGTTGATTCACCTTACATTGGGTAGAACTTGTATGTTTTTCTTCAGTAGGTCCCAGAGATCACCTACTCTGTCCCACCACCTGAGGAAAAGTAGCAATATCTGTAATATTGGCACAGAAACTCTACATGATCTTCTTAAATATGTTAAATCTTTCTGGATTGATTCAAACATTTTAAATGTGTGGGATTAAAAGATTAATTTACAGAAAGGATATATTCTTCTTTATAATGGGGAAATGATCTGGACAGAGGTGGCCTTTATTTTAAAGCTTCTCATTTGTGATGGTAGGTTTTATATCCATAAATGCAAATGGTCTGAAGGGAAACACAATATTCACCAGTTCAAGCATGACATGAAACTGTACTTTGAAACACTTCAAATAACAATCAGGGCTATAGTCATCTACAATGCCTTCAAACCCTCTTTTTAAGTCAAATATGTATGTACCCCTTTTACTTTTTCGGTTACTTATTGTATTGTTTCAGCTTTCCCTCCTCTGAGTATCTCTCAACTTTTTACTTTTGCCAAATCAGAAGATCCAAATGTAAAGCCAGATGTAGGGTGCGGCTCATAATCTGTTAGTCAAAAGGTGATAAGCACTACTCAGTACCTGTACCGTATCACCAAACATACATGGATGACATCGAGCTCTTGTTTCCAGTTTTCCAGTTACTTATCATAAGGCATGTTGAGCAAAAGCATCTACAAATGAATGGAAGACAAATGTAATTTAAGCTTTTTGAAAGATGAAATGAACTCAAACACACTCTCTAACACACAAACCTAATAAGACGTGTCGGCTACTCACCTGTTATTGCTACCAGAATGTTTTTGCTTTGGTTGCTGCTCTGGTGAACTTTGATTCTCAGCAATGTAACAACGCTCTTGTGATTGATATTGAGATTTAGTTTTGCCAATTCAGTCGACTAAACACACACACACACACACACACACACACACACACACACACAGCAGCCAACTCACCCTCCTTCCCGTCCCTCTATCCCTCCCAACTGGAGCCACTAGAGACCCAGGTTGAGGAGGTGAACCAAGGGTCTACACCCTCCTGCACCTCCTCCTCTTCCTTCTCTCTGGATGCACACCATGACCTCCCCTCCATGGAAACCTCTGGAACCAGCTCACACACACATGAACTCACTGATTTTCCCATCACACACCCAGCCACTAAAGCCTTGGCAGCGAGCAGCACAGGCCTTGGCACAGTTCACCTTAATGAGTGGCAGATTCCAGCCCTATGCCACTGCTGGGTGGCCAAGAGAGACAGAGAGGCAGAAAGAAACAGAGAGAGAGAGAGACCTTATCAAGCAGGGTGGGTTGTGGGATTGGCATATGCTGTGTGTTTCTGCGCGGCCTTGGCTGGTCGACCGACGACTGAGTACTCCCTAAAGGGATGCTGAACAGAGAGAAATGGAGAAATGAAAAAAAACAACCACAATTGAGGTTTTTTTGTATGGACAATTAATTAAAATCTATTTATTTCCTCCTTTTATTCATTCTGTTTCTCTGTTCTGCTTAACCAAAGCTTGTAAAAGCTGGCCACAGAGAGAGGCGAGTGTGGCCAAACTGGAGCTGTCCCATCCAAACCACAACCAGCCGACAGCTTTCAAGGAGCTGCTGAATGGAAGAGGAAGAGAAGTAACGGCTGCTCTGCATTAGAGAGCACAGAGACAACTGATGGTCTCCACAGACCCACTGCAGCACCATTACACTGAAGCTGGCTCCTGTTAAAAATCTATTCAGTCAGTAATTGGCCTTCACAAGATGAATAATTAACAAATATTCACATGTTGTCTTGTCATCATTATACTATTTCGTATACACTAGGGTTCATGTATAAAGTCCTGGTGATTTAGTTTTGTACTGTTCTGAAAGAAGCAAGTATTCATGTACAGATGTCTGTGGCTTCCTAAACGACCTTTTTTCAAAAACAATTTACAAGAATATTTTCAGATCTGCAACATTAAAAGGATCAAGTGTTAGTAGGATGTGAACAGCTATCATAGCCAAAGGTATCCGTCAGACACTTTGCATGCCCAATCTTCCAACCCTGTACTCACCTGAAGGTTCAGACCAACCAGCATTTAAAAAAACATTTCATAGTCAACTCTGCTCACCAGCTAAAGTAGTGCACCAACTAGTCCTGCGAATTGTCACCATTTATTTTGCAGGGCTGCGTAAATGTACTTGGTTTTGACACTTTTTTTCTCAAGGGTCTCTCATGTCCCCACTTGCGAGTCGACGTATAACAGCTTTGCCATCTAAAAGGGCTTTGTTTACATTGATGTAGTCCAGGCCCCGCTGCAACACCACGGTCCACAAGCTGACAATAAACACCAGTTCACCAACCATAGATTCACGTGGAATAAGGCAGGGAGGCACCGACTGTGGGTAACACCATGTCAGCCTTGCGTGGAGTAAAATATGTTACACTTTCTTCAAACAGCACTGCTGTTGCAGAAGAGTGGGGACATATGATCTGTACCTAATGGTCTCCATGCAGCCCAGCTAGACTGCGATGATCGGATTAGAGGCACGTCGTTTGATACGTGCATAAAAGTATCAGATTGGCAACGTTTTATCTGCCATCTAGCACATTTAACACTGAATGAGTCGGGGAGGATTCAGATACATCTCATTAGAAACATATGATAGGGCAGGGAGAAGCCCAGGATGCCGCTGCGTAGGTGTCTGGCACTATCATTGCTCTGAGGAGAGCCATGGGTGAGGAAAAAGCTCTGTTTGAGTGTGGCCAGACGCCCTGTGGAGTCTCCAGTCCCGCTGCATTGTAGGCTTATGCGACGGCATCACACAGCCAGTTAGACAAGCGCTGTTTTGACAGAGCCATGCGTTGTGAGTGCTTTGTGAGCGCATACCGTGTAAGGTTGCTGTGCATCTGTCCTCTCTAATACAACGGCAGGACAGCGTGAGTAGGTCATTCACTTTCCGCCGATGTCGTGGTTAGGAGGAGCGCCGTCTTGAGAGATAGCATCTTCAGAGGGATATGGGCTAACGGCTCAAAAGGGGGACCTCCAAGAGTGAGCAGCGCCAGCAATAAATCCCACTGTGGGTCACAATAGGCTTCTGTTGTCTGACTCCCTTCAAAAAGCACTTCACTAAAGGATGCACATGAAACAATCGCTCTCCATAGTCTTTTTGGCAGGAAGAAATACGCTTTACCTGTTGATGCGGTTGACCAATGTTTGAATTGAATTCAAGCCTCTCTCCACAAACCAGCGCTGAAATGCAGACCTTCTACCCACGTAAAGCGCTGTAGAAGAAGGGGATGTAGTGCCCTGGATAGTGCACACCCCTGCAGGGGTTAGCCCTAAGCTTTCCAAGCACTCTTGTCCAGTGGCCAGGCCCACAGCCACTGGCCTATCGCAGGGAAGTGGAGGATTGCACTGTCCAGCTATAACAGTGCATCTCGACGTTGGAGATGCCATGGTTTCCCCACCTGCAGCTAAACCATGTTCTGGAGCCATGACATGCTTGTGCGTTCTGGTGCCAACAGAGTGACCTTTAGATTCTCCACCTGAATGCATGCTAAATGGCAACAGATCAGAGGAACTGGTGGAAATGCACAAAAGACAACTGTGGACCATTATCTGTGAGGGAATTCATCATTTCCTTGGGGATGGTGGTCTTGTGTTCATGGAGAACCACAGTGCACGTTGAGCATTCTCTAGTGCAGTGGACAGACCCACCTTCACACACCTGTTTTGGGACCTTGGGACACCGTTCGGATGCTGTGCGGCTCTGTACCCTGGGGATGTACATATGTGTACATCCCCAGGGTACAAACGGGTCCAGGCTATTTCTAGCAGCCGGGCTGAGCGCACGCCACCCTGACTCTGGATGTACACTGCCTTTGTCATATTGTCTGTTCTCAAATGTCTGTTTTTTAGCAGAGGAGCAAAGTGCACTTTCAGCACCTTGGACAGCTCTAGACAGTTTATGTGATGGAGGATTCTTCCGTTTTCCACCTAAGACTGGAGAGAAGCCCATTCCACCCCATCCAACGAGAGAAGCGTCTGTGTACTGTGTACTGTATGTGTGGTGTGAAGTCACTCTTTTGAAGGGAACCCCCAACGAAGGAACACAGGGTTTTTGTCCAGTATGCCAGGTCTGACTTCAGTGAGGGCGGATAGCTAGCGTTCGCCTTTTATGCCAAACTGGACCAAGGCGGAGGCGGCCTAACCACAGCAGGAATTGTAACGTGTAGCCTCTTGAAACCAGCCTCAACATACATATATTCATGTGTGGAGACTGTGCCACACTGAGCTGGGCTCCGTAAGCAGGCACACATCTGTGGAGCATCTATTAACATCGTTTGCCATCAGCTTGTAGCCTTCTGCGCCACTGTGTGGACCGAGTGTTCTTTCCCTACAGCCCACGGTAAGGCTGCCCCGAAAGGGCCAGTGCTGGTCGTGGTGCTGAAAACAGCGTCAGCGCACCAAGCTGTGTGTCCAAAACCTGACACCGGTTGTGCGGATGTTCCCTTCAGTTGCTCACTCTCCATGGCACTCTAAAGGAGTGTACCAAACAGGCCGCCTCCGTGAAGGGCCAGAGCTCCGAGGCGACAACCGGGTATACGTTTGGCAAGTGGTTCCTGCTTGTAGACGTCCCTGCCTCAAAGGCTGCAAGCAGGTACATGTTGTTCTGCTGGACAAAAGCGTCTTGGGGTGGGCAAATGATGCAGAGAGGGAGAAAGCTGCTGCTGCAGGGCTCTTGGCTGGGGTGGGGACAGAGAAAGCTGCAAATTAATTTTGAATTTAGTTGTTTCCTTGGGCTCACCTTCTAACGTACTTGTTAGCCTAGCACAGGGTCACAGTAAACATGTGGTGAATTCAAACAAAACTACTAAAAGCTTTGGAAAAACATCATGTTTGGGCTGAATATATGTATATAAACTAAGGTACAAAGGTAACATTACACCGGTCTCAAACACCCGTTGCCATGTTGAAAGTCATGTGTGTTTTTTATCCTTCCATCTCCCCTCCCTCCCTCCCACACTGCGCGTTACTGTGTTAGTCTTTCACGTCATCCCACTCCCCGAGCATTTTCTGGGTCATGGATGGGTCATGATGAAAGTGAGGTTCTCATCATACAGACACTATAAAAGTGCCTTGTGCGTCGGTATCAGACACTGAGGGGCGTGACAAAGAGTCTGTATTTGGTGGCCTGGAAATGACAACAGGCACAGGAAACACACACAGCTTCCATTCACAACATGGATATTAAAGGAAGGAGTGTATTGGTATCACTTTAAGGTTACTGGTATTGGTGATGGTATCGTAATTTTCTAAACAATACTCATCTTTAATAATATTTTATCTCCCCTTTTTTCACAATGGAAACAAAGAAACATGTTGGTCCTTTTCCATCAGCAATGCTGCATGTTGATATCATCACAGTTATGGTTTAACAAGGTTGGTGTCGTCTAATCTTCAATCAAGGAAAAAAACGGTGGTTGAAAAACATATTCAGTAAAGGTTTTCGCTTATTAAATTAACAGTCACATATTTGATGCCTTTGCTGTGAGATACTCAAATCATATTCAAGAGTTTAATATTGATCAAATCAGCAAACCTCAGACTGTCTTTAAAAATACTGCCTTGATCTGTATTCTCCCTCCTCACGGTCCTTGCCAGGAGTCTTCTTTAAAGTTCAGACTACTTCAATTATGAAGTAGTCTTTATCACTCTTTTCTCAATTCATCTCTCCCATCGTTCTCCTCTTATGACTCTCTCTCTCTCCCTCTTCTGTCCTGGGTATCAGGTCTTTCTTCTCTGCTACCTAACATATAATTAGTCTTAGTCTAACAGTAATTCCTGACCTCTGCCTTCATGAATAATGGAGTGAATCTGACAACAGTCAACAGTCAACATGTCATCAGCCGTGATGTTAATTGTCCTCTGATTCTGCCAGTTATGTTGATAGCAGAGATGGCTGGTGCACAGAGAGGCCAGGAAGGGAAGTAGCCCTGAATGAAGGAGGAGGCTCGGACAAGAGAAAAGCCAGGAAGAGAAGGACTAAAGAAGATGGACTGTACTACGAAGCAAGATTTGGGATCAGCGAGGTCATTTCAGGGTTAACTCTGGGTTTACAGTGCTACGACAGAGGTTCACTTCTTACCGGGGTATCACCATGGTAGCTTATGCTGAACACATAACCTGGTCTGGAACAGGTTATGCTCGAGATAAGAGATCGACTCATATAAAAGCACCACCTACTGACCGATCAGAGCTCGGTGCGTGGATCATTAGATAATATCACACAAATACGAAGAAGTTCTTAATCCAGACTAAAAGCAGCACAGTTTAACTGAGGTCTTTTGTTTGATCTATGACTGGAACTATTTGAACCACAGATGGCCTTCCTCAGGTAAAGTTAAAGAAGCGAACATACGCATGTATTTATTTGTGATGAAATGACATGACCACATCTCACGATTAGAAAACCTGCCACATGCAGTACACACCAGATATGGGAATACCAATATTCCCAGTCCTATAATATTATTTGAAACAGCAAACCATGTGCACGTCCACACGTGTAAAGTTTGATCAGTATAGCCGAGAAGTGCTCAAAATAGCCTCTTATGTTTCTGAAACAGTTTCATCATTAACTGCCCGTTAAATACAGGTGTGTTTACTTCTGCACTTCGACCTGAGGAAGACCATCTGTGGCTGTGACTAGTTAAAAGCACACCATTAGCTTGATACATTACGGCAGGCTAGTCATTTTGATGCATGATATACTGTGTGGATATATCATTAACCCCTCACGGGCAGCAAAGTTCTATTGTGTATTGACGTCCGACCAGCGTTTACAACCGGAGCCTTCTGCACCAGTAATTTGTCTGAAAAAATGTAGCTGCTAGCGCTATTCGAAAGCCATAACATTAAGGTTACTCCTGCTGTAGTTTCAGCCATGCTGCTTTAAGACCAATTAAAAATACTTTCCACGTCCCCTGGTCCTCGGGGGTCCACTTTGGCCCGGAGTCATGTGGAGGCGTGGCTGTGGTACGATAACAAAGCACCAGCAGACCTGGGACCAGCTGACCAGCAGTGCGATGAATTTATCCAAATGTAATTGAGTAAAAGGTGCTTTTTCTCTAATTATCTTCTTGAGTAAGAGTAAAAAGTATGTTTCATTAAAACTAAAAAGCAACTTATTCTAACAGATTAAATGTGATTTATTACTTCCCACCGCTGCAAAACATACAATTAATAAACTCTCTTTAAAGCTGCCAGACTCCAGTCAGACATTTTACCGCGCTGATTGTCGTAAAACAGTTCATTCAAACTCGACAGGGGGAAAATAAAACACTTTCCATGTTTCCAACAATCACCACCTCTGGTTTGGTCGAAATGAACCCTTAATTCACTAAGTTGGATGTGAAAAGAAACAGGCTTTATATGCGCTCCTCAACGCTACCAGACGAAATTGAGAAAAGCTGTAATTTTACCTCACTTATAATTGTAAAACACACTTCATTCAAACTGCACAGAAGCATTTAAAACTCAAAACCGTCTTTTCACTCTTCACTGACCCTGTTTTCCAGCTCGTTCATGTTATCAAACATGACACACCAAACAAAACAGACAGGCATTCACCACTACTGGCCATGGGTAAGGAGTCTATTGCTCATTATTAGTGGGTTTCCTGTGTTGAAAAAAAACTATTTTTGGTGTGAAAAGCTATTAGAGGAAACTAGGAGTCAGAGCCAACAAAAGCAGGAAGCAAGGAGGAAGTGAGGAGGATAAGGCCTAGAGGATCAGGCAGGAGGAAGATGAGCTCTAGGGGTAACTGGAGGAGTGAGGCCAGGAGGAAATGGCAGAGGCCTAAGAGTATGATTAAAAAGAAAATGAGGCCTTGTCCATCAACATTGACTATGTTTGAGCACCAAGCATCATCGACGTAAACACAGAGTCCCCCTCCTCACGTGACACCTGAGTTCTGCGCTCTGTCCTGTGGAAGGCTGGTTTCATCCAGCATTTGTAACAAAACCTACGAAAAATAATCCGTAATTTGTAGATGTCCCACAAATGTATTTTGCATGTTACCCATGTAATCAAGAACAAGGAAGTATACAGACTGCTGAAGCGCACACAGGGCGGGCAGGTACAACCAGCGATCCTTCAGCCAGGAAAGAGAAACAAGATGTCAATGTTGATGTTTCTGTCACGTAAATTTCATAATTTTTCATATTAGTTACGGCACTTCCGTGGTTATTTTAACCCGAACAATCTTATCAAACCTAACTAAGTTTTCGCGATCTATTCCTAAACCTAACTAAGTAGTTTTGTCGCCTAAATCTAACTGAGTTTCCTGTGAAGAAAGGAGTTTATTTTGAAAAGACTGTATGCACGTAACAAGCGTAAACTGACACGTGTCGCTGACTTCCATAGAAAATGCACAAAATTAATGTTTTTTGTTATTAAATTTGATTGTTTGAATGTAGGTATGACAGGGCCTTTATTCTGGAAGAAATGGAATCAGTTCTAGTGAGCACTATCCCAAATGAAAATGTATACATTATGCAAACAGAGTCTGGTTTAGTCTGAGTGTCAGTCCTGAAACGTGGCTGCCTGTTATTCAGACTCTCCTGTTCACTACTGTTTTTCTCGTGGATGCAAAGTGACCTGTTTGGTTGGGGAGGAAAAGGGGCTTTCCTGTTTCATATGCAGATTGAAGGAAGCAGGATGAAGGCTTCCTCCTCCTCCTCTCCAGGTCGCAGCTCTGAGGATGAGACAGTGAGGAAGGCTTCAAGGTGGACCTGGACACACACACACACACACACCCACACACACACACACACACACCCACACACACACACACACATCGCTGTTTTGAACTCCCAAGAGCCTCAGAGTAAAGTCACACACTGCTTTCATTGAGGCCACTGGTGGCTGGTGGATAAAGCGGTAAGCCAACGCAGGATTTGAATAATTCTGCATCATAGACACACGGCGCATAACAAAATGTAAGAACAGAAAAAGGCACATGGATAAAATAAAAAATAAAGACAAGGGAATGAAGCTGGTGTTAAAGAGACATCACCTCTTCACACACAGTTCACATACTAAAATCTTAGGCAATTAAATGCAACAGTAGGTTACAATTTTCACTTTCAAACTATTTCAATTGTAGTGTTCATTTATTCATACATTCATTTGTTAAAGGCAGGAATGCTCAAGTGACTCATTCATCCAAACATGCATTCATTTTCATTCATTCACGCATAGATTTATTCCCTTTTAATATGTTTATCTAAATAAAAATGTTTAAAGACAATTATTCATTCTACCCACCCATAACTCATTATGAATATGAGTTTTCATCCATTTGTCTTTTAATCCATGTGTTATTTTTATTTCACCCGCTGTTCATTTGTTCCTTTATTCATTTCTACACCCATCCATTCATTCATTTTCTATATTTCCCTCATTCATTTTTTTCCATCCTTTATTAAATCATCCATCAAGACGTTCATTCATTCATTCGTACATACATACATACAACTACTGTAAGCTTTTTTTTTTCTTCCTGTTTATGTGTTCACTTATTAGTTAATTCTTCATTATTCTTTCACACAGTCTTTCATGGAAAAGCTCATTCATTTAATTAACTTTTTTTCATTGTCCAAATGCAATTTGCATGTAATTCATGTATTCATTTTCAAATCAATTCCTTTCATCATTCAATTTTATCTGTTCAGTCATTTCTCATTTCATGGTGACTACTACTATTACTACTTCTATTACTACTACTACTACTACTACTATTACTACTACTATTACTATTACTATTACTATTACTACTACTACTACTACTACACAGTGCATTGTAAATAAGTCAGTTCAAATGTTCAGTGTGTGTGTGTGTGTGTGTGTGTGTGTGTGTGTGTGTGTGTGTGTGTAAATGTAAAGGGTCTGTATGAACCTGTGGTGTGGTTTAATTGCAACTTCAATGTTTATTGTTGCTCAACTTCGTCACATCTCCCTCTC
Source organism: Anarrhichthys ocellatus (assembly GCF_004355925.1). Lineage (NCBI taxonomy): Eukaryota > Metazoa > Chordata > Actinopteri > Perciformes > Anarhichadidae > Anarrhichthys > Anarrhichthys ocellatus. The sequence continues at coordinate 1,793,309 of NW_022280066.1, read as the reverse complement.
ATGATTCATACACAGTCCGACTGTCTGCTGCTCAGTTATCATGAATGAATACTTATCTTACACAAAGTGCTGCTGCAGTAATGGCGACACCATGCAGCAAAAGAAGAAGAAAGCGTGTATTGTCATAATTACCAAAATGTGGATATTAAAATGCGAGTTCCTTACAACACAATTTCTGCATTTCTGCAAATCACAAGACATTGTAAAGAAATGATATCAACAAAGGATAATCACGTTTTGAAAAGTGAAATATTACAACCTATTAAACAGTAATCTCATCAAATGCCGATGTGTCTGAGATTACGAAAGCAGAATGTAGGGTCTCCAATGACTGTAATTAAGGTCGACCCATCCATTTACAAATAAAGGCTATAAACCCATTATTATGTGGAGAATTAGAGGAAATTCTCTTTTCAGAAATCATTCAAGTATGATTACCCTTTTCTCTTGCTTTATTTTCAGTTTTTTTTAAATCACAGCAGAGGGCAAATCTTTGTGCAGCAACAGACACACAGAATAGCAATGGTGCCCCGGAGAAATGTGTTGAATAAATGGACAAGGCGGGAGGATTGTGAGGTGCGTCTGTGTGTGTGTGTGAGTGTGTGTGTGTGTGTGCGCGCATGTGTTAAGAGCAGGGAACCCAAAAAAATGCCATTTTCTTTTCTTTGCAACAGCCCGTCTCGTAAAAAAGCGAGGGATCTGATGGAGTTTCTTTAATCACAAAGGGAAGGATTTGGCGTCTGCTTCCTTCTGCTAATTTATTCATTCAAAAGTCTTAATATCTGAGCAACGGGCGAAGGATCACACAACACATGCTAAGCATTTTCTCTGCCACTCAAGATTTTTTTTTCTTTTTGTGGCTTCACTAAAAAAGGTTAGAGATTAGTTTTTTTTCTGTTTTCATTAAAGCTTTGTGAATGTCAATTTTCTATTAACAGGACAGTCAAAATGCAACAAAAAGACTGTGCTTGATGAGTTGAGTAAAGCAGTATGTGTGTGTGTGGGTGGGCGATGGAGGGTTCATAGACGTGTATTCTATTCACTGCTAATAGTGACTATACTGTTTGTGGACAGTTCAAACCTGCTTCAATGTTCATTACGACACACTTGGCTTCCTCTTCTAGTTACTTTGAGTCGTAATAAAAAAGTCATTATGCACATTATGTATACCCAATTTACTGCCAATTTTTAAGTAGGGAATTGTGCCGAAATAATGAATCTATTTCAATATGTGTCCTCACTGCTTTCAGATAAACTATATTTTCTCTTTACACAAATTCACCATTTGTTTATGAACCAAATGTTTTCATGTTGTCTATTATTTTGTTCACCACAGCAGTTTTCTGTCTGAATTTCCTGCACTGCCAAACCAGCCCGTGTCTACTGACGGAACACGGCACCCTTTAGCATCTGTATGAGATGCACCGGCTTTTAACTAACGTCAATGTAAACCCATCCGCAACATTATTAGAGCAACTCAACTCAGAACAACTGACGTAGTATAAAGTCCACTTACAGGGGTGTTGCTAACTGATGTATGAGGTCTAAGTATGATGTTTATTTTGGAAAGACAGTGGGCCTCATGCAAGAACCAGTGGTACAAAGAGTTAGAATTTTCTCATCGGTAAAAAACACAATTGACGAGCGGTCCAGACCTGTCGTAGGAATCATGTGCAATTAGTCTACTGTTATCTCTAAGCCTTAGTTTTTCACCAATGGATTGTATATTTCATTACTTTGAAGCAATTTTGAGTTTGGAACCCCTATATACATTACACTTCATAATTATGTTGACATTATCATGTTTGACTCTGCAATTTGAATTATAGGCTAATATAATTCTATATGTATTCATTTAGCCTAGAAATATTACCTTTAATTTAAAGTGGCTAATCTGACGTGGCACAGTTGAACAATACCCCTCGTACTAAAAAAGTAAGAGAAAGTTAAGATAGGAATAGGCAGATGTTCTTGCATGAGGTCTATTATAAGCACAAGTGGAAACTGAGGCTGGAGGGATACAGAGCGTTTGAAGCTTGGGGCCACTGACCAAGTGTTGGTATTTGACGGGTTGGAAGTGAGAATTTGTTGGCCAAACACACCTTTCCCTCCTGTCTGACTGATTCAAAGTATATCCAGTGTTAGGAAAATGAAAAAAGTATTCTCTATGCACTATTTTATAACATCGTTTTTCATCTTTTGGCTTGGGGAGGATATCAAGTCATTCCATGTGAAAAGTCTTTCAAAAGTTTTGAAATCATTTGATTCACGACACAAGTCCAACTCGAGTCCAAGTCAAGTGACTTGAGTACAAACATATGTCTGGACATGAGTCTGTCACCAGAGACTCATGTCCAGCACCCACTAAGTACTGCTGACCAAGCAGTGTACTGCATACTTGCTTTTAAGCAATCAAAATGTGTTATCAATATTATCTAAAAATACAACTAATTTATCTTCAAATTTTTTTAGTTTATGGCCAACATTTGTTTATTTTAGATCTATAAGACACTGCATGGTTTAGCACCCCCACCCTTTTAACAATCTATTCTTCAGCTCATGGTGATATAAGTCATCGGTGAGGGGAGACTGTGAATATAAAACATCGTCACACAACAGTGGAATGACATCCCTTTAAATGTTAGACTGTATTTATTTTAGTCAGTTTAAAACTAATATTAAAAAGGGTCACGTTGCCTCAACAAGTATCCCTCGGCTGCAATTTCCTGGTGACAAAGCTACACCAGAAGTCGCTTTTCAACTCCAAAAAGTCAGATAACCACAGGTCCTTGTTCATTTTAAAATGGACTTTTGTGTTGTGATTTTTAGACAAATATTCCACCAGCTTGTAAATAAAAGCGTCGTGTTAAGGAGACCGGTCTCTTGAAAGAGCTCCAGTCGAGGAACAGTTCTACTGCTCCAGCAGCTCACGGTGAGCGTGACTGGCTGACTGTCAAGTTAGCGGCCCCGGTAGGTGCTAGCCTGCTGTCGCACCAGTTTATGGAGCCTCTCAACGTTGGAGCAAATTTTCGATTCGCCATCCTTTTTTGTAAAACTGCAAAAATTAAAAATGTACACAGTTGATTTCTCGCCTCAAAAATTGTGTTATGTGAATGTAAGAGGTTCCTCACATGTTTGGGAGTTCAAGAGGACAGTACGCCATGTCATCATCTGGACCCTCTGTTATATTTGCCTAATATTTGTGGCTTTTATCTGTCAGGCTGAACGCTATCCAAACTGAAATGTTGAAATGGTTAGCTGGCTTTGCCTTACTGGAACCTCGTACTGGCCTTCTTACTTCCACAGTGTTTTCTCTACACACAAATACTCAGAGAGATGTGAATAGTGGGGTCTCCAACCCCTACCATTATTACTCACTCACACACACACACACACACACAGCGCTACCATCACCCATCCAATAGTGAGAGAATGATTCATTCCAGACTGCTTTTATCTGACCTGAGCCAAGTGTTCTACACGCTGCGGTCAGGCCTGCCGAGCGCTTTCTCACTTAGAGATTTCACTGTGTGTGTGTGTGTGTGTGTGTGTGTGTGTGTGTGTGTGTGCCCTCTGCCTTGTTCGCTGGCCCTTCTTACAACCTGTCTCAAAGATAAGAACCGTTGCTTTTTCATTTCAGGAAACTCCCTTTCTGTTCTTCCACTCGGGAGCAGAGCACAGAGGACCGGCGAGGTTTTCGACTTCATCCTATCAATACGAGGGGATAAGGAGTCCAAGTTCATTAATTCCTGGGTAACCTATGCCTGGGCCGGGTTAATACCCCCCCTCTGCTCTATTGATGTTGCTGTTCCCAGGGTGAGCAGCTTCAGCCATGCAGCACACACTCTTCTCTCTGTCTGTCCGTCTGTCACTGGGGAGCATATCGCATAATTTCAGGCAGAGCACTGAAGTTGCAATTGCATTTGCTGATTGGCATCAGGTTTCTCATTCATGTTTCACCATCAGAGGCTTGTGTATCAACTGCTTTGGCTAGCAGTTGACATAATGTCCCGTATTCATACAGGTGTTCACTGAGAGGCTGTTATAACCTGACGCTATCATTTCACTGCCACCGCTCCCTCCTCCACCCGAACCCCCTCATGTGCTAAGTTTTGGGTATTGTCGCTTTAAATAATGTCTAAGGTTCATGTTTGTTTGTTAAGGGGGATTAGCAGAACCCTCATTGCTGCTCAGATTATTTGAGAGCTCCCTCAAGAAGCATAGACTTTTCCACCAAATCCAATCAGACACCCTTTTGCCATAAATGATCAATTCATGCAATTTCGTCTCCGACTGATATTGTGGTTGCCAAATGAAAACCTCAGCAATCTATACCCTGCAATGACAGCATTTCATAATTTCAATAAAAGTATGTTATAGCTGTATAAAAATGCAATGCAACATTATCCAAAGGGTTGTATGAGTCTGTGGAGACTGTCCTGCCAAAACAAACGACAGCATTAGTCGTTTCAGCAATTGTCCAGAAACGGCGTATGTTTACAACAAAGCCAGCGAGCTAATTATAAAGGGAACAAAGCAGCAACTCAGGTGATGTTGTTATAGAGCGGCAAAGTCCACATCGGGGCGAGGTCAGGGTGGATGGGTGGGTCAACAATAGGTCAAACCTACTGTTAACTTCCCACTTCAAACTAACGGATCGCATTGTTTGACCACCATTGTTCCTTAACCATAACCACATGGTTACTGTTGTAACTATGGCAGCAAAGGCCACATAACTTTAACAAAGTACTGATTCTAATGCGATTGGTCTTTCCCTAAACCTAACCCAACCTTAACCGTAGCTTTGTCATATCATTAAATAGTTGTGATTTGTAAGAATGTTGAAGGCCCAGGCAGATGACGTGGTCCTGCTGATAGGGGTGTCTGGTCATGTCTATGTGTCTCGAGGGCATGGACAAAGTACTTTCATTGTTTATTTTTGAGGACTTGTTTCCTGCCTATGGGACCTAAAAATGGTCTTAACCTGAAGGCGCATGTAGTCCTTATTTTAAATCATGGAATGACACCTTACATTACGCTACATTAAGTATGTATTTGACAGCTTGAGTTGAGAGTAAAGAGACTGATTATTTACGGAGTAATCTCTCTGAGTGACTTCACCAACACTGCCTCAACCTTCACTTAGAATGCTCACCCTGGGTTAGTGCCCTGCACAGCATGTTGTACAAGCAGTGTAGAGGTGTGGGGTGTTTGGGGGGGAGTGTAGATCCTTGACCTATGGGGTCGCATTTCAGGAACCAATTCAAAAGCTTGACATCTGTTGCCTGGATCCTCCTGATCAGGGATAACAAAAGGAGAGAATGCCGGTCTGTGCCCCTCACCACCCCTGCACCATCATCAGCAACAACACAGGTCTGTGATTTGTGATAAGAGCAAAGAGCTTGACACCTCCCACCAGTGTTTCACTTGTTCTACAGCTGGTGGCTCACACTGTGCTGCCAATGAAAAGAGAGGGAAGAGCGGGATGGGAAGAAGAGGACCCATGTATCCCAATTTAATATACATGTCCATGTTTAAGATAGACAGCATCAACCCATAGCACTGCAGATATTACAAATGCAAATAAATACGAATTTGATCAAGGAGAGCCTGGTCAAACATCACACCAACTACTCTTGCAGAGCTGTGTGTGGCACCCACTCTCACTTCATAGTGTAACATTGGTAACATTTTGGCTAACTCAGAAAGAACAGACAATTGTGTGTGTGTGTGTGTGTGTGTGTGTGTGTGTGTGTGTGTGTGTGTGTGTGTGTGTGTGTGTGTGTGCGCGTGCAGAATGTGAATAGAAGTAAACGTGTGAATACTACCAAAAGTATCATGTCATGAGTGTTCCAAATATTCATCAACATTGTTTCATGTCATGGTTACTGATCATATCACTGCTCTGGGTGCAATAAAAAAAAAGAGATGGCCACGGCTAAAATAGAAAGATGGCAATAACCAAAAGCCAAGAAAAAGTCAGACTCGAGGCTTCAAAACAGTGGTCCGCAAACCAATAGGTGACATCATGGTAACTATGTCCACTTCTTACATACAGTCTATGCACCCTACCAGTGTATGGTGGTAATGTACGTTGCTCTGAAATGACACTCCATAGGGACACTAATGATGCAATTACTAAAGGAACTCAGACTAGCCCGCTACTGATAAACAATGATTCGAAAAACTCTACTGCTGCCATTAACTTATTCTACCCCAAAAGTTGTGGAAACAATATGTATGAAAATTCGGCGAGTCAAAATCCTCTCCTCGGCAAAGTGTTTTGTCCCATAAGCAGCCTGCTGTTCCCAAACTGATGAGAAGCTTATCCTGGGTTTGCGGGCCAATATACTGCCATTTTGCTTCTTTTATAGGGGTGTCCCTACTTTGTGATGCAGAGCTGTTTTAATAGCTTCCCAGCGCAGTTGGCATGGTTACTGATGCAGAAAAGCGGCAACTTAAATCTGCCAGCTGAACCTCAGCGAGCCTGCTATAATCTTTGAACAATATCTGTATTAACATCCAACTTCTGCCATAGCTTTCCCTCTGCTGCTTGTTACCCTGCCTGCTGTACACCTCAGACCAGCACAAAGAGAGTGTTTTGCTCTAACCTGATAAAAGCTGGTAAAATGGGGGTTCCAACATCATTACCTATCAAAGCCTCGCATGCTGCCCCTGACCCAACATCAGCCATTTCTCTTTATGATTTTAGAATAATGGAGGGGGTTGAGTCTCAGTGGGACAAGCTACCCCATGCCGCAGTGAGGTTTTGATACAGGGAATGACAATGGGAATAACAAGGCAGGACAAGGGGCTCTGTCGATGGCTTACTGGCCCTCCATGTAAATCCCTGGAACGTGGGGGGAAATGTAGCAGGCAATGTGCTAGCGTAAGCCCTTTAGCTGCCGCTGGCCCTGATTAAAACAGCACATTAAGATGCCACAGGCGGCTGAAAGACATCGTCCAACCACGGGATCAAACTCTCTCGTGTTATTTATTAGCCGGCCCTGCTAACAAGTATTGACTGGCCTGAATTAATGTGCTCTTTCCTCTTTTGCTACTGTTGATGTGTCTAGTGCTACAGCCATTTGTAATAACGTTGGCCAATACTCATGACCTCAGCTTACATTAAGATAGAGCATGAATATGATTGTGTGTGTGTGCATTTGTTCCAAAGTGCGAAGACTCTTTATATATAGTGTATAATGGAGCTAATGGATCATTCTCATGTGAGTCAGCGACTGATTCTGATTTGGGTCGTAACATCCAGTTAGACGATCACACAGGTTAAACCCTCAGGTTAGTCAAACCTATTTGGAAATAAAAACAAAGGTGAACAGTTCAATTATAAACCAAACTGTGTGTTGATAACATCCAGCAAAGTTAACAAATCCAGCTTTGGGAGCATAGCTGTCCCAGCTGCTCTACACTGCCATGTGTGCAACCCAGGCTTCAACCCCAGGTTCTCACAAGTGAAGCCATTGCGGAAGTGCCTCGATAAATCAAATGTCTCTAATTCTCTCTTGATTTATTACCTCAGTAAACGTTGTAAACATGAGTTTACGGTCTCAACGTCTAGTTTCAAGTCTTCTTCAATACAGCATGATTTTTACTGAGCAAATTATGGTCCATTTAGAGTCAAATAGACCATAAAGAGGAGTATGCTTTAGGGCGGGGCTACCTTGTGATTGACAGGTCACTACCAGAGCCATAAACAACGTCTCTACATAACTTCTCCTCGGTCCAAATATGGTCACTTCCATTCATTGGTTGCAAAAAACAAAGATGGCGACGGGCAAAATCCAAGGTGGTGATGGCCAAATTACTGAACTTGAGGCTTCAGAACGGCAGTCCACAAACCAATGGGTGACGTTATCCATAGCCTTAGAACCAGACCACCTAGTTTTTTATGTGAAATGTAAATGCATGCAAGCCCAACTACTGTATGTACATCTCTCCACTGAATGTGTTTTTACAGGACAGGAGCCCGAGTTCAATTGTGAGATACAGTATGAGATGTCTATATTTTGCTTTTAAAAAAAGTTTTGCTAAATAAAAGGAAAACATCAATATTAAGTTATTTTACTTGGCAGCTTCACTTTAAATGTTTCTTTAACTTTCAGGACAGGGCTGACAACTGAGCCGTCTTTTTAAAAAACACCTCTCTGTGTGTGGTGCTTGACTTCAGTAGTCTGTAGCCTGACAAAAGATTCAATTACATCAGTGGGATAAAATATTGTTTCGACAGAACTTCCATCCTCAGAACTCCTCAGCGGTCCCTACATCGAAACCTTCAGGGTGATTTCAAGTCACAGCGCTCAAACTGTAGAGCACTTTCCAGCCTCCGCCTTGAATATGTTAACCGGTCTTAACCAAAACAGCCATTTCCAAACAGCTGCCCTTGAGTCTTTTTCAGTGGTTTCAAGTCATGCTTTAGTCCTTAATGTTAAGAGACTTTAAGGACAATTCTGCTCTGCTAAAATCTTCAAAGAGCATTGCCTAGGCAAGGTCCAGGAAGAGTGACCCCCACAGACCACCATCTGTTGCAACCCTTTCTCTCCACAGTTGCAGTGCTGCTCCCATCGGTGCACCATGCATCCGACGCATTGAATCCTGGGGGCCGTCAAAGAAGTCAGCGTTGCTAAACTTAAAGTTGCCTTAACTTAGTTTCTGGGAGTCGGGCCAGGCTGTTGAGCCAGCCTGCAGAGATCAGCAGAGGTGGGGGACAACAAAGATGGACCCTTCCGCTCCTCCTGGAGAGAGAGGGACTGTTCACCAGCAGCACTCTGTATTAAGGAGCTGGTTGGCACACTACAGTAAAACATCACTTTGGCTCAGGATGGTGCAATGGCATGAAGTCGTCAGGGAGTTAGAAGGTGTATAAGAGTTAGGCCAAAATACACCAGAATTCAAGACAAATGCTGTGTGAAAGGAAAGAGGGACTTTTGTCTTGTTTCCAGCAGATTTTGAAACTCTTTGGGGTCTAAGAATGTTTTGGTCTGCTAGGGCTCAGGGAATATTGTTGTGCACAATTTTGTGCTAATGAATGGTAGGTTGGATAAAAGCTTATTGGAATGTGTTAAACTGAGTAAATCTTAAGTAATGGACCCTAGATCTCCCTCAAGAAGCAATTTCGTCTCTGACTGATATTGTGGTTGCCAGATGAAAACCTCAGCAATCTATATCCTGCAATGACAGCATTTCATAATTTAAAAAAATATTATTATAGCAAGTACTTTTTTAAGTTTATGTTTCAATATCTACATCAAACCACTGAGTAGAGCCCTAAAGCCTCAGTATAGTTCAAACAAACTCCACTTCTACAGGCAAAGGTTTCCTTTACCTGCCTACCAATGGACACAGTATTTCAATGTTAAAAAGAATGCTCTCAGACAACTCTCCAACAATTCAAATTGTTTTATTTGTCTTTGTAGTATCAATACGATAACTTCTACAAAACAGGATGAACTGCACATTTTCAGACAGTCTCCACACAAAGGCCTTCATGGTTTTGCACAACGTGTTCAAACTCCTCCTGCTTTCACACCTCAGCACACTCGGCCAAGCGCTGTGCAAAGTGGGAGGGCGGTTTCATGCACTGGCAAATTGTAACATTTGCCAGAAAATTTGCAAAGCAAAATGATTTGTGTGCATTTCCCACCACGACTGTTTGGGGATATTTGTTCATTTGTTGATTGAGGTAAACGCGTTGGTGGAGCTAATTCCCCAGTACACAACAGTATGAATTAAAAGAGTTTCAGTCAAAGCTCAACATGTAAAACCATGTGGAAATCATGATAGAATATTTCCATTTGTTTTATGTATTAATGTGAGGAAGGTCGCAGTCACCTCATCGCTTCACACAGATCTGATGTTTTCAGCTCCTAAAGCTTGAGCGACGTTTAAGTCACATGTTTTATCTACATAATCCTTTATTCACTAAGTCTGTTTCCATTGCATTTTCCATGTATTTTGGGCTCAGTAAGTACCAGACTATGAGAGAGCTAAATTTCACAGTAATGAACAATATAAAAGCAGCAATGTGTTCATTATTTACCTGGGGACAAAATCCCCAGACTCCCTTGAGAAATTGTGCAGTGTCTCTTTCTTTTTGTGACTTCTTGTGAATTGAGTATTAAAGCTTGGGTAGGTAACGTTAAAGAAACCAGCAAGGGAAAAAGTTACATCAAAAAAATGATCAAACCAAAAAACACAGCCCAGCGTTGCCAAGTCTTCCAACGAAAGTAGTTAGCAGCACTAGCTCCAAACGTATCTGTCGAGAAAGTCTGCAAGTCAGCAACATTGACAGCCAGTCCGTCAAGCCTCCCTCCAAAGCCACTCCCTCAAAATTATCATTATGAATCTGAACAACAGTAATCACAGCTGTCAAGCTAGCTGAGTGTGCAGGCAGGTAGGTCGACAGGCCAGTAGCCTTATTACAGTCCTGTGACAGCCGCAGATACCGGATTTCTTTTTTTCTTTAATTTGTCTGAGCATTTGATTTATTGATTGCTGTTGGGATGTAAACAGAATTTCTACAAATAAAACTGAATTGTTTCTGGAAAACATAACCCACATAAGCTTTAAATGTAATTTTTTCTTTCCTTGTGTAAAGAACATTGTATGAGTTTGTGCCAGCATGCTGCTGTACCGGCGTGTAGACTGCTCTATGTCTTGATAAATGATGCATTGATAACCACAGGTGGAGAACCAAGGTCTGAGCACGGACCCAGCAGGGATCAGCTCCGAATCTGCTCGGGTACTACTGTAATCTCTTTTTCATGTCCCCAAATTCTTCAAAATATTACCCGAGATGTGACCTCATCGTTACCACCCTGCTCTGGGAGGGTCTGTAGGCTTTTACTACACAAGTGACAAATGAGTCATAATACGAGAACAGAATTGTGTTCAACATTCATACCAGCAATTTCAGGAGAACTACATATACAAGCAAAAAAAATAATAACAATAATTAAGCAAGCATAAGAAGAAAATGTACTGTCTTTTATTTGACCCAGTGGTCAGTTACTGTATGCATTATTCAAGCAGCTGTATCTTAAGGGTGTTATGCTATACTACAAAAACCTGTTCCCAGGAAGATGTTTCATCTTTTGAGTATGAAGACAAAACAATCCATTTGAAACCTGTTTGCCCCGAACAGCACAAACACCTATTACATGACTAAGTTCCTCAGAGAAAGTGACATCTTCAAGGTAGCACGTAAAGGGCAGTTGGCATCTTTACAAACCCCTGAATGTCACCCGTTCCAGCGGATTGACAAAATAATATGCACCCATCGCTTTATTTCTGTGGATGGAAAGAGAATAGAGAAGAAAAAAAAACACAAAACATAAAGGGAAGGACGAAGGGTGCATTTGGGATTTTTTTCCCCTTCTCTTTTTAATCAGAGGAGGAAGACTGACATGTCCAATCATAACAAAACATCAGCTGGTAAATGGGCCTTCGCAATCACTGTCAGCCAGCCTCCATTAGAAAGACCCCCTTTCCTGGACATCAATCAACGCTTTATGGACTGATTCCTTTATTCATTATTTAATTACAGCTATTTCTTTATTTATTAAACCTCTGAAGACTTTCTTGTGAGGCTTAATCACGTCTTTGTTGGCAATCACATTTTTACTTCTTGTTTATGTCAGTTTTTTCTTTTATCCTTTTTTTTGGTATTAACTTTGTTCCTCTGTTCTGTTCCCGGTGAATGAAAGCTGGGCGTGAACAGCAGCGCTGGTCCTGTCGCCACCTACAACAGCTGGTAGGGAGCTCAAAGGAAAGCGGTCAAAGAAGAGTGTCACACATTTGATCAACTTCGGATGCACTTAAAGTGATCAGATATAACCGTCATTCTGCTCTCTAATTACGGTACATGCGATGAACACACAGCAGAAAAAAAACAACAGCCCCAAAAGTGGCAAACCCTCTGCAGAAATCACATGCAAAATAGCAGAGTGGAAATGCGGAATTATTTCCTGAAATTAAGCCCATTAACCGTGAAATTATTTGCTTTCATTTAAGATGCCGTGCAATCCAATTTGAGTTGGCACGCGCACACTACATCTCTTTCCAATTTCCCACTGATCCTGTGGAACCGAACATCCACAAAAGAAGCAGCTTGGGTCACCTAAGTATAGAAATAAGAGATATATCCTACTGAGAATCAGATTGGAATGCAGATTAGCAAGGCTTTATCGTGATATTCATTCAAATCCCCTCAAACATCAGCAGCCAGCTCGCTGGTTCCTCCAGTTAACACTTGAGCAAAGTTTTACAGAGGAACTTAAATGAGCCGCAACGCAGAACGCTACATGGAAACGATCAGCTGATGGTGAAACGATGATGATTTATGGGACGTGGGGTTATTGGATGTGTCATTTACATAAATACCAGAGAAGGTTGGATGAGAGCAGACTGAGGTGTGTTAGAGCTGTTTGCTCTTCCACTGCCTCATTGGTCACTCACTTTCAGTGTAATTAATCGTATTAGGATTATTTGTGTGAGATATGGATTACAGTTGTGACAAAAAAAGGTGAGAAGGAAGTCTGTATAACATCAGGTCCGATGAAGATTTACCTGCAGCAATAGGTGTTACACTCATATGACTAGCTTCTGATACAGGTGTTATAATTAACTTATATTAACCATCAGGTAGGCAGTCAGCATTGTCCCCTGTCTTTTGTTTGTTGCACATTTATGCATACAGCAAGCTCCAGTTTCATCACACAACCTATGGACATGCGGGTTGGTTCGTTTTACTGGCTTACTTTATATGTGCTTGTAGGTGTGATTATGAATGTGTGTTTGTATCTATGTGTCAGTGATAGACTGGTGACCTCTCGGTGTATGCGGCTTCTTGCATAATGTCAGCTGGTAAAGGGCCTAGCCCCGCATAAAAGCATCCATATAGTAGCCTGTATGAAGTATTTGTCTTAAAAGTCAATAACTTTTCTTTGCAATAGGTGGGCTATCCGTTTCAAAGGGATACGATCCCAAACATGTTTGTTTTTCAGTTGAGATTTCTAGAGTCCAGTGACGGCCGACATGGTTTGCAAGGGGAATTTTGACTGTTAAAGAATGCATCATTTTATTTCAACAGTGACATTTTATATTTTAATATCAATTAACGTTTTGTGCAGTCTCTGCTGTGTTTGGGGAGAGAGTTGGAGGGGGACAGGATAGCTATGGAGAAGGCTCTGCTGCTTGGTCCTGAGTGGTGAAGACAGGAGGTTGGCATCAGAGGAGCAGGGTTCGCAGGAAGGAGGGTGGTGGTGAATCAGGTCAGTGAGGTACGAGTGGGCCTGGTGATGCTGGGCTTTGTAAGTGAGGAGGAGGACTTTGACTTGGATCCATTGTGAGACAGGGAGCCAGTGGAGGTCCTGGAGGACACGGGTTTATAGATGAAATGTTGACCCCCCCTATGAACCAGCTCGCAGCCTTAGATCCTCAGTTGGGGCCCTTCTGGCTGTTCCAAAGTCGAGGCTCAAAACTAAAGATGGTCATGCTTTTTCCATTAGGGCCCCTCGGCTCTCTTTTAAATCACTTCTTCAAACACATTTTTACAGAGTGGCTTTTATGTGACGTCGTCGCATTTAGTTTTTATTTTTATCTGTTGATTTTCCTCAATTATTTTACTCCATTTTTATCATATCGACTGTCTCACTGAGCTTTCTGTTATTGTTATTACCGTCTTACTTTTGCTGCTTTGTCTGTCAAAGCGCTTTGTAAACTGGGGAATGGGGGAGCAGAGGAGCAGCAGAGTTCTGGATGTACTAGAGTTTGGATGATGTGCCATAAAGAATGATGCTGCAGTAGTCAATTCTGGATGTGCTGAAGGAATGGATTCTGAGTTCTGGCAGCAGAAAAGAAGGGTGATGGAGAAAAGCTATGTTTTTAAAGGTCCAATATTAAGCTCAATTTCAGGTTCATACATGTATTTAGATTTTCTACTAGAACATGTCTGCATTCTGTAATATTCAAAAACACTTTATTCTTCGCATACTGTCTGCGTGCATATGGCTGTTTTTACCCTCTGTCTGAAAAGTTCTGGATCAGAGGATTATTTATAGTGAAAAGACACTTGATGAACGTACAAAAGCGATCATATTAATGGTATATTAGAAACGGTGGAATTGTAAATGGACTTGTACTTGTAAGTCGCCTCTCTAGTCTCTTGACCACTCAAAGCGCTTTAACACTACATGTCATTCACCCATTCACACCCTGATGGCAGGGGCTACCATGCAAGGTGCCACCTGCCCATCATAACTGTAACTAACCGTTCACACACTCATACATCACAGGAACAATACGGGAGCAATTTGGGGTCAAGTGCCTGGCCCAAGGACACATCGACATGGACTAGCGGAGCTTGGGATCAAACCGACAATACTCTACTCTAGACAGTTTTGAGACCTGGTTTTTTACCTTACTTCATGCATAAAATGCAGATCTATAATATCAAGGTGTATGACATTAAGTACAGTATGACAGAGGCAAAGGTTGTTGAGATACATTGCAACTGACAGGAAACCAAGCTGTCCAAAGTTAGTTAACCTTCAGTGGGGGAATCTACACACTTTCCAAACCACCTTGTAAGGCTACAGGGTGAGAAATTTTAATTTGTTATTAACTGGCATGACAACAGTCAAAGTGAAGGATAGGCAGAAGAATACTGGCACAAAGTCAGAGCAAAGCCCTGCCAGTAAAGAACCGTTAGCACAGGTGCATTTCAGGCAACTTGTTGCCAAGAGTTGTGGTTTTTGAACACAGGATGTTTACTTCAAACAAATGAAAAGAATAAACGAGTGCATGCATCCAATCCACCAGCAGAAGATGTAGACATCGGTTGATAAGCCACATCCTGTGTCTGAGTGCCTTTACATGTGAGCAGTGGACTCACTTTGAATGATCAATCCAGCAGATTAACACACCTTTAGCCTGACAGGAGGATCTACGTTTTATTTCTTATTTATATTTAGTTATTTCTTCACTACTTTTGTATACAGTCCTGTCTATTCTTTACCTTTTTTGATACCAGCTTTGTTGTCCATGTCCCTAGCAGTTATTTGTATAGATGTGTAAGTACATTAAGAAAGATGCAATTAAAAAAAATGTGCATACATACTTGGCCAATAAAAGTTATTCTTATGGTCGACCTGCTGACATTTCCTGCTGCACCACTATCAGGGCGGAATTTTCCACTATACAGAAGCATATCAGTTTCTTTTTTTTTTATTTTCTTCAGCTCTACTGAACTTCTTGACAATTATAGATGCCAGTAACATTCCAAAAGAAATTCCTATTGAAAATATGATCAGTAAATAAAATATAATGCATTGTTTTCTGTTAAACTACCCAACAGTGTGTAAAGTTGTTTACCAGTTACAACATTAATATGTTGCTTTAATTTCATTTATGATTAATAACCATGAAAATAACTCTGTACAATTTTGAAAAACATTTTGCTGCTAAAACCGGTCGATGTAGTTTTACTTAGTTGTCACGAGGCATGATGGTGGACTCAAACGCAGACCAGAAGTAGAGTGAAATGGAATTTAATAAACACTTAACTCAGAACGTGAACACTACAAGAAAAACACAGGGAATCCAGGGACGAGACTAGAGACGAGGGGGCAAATCCAGCAGGACGAGGCAGGACAGGCAGATGTGGGGAACCTGGGAGCAGGACAAGACAAACAGGCGGGGACAACACAAACAATGACTTGGCAGTGGGTGACTGAGAGACGGGGGTTTATAAGGTGACTTGAACAGGTGAGGAGAGTTGTGCTGATGAGGGAGAGCTTGATTACCGATCAGGGACAGGTGAAGGGAGTTGGACTGGTGCTGAGTGAGTGGCTGACAGGTAGAGTTCTTGATTAGCGGCAGGTGAAGGGAGTTAGGCTGATGCTGAGGGAGTGAGGAGGGTGAAGCTAAACAAAGACACAGAACACACGAGGCAAAGCCTGATCGTGACATTAGTGAAACTGTGACTTTTGAAAGAAACGATGACAAACTCAGTTCAATACATTGTAATTATGCTGATACAACCTTACTTATTCCAGTTAGGTCGTCCTGTGTCTGTCTGCTGTTTGTTGCTGAGCAGGTAGTCTACAGTGAGTTTTTCCACTGAAAACAGGTGTCTGCTACTGCTGGAAACAAGGTTCGAGAGATTATTTAGAGATAATTACATTATTACATCTTTAGGTAAAGGACCTGGTTGGTTTCCCTGATATTTATTGTAGATTTCTGTTGTCTTCCAGGTTTGGATCCTAATATTCTTGGTGCCCCCATCAGGACAAAATGTCCATGTGTGCACAGTGTTGGGAATAACATAGCCTCAAAAAGGGGGCACCAATATGTTGGGAACGTAAAGGAGCGTGTTTGGGTTATCAGCATCTGAGAAACTAAATTCTTGACATCAACAGAATTATTAATGTCAGTAACAATTATTAATGATTATTAATAACGGGGCACCACCCTGCGAACAGGGACCAATAACCAAACGATAAAACTAAGTCTCATAATTGGTGTTCACTCACAATGTCAATAGTCTGAGTACTATTACACATTCAGAGTGAAAGTGAAGGTTTAAGTTCGAGCACAGACCACATATACAGCTATCATCACAATACACATGCACAAAGTAATCACAGACAGCTGCTCTTTAAAATATAACAGAGTTATTACGTTCTAATACTAATGATCTCGTCAACTAATATCTAAATTAACAACTATACATTCATGAGCACGCTATCTAAAATCAACAGACGATTGAAAAGAGGGGGGGAAGTGTGTGTGTGTGTGTGTGTAAGAGGGAGGAGCGGGGGAGGAGCGAGGGAGGAGCGAGGGAACAGCTCAGCGACG
The DNA here is from genome assembly GCF_004355925.1 of Anarrhichthys ocellatus. Taxonomy (NCBI): domain Eukaryota; kingdom Metazoa; phylum Chordata; class Actinopteri; order Perciformes; family Anarhichadidae; genus Anarrhichthys; species Anarrhichthys ocellatus. The sequence goes on along the minus strand of NW_022280066.1, from coordinate 1,776,434 downwards.
TATGACGTAGTTGGGACGTGGTGACGTCTCTGTTGCGCGAGACTCAAAATGGCGGATAGACAACAGGAGACCCGGCGTCTAGTGCCGGTAGCTGTTTAGCACGTAGCTACATTAGCTCAAAGCTATATATGTGTGTGTGTGGATTAGTGAAAGAGAAGGGAATGAAATAAAACAAAAGATTAAGATCCTTCGCGCCGCGCTGGAGTACGGAAGATTGCTCTCTCAGCCAGGGGAGCAAGAACCGCGACTCTTTGTCTCAGCCGGCGGTTCTGACCTCCTGAACTGATGAGAAGCATCTTCGACCTCACTAGGCGGCTAGCTCAACACAGATCACGGTAGCATGAAATACACTAGCTTCTCCACAACCCCAACGATCTCAGCGACCGTTAGTGTCGGCGATTATTAAGCATACACCACGTTATAAAAATGAACAGTACTTTAAGCACACAAACAAGATAAAATAAACACAAATAAACTCTCTCTAACTCTGCCCAGACTCTATTTCGCCTTACGGTACGATGCAATCGTGGTGATTGAGGGGGGTTCTTCTGAGCTTCGTTGGGCCCAGGCAGTGCGGCTGCGGGCCGCGGGAGGTGTTCTCTCGGTAGGAGAGAATCACTGTCGTCTGGATAAGGGATTTTCGCGTCCTTATGGCCGGAGCAAACGAGGCGCTTGGTGGAGAGTGGAAGTTCTCTCTCTCTCTCTCTCTCTCTGAAGAAGTCTTGCTTCTTCACTTCTGCAGGACTAAAAAGGGGTTCGCTTCGTGGAAACGAACAAAGATAAAATAGACAGTTTGGTGAATTCGGCCAGCGAATATAAACTGTTAGACCTAGGATTTGGTTGAAAAGGGAAACAACGTTGGTGTGCTCCCTAGCTCGACGGAGGTCGAAGGGAAAAAGCATTGAGGTGGGGGTTGCAGGTAGTTTTGTAGAACAGTGGCTGAACCACAGGGGTCCTGGGGTGTCTTGGCTCTCGGCCAATTAGATTGGAACCTAATGTGAATTTCTCCAGAGCTGGGGGTTTGGTGCTCAAACTACAATCAGGATGAAACCTTTGCTTGCAAAAGGGAAGGCGGAAGGCGGAAAGGAGGAAATGTCTGAGACACCCGGAGAACTGATGGCAAATATCAATATTTTGATTTGAGGAACTAGAATTGTGTCCGACAGGGAGGGGGACATAAATAAAGTGTGACATCCACATTTTCTCACCCGGTCTAGGGATTCGAACCGGTGCCTTTCCAGTTATAAACAAGCTCATGAGGTAAAAGGCATCTTGTTTCATGGAACATGTAGAGGAAATGCAAGAAAGTGAGTGTGTTTATTTCAGTGTGTGTGTGAGAGTCTCTACGCATGCATACAGGTGTGTGTGTGTGTGTGTGTGTGTGTGCGTGTGTGTACGTGCGTGTGTGTGTTAATCAGTGGCAGGCTTGTCGCCATGGCACTGCCACTTTAATTCTGTTATCAGAAGCAGTCCAGCGAGGAGGGCACTTTTAAACCAGATTAACATTTGCTTATGCGTTACATAAGCAAACACGGGGCCTTGATCATGATTAAAATATGAAGGAAAAGATTATCTCAGCCAGTGTGTCATTTCAGACGCTCTGAGCCAGTTTTCCTGTTTTTTGAGCTTTTTAAAAGAAGATTTTTCCTTAATTCCTTTGTTCTCAATGTCATTTACACCTTTGTGTTTTTACTGCCAAATATTATTCATCGTGGTTCTTACTCGGGTTGTGGCTTATTAAATCCGACTTTAGTTTTAATTAATACCACAGATAAGAAAGTCTAACTTACAATATTGTGTTCTCATAAAGCAAAGTCTGGCCCAACAACATGTGATACTGAAACCAATAACACTTAAATAGCTTGTACTAAATAGATTAAGAGCACAAAATATACATTTGGCTGGATGAGTTTGGGCAGTAGAGTTGAATGAGCAGAGCCTGCTCAGAGCCCTAGAGCAAAGCAGGTGTATTCCCATAGATCAAAGTCTGGCCCAAAAACACATGCTACTGAAACCATTTAACATTAATAGCTTATACTAAATCGATTAAGAAAAAGTGGTGAAATCAATTCATCTCAAAGGAAATGCCACATTCAAATTCACAAATGTATTGCACAGCTTTTACGGCCCCTCAACCTGCACAAATAAGACAAAAATAAATGATTCTCAAAGCACCCGCAAGCAGCAAGTTTGCTGCCACGCAAGTAGCGCTGTGCTCTCGTGCTATTTCCATGTATTTCAAGCTAGGGTTTGAAATGTTTTTGTTATATTTGTAGAAATTCTCTTAACAACCCAACAGCAATCAAAAAATCAAATGCTCTGACAAAAGAATCAGGATATCTGTGGCTTTAGCAGGACTGTGATCAGCTATTTTCATTGTAAAAGAGTTGACGGCGCTGTGGGTTTTTAAGTTAGATCATTCTTTAAATCTCGCTTACTCTTGCTAGTTTCTCCACTAGAGAGGTAATCTCAGCACTTTGGTCAATGTTTATGTTTTTAAATGTGCTCTATAAGTAGACGTGACTTGACAGACTTTCCAGTGATCATGGCTGCACTGAATGATTTTTAACGTCACGTTTAAATTCCTCACCTGAAGTTTTGAGGAATGCCTCTGCAGGACCTTTTTTCTTCTTCCCTTGTTCGACTACTGTGTTCTTGGCGCAAATATATCAATGCTCTGAATGTCGTTTAGTGCTGCTTTGGGACCAAGGATCTACAAGTGGTTCACACAGACTTGGCTTAAATCGACAGCATGGACCATCTATCACATATCTAGGTCCACATTGGCAAAAGTTTGCTTTGCAAAAGTAGCTCAGACATCCGTCTTCTTAGCCGCACCATCCAGCTCTTCGTGGGGATGAAGCGTTCCCCCACATCTGTCCTTGGATTTCCTCCCTGTGAAACACTCTGAAACATTACTATATACTTATTAAATCAGTAGGACTTCTTAGAAGTACTTAGTAGTAGTAGTAGTAGTAGTAGAAGAAGGGTTAAACACCAGTGGAATTCTTGCTGACTTTCGCCTTTTTTCAGTTACATGCAAGTTACATGCACCCTTCACCTTGTTGACCGGGTTTATAGCCTGGGGAGACTAACTATAAATCAAGCACTCTCTGTCTGTCTGTCTGTCTGTCTGTCTGTCTGTATGGTCTTTGCATATCTCGAGAACCGCTCATCCGATCTAGTACACACTTGGCAGGTGTGTTGCTGGAGGGCTTTCAATTTTAATAAACTTTGAATAAACAAGGGAACCGCGCTGGTGTGAATGGGTGCATGATGACATGTAGTGTTGAAGCGCTTTGAGTGGTCGGAAGACTAGAAAATGCTGTACAAGTCCATTTACCATTTAGCAGCAGGCCAAGCATCCGGCATGTTCTGATCAGGCATGTTTAATCAGGTACTGCACTAATACCTTAAAATAAAGAGTATTGCTACACATGGTACTCATTGCTTATTTGCTCGTATACAAAGCAAATGTGTTATTTCCCATAATGCCTTAAATTGTCTTCAGAAGCTGACAAAGAAGCTAAAACATAAATAGTATGACACACACATTTTCTCAGTTATTTGTTATGGCTGCTCAAAGACTAAACCGTCATTTGTAAAAACACGCGAAGTGAGACTTAACTTAACGACTGAATGTCACCAAACAGCTGTACCCTTTGGATCTTCTGTCCAGTATTATCAACACAACCCAGAACACACATTTACACACACTGAAACAGTGCCTTACCACCTGCCTGGCCCCCCTCCCCCACTGTCTGGCATTCCCCCGTTCACAGACCCCCTCCATATGCCTTAATGGTGACCTGCTAAAGCCTCCTTTGGCTGAATAAAAAGGGATAATTGGCTATCATTGTCTTCCCCCGGCGCTGCTGCAACAGTGGCGGCAAAATGCTTGTGTCCAGATGCCCGGACCCCAGCTCTCTGGGCCTTAATTAGAGTGAACCTGAGGATCCGGAAAAGGCCAATTAGAAACACCACCCCCACACACAACCCCCACAACATATGCACACACACACACACACACACACACACATACATAGACACCAGTACCCACTTTCTTCCTATCTTCTCATATTTGCCGGCCTTTCTTCCATCTCTTCCTTCCATCTGTCTGAATGCAGGTGATGGAGTTGGGGGTGGGTCTGAGGGTCAAGGACTTTCTTTTTTCCTTTCTTCACACGGAAACACACAAACTTATCACAACGGTCCGTACGACTATATGCAGACCTCCCCCCCAGCCCCTAACCTGCGATCCCTTAAAGGGGCTACATATGCTCTGAATATGGAATTTAGCATCTTAAACAGAAGGAATGTCTACTTTTGAAGCCTAATAACAGGTCATTTCTTTAGTGTGGTCATGGGTTGCAAACAGTGATTTCTTTCTTCCCCAATTGGTCTCAAATCATTAGGTTAAAAGTATCAAAGTTTTGTTTAATTACATTGAGGCTTTAAAAAATATTCCTGATAGTCTTGCCAACATAACTATTTTAAATATAAAGATTGAATAGTGATTGATTTCACCTCTTCAGGGCCTTAAAATAGTTGTGTTTTGCTAAAAGATGATTATAGTATATATCCTACCATTAATGTCCTCTAAGAGCTGTGAAATGTTGGCACCAACAGAACAATATTGGTATTTGTAATTTAATTGGCGCAAAGTCTGTGCAGGTGGTCATTTAAAAGCGTTTATTTGAGTTCCAACAGTCACGCATGCAAACAATCAGCTGGAGGTGGATGCTGTTTTTTAGTTCTATCTGTGATTCAAGCATACTTCATGACAGGTGAAGGAGACAGTTAGCCAGTACCTTTGGATAACATGGAACAAACACAACACTGAGGGGGAGAATACACTAAAGAATTGAATGGCTTTTGCGCACCTACCTGCAAACATTAGACTAAAAGACCATGTGTACTGGAGGCTAATTCTAAAAGCCCCTGCAAAGGATGAAATGCCCCCCTAACTGCGCTGCTAAGCAAATACAGTGTCTGTGCTATGTTTCAATTAAGTCATATGCAAAATTTAGCCCCGTCTATGAAAATAATGAATTAATCAAAAATTGAAAAGGGAGTTCCACTGGGAATAAGTGATGACCCTCGTAATCTAGGCTAACTAGCTTCCTCCTTTTGAGTGTAAAACAAACTCCACAGCACAGTATGTCCACCCAAATGTTACATTTTCACAGACATTGAGCTCCCTCTTCCTGCCCTCCATGTTGTGAACCACTGATTTAGATTCATTTGTGACCACTCCTCTTGGGTCACTACTCTGCCTGACCTACTTGTGTTGTCTCCCACCTTGCAGGGTGTAGGCTGGTAGAGTGCAGGTTGTTAATGATCCGGCTCACCCAGGTTGATGGACTGGCAAGCCCATGAAGCTGGCCCCTTTAGTCGGCCTTGGTCTCTCTCTCCATTCCTGTTCCCACATAACTAAACTGCATTCTCAAACATGTTCAACGTTTACTTTTGGTTTCACATGGGAAGCGGATATCGGTCTCCTGGGTGAAAGTCCTGTGTTCGGTTTACCCATGCATCCATCCAGACCTCTTCCCTACACAGACTTCGGCAGAAAGGAAGAAAGTGTGACTGCAGTTAAAAGCAGTTGGTAATGTACGTTGAATACATGGGAGGCTGCGGCTGAGAGGAAGAGCGGGTCGTCTTTCAATCAGTTGTTCGATCCCCGGCTCCTCCAGCCCATGTTGATGTGACTTCAGCGTATGAATGGGTTTGAATGATTAGTCCTGACGGGCAGGAGGCACTTTGCATGGTAACCCCTGCCATCAGTGTATGAATGGGTGTGAATGGGTGAATAATGACATGTAGTGTTAAAGCACTTTGAGGGCTCGGAAGACGAGAGAGGCGCTTTATAAATGAAAGTCCATTTATATTAACATAATTAGAGCGAAAATATGTTACCCTTGAAACTTTATTGACATGCAGGTACGTTTTATGGGAACTTCATTGGAGACCAGGCTGCTGTCTTAGCTCCACCACGGTCTTTTACTATTTACCATTTACTTTTCTGCCTTTTCTTTCATCATTAAAATGTTTATTTTTTTCAATCTTACACTATGTTCCACTTGCCCAGGCACACACAATACTGATGACTTTTTTTTCAAAAAAAAAAAGATATTTTTTTCAAATATTTAATGAATTGTTGCATTTTTCTTCTCCTCCACATACAGTATTTTTGGTGCTCTCCCTCCTTTTTTTTGCCTGAAAAAAGGAAATGAGCCCATATGACGTGCGTTTTTACTTTCACAAACATCTTGAACACTAGAGCAGCCTTTTACTCATATAATCAGCTGAACGGGGATTACATTTAAACAGGTGTAATAGCCGATACTGCATCCACCAGTGTTCATTTCTGTGCAGTGAAACCCAGTAAATGCATGATCAGATTCCTTATATGGGGTTTATGAAAGCTCAGGTACATTAAGTATTATGCGGGTGTTAGCAGGAAAAGCCTGAGGGAATAATTGCCCAATCTGTGAATTAATTAGTCTTCCATATGCAATATTTACCCGTGCAATTTAAAAAGCACAACAGTGTACCGGAAGGTATCAGTGGTATTCAGCCGACCTGTACTCTTGTTCGTTGGTGAGACTCGTGGTGAAATGCATCTCAGATTAACCAGAGCTAATGCTGCTGCATGTTGAAAAAAGGACCTTTTAGCAGGGTAACCAAGCACCCTTACATGTATTTACATTATTCATGAGAGCGATTTGGATAATGCTGCCTCTGACTATTACTCCCTCTATGGTGTGTTAACATGTATTAAGAGTGATTTGATGAGATGTGGATTCATGGGGAATGGGGGTGTCAATTACCACTGGAGTTAATAGGGTTGAGTGAGCAAATGGTGAGAGCAAATTTCATGCAGTTTGCACTCGTGTAACATTAATGTAATTCTTTAGGAACAAGATGTTTAAATCCCTGTATGTTAGCACCATGCACATCTGATTTAAAGACGCGACTAATCAATTTTGAGGAGATTTAAAAGAGCCAGCCCACCTTGCATGCTACCCTGTGTGAAGTTTAAAAAAAGTTTGAGCTTCTTAGCTGCTAATTGGCTCCTCGCCATGAACCACACGACAGGAACAACACGCCATGATGCATGCATGTTGATATCTAGAGAATGCAATTAAAGTGCTAATCCACATGAGTAGCATTCCTCCTAGCTGTTGGTGCTACATGCTACTTCCTGCTGCATTCTCAGCTGAGTTCTCTTGTTAGGTGTCAGGCTGTTGTGTAAATGTCTGCCTAATAACTGTTTTGTTGTCTTCATCTACGTTGTCTCATCCTGCAATCAATCAACACCTCTCAGAAATGGCAGGGGGCAACAAAATAAGGTCTGCTCTGTGAGTTTGAGAACTTTATCACTATAAGGTGAGGAAAGAGACCTGAAAACAATCACATTGAAGTGCCAGGCGCAGCAGTAGGCTATTTAGCACCTGAATGACAGTAATCCTTGAGAAACTTTCTTCCTTAAGGAGGTCAGAGGTCAGCTCTAGAGCTGGTTGGCTTCCTCTTGCTGTGTCCCAGAGGAGGTCCATGTCCATCCAACTGAATCTACACATGCTCCATACATGAGTTGGTCTGCAGAGGATTCACCACATATATTGTCATAGAGATATATATTAGATGTGCAATGGATTTTGAGACACTAAAAACAAATTACAACAAATTAAATTGCTGTTGATAATTTACTCCTGCTTGATCAAAAAGCTTAAGTGGAGTGGGTTTTTACTGTTAATTGCCTGGCATTGGTTTTTCTCTCAGCAAAAATAGTAATACTGATGAATTTAACAGCAATGTATTTCTTGAGATCTCCAGATGCAGCAACATTAAAAACTGAACGGAACATGAACGGGATGATTAGACAGGTCGTAAACAAACCGATAGTTCAGCCAAAAATTAAAAGTGAGCGCATCACAAATGTTGATAATAATCCCTAATTGCAGTCCTTGCATCGTCTCAATCTAAGAAATCTAAAAGCACATTAATTCACTGTTTCCAATTTATCTGGAAGAAAAAGAAGACATGGAAGTCGACATTTCAACTACAGAACCTTGAACTTGAACATAAAGGAAAGGACGTTATCACCAAGCAAGTATAGACGATGGAGACCACATAGGCCCACTTTTGCCCCTGGTAACAAGCCCTGTGATTGGCCAAGAGGGGCTCTTTTCATCTAATAACTTTGAACAAGAGAGTCCCTCGAAAGGACAGTTGTTCTAAGCTCTGACGCTATCAGTGTAATCTTCTGCCAGACGAACACGATGCTTATCTTAATAATGACCATCAAAATTATATTTTAATGCTGAGATCGGCACTGGCAGTGTACCCCAGGGAAGGACTTCTTAGAGACGAGTGCGACTAGATGTTATCCACTATGGCGGTTATCAGATCTGCTGCAGAGGATGTGAGGCTTTCCGAACTGGGTTTGATGGAGGAGAGAGAGAGAGCGAAGGAAAACCATCCTATTGCCCAGGACGGCGTGGAGGGCGGATGCACGGTGCAACACACACACACTATAGCAGCTGAATGTGCTCCCTCACTGTCTTACACACACTGTCTGAAGACATGCATCAATATTAAAGCTCCTCTCTCTTTCTTTGGGTTTGTCTCTCTGGCATGCAGCTAACCCTTGGGACAGGCATGGATTTTACTATGATGAATGCAAATGAAACCTCCTTTTCTGCATGTCTGACACAGTAGCTCGAACCCTCTGGGGCAATGATGCTCCTTCACAACCCCCAACACCCGCCCCTCCATTACACACATCTTCCAACAACAACACTGCATCAGAGATTTGGAGACCTGATCAAACCAGTTTGCACTGAATGAAAAACTGATTCCATCAAAGGGTAACTGCATCAGATAATCTTATAAAAACAGAGGAAGAGCCCAAATGCCCAAGGCAAAAACGATTTAAGCAGCTGCTGCTAAGGGCCCCATAGCCAACAAGGGGACCTGACTTAGCTAACTGCAAGAGCAAAAGTAAAGTCCTCTGCAGCAGAGACACTGGGGCATTTATGCTAGCTTAATCCCCTCTTGGATAAAGGCATTTAGAGTTGAAGCTAGATGATGACCACTGACACTGACACTGTGAATCATAATCCAGATGGTTTGGACTGGTTTAGCACATTAACTTAATGAATTGAAAGCAGCCGTTTGCCTGTTGCAGCATGCAGCTCCCCGTGTGTGTTTTCATGTTTTAGTCCTTTTTTCACTTTTTTCCTCTCTTCTGTTTTGTTTTCCCTTTAACGTTTTGTTGAAGTGACGGTCAGGCAATGGACCGTCACTTTTTTTCAACTTTTCTAGTGGCTTTTCTGTTACTTTTTTCCCTCTTTGCAACGCACAATGGACTGGGGGCATTGTTTACTCTCACGACCAGCTGATTGTGCTGAGTAGACCGCTGCTGCTGCCATGGATGCACAACGAAATTCTGTTGTAGCCCATTTTTAACACAGCAAACACATTACAAACAAAACTAAAAACAAAAACAGCAGTAAAATCATGTTGTGCATTTTATTATTTGCATCACAAGGAATGTAAACAGCAACAACAAAAACAATTCTCTTATCAGATAATATGGCCGACATCTTCACATTAAAATGTCAACATGAGGAAAACATTGTCCATCAACTGTGACTGTGTTTGAGCACCAATCATCCTGATGTAAACACAGAGTCCTCCTCCTCTGGTCCACCAGAGTCCTGCTCCCTGTCCTGCTATCCCCCCTTCAAGTGCAGCTTGATCCTGGACCACGATGGATCCAGGTCTCTGCGAAGATGTGGGCTCAACAGTCACCAACTTCCCGCTGCTTTCATCCATCTTATTTTCCTGCACTGTAAGAAAAGTCAGTGAATTTTACAGTGAAAAACTGTTAAATCACAACAGTAAGAGACCGTAAATTGTAAATCGGTTATATTCAGTTTATCTGACAGTGAAACACCGTAAATATATATATCAGCCAAAACAATAATTTGTGCATGTATTTCTTGTATAAAATACATTTGGTCACTGTTAAATGTACTAAACATTGTACTGATAACGGAAATACACCGTAATATGAAAGAAAAATCCATACCGTAATTTTTGCATTTATTTCTTTTAAAAAATACATTTGGTTACTGTTAAATGTACGGACCACTGTGCTGCCAATGGAGATATGACGCATTATACATTTAACAGGCAGCCTCGTATKTTTTGCATTTATTATTCGTATAAAATACATTTTGTCACTGTTAAATGTACTAAACATTGTACTGATAACGGAAATACACCGTAATATGAAAGAAAAATCAATACCATAATTTTTGCATTTATTACTTTTTAAAAATACATTTGGTTACTGTTAAATGTACAGACCATTGCGCTGCCAATGGAGGTAAAACGCATCATATAGTCAACAGCCAGCCCCGTATTTTTTGCATTTATTATTCGGAAAAAAATCAGTTTGTCACTGTTAAATGTACTAAACATTGTACTGGTAACGGAAATACACCGTAATATGAAAAAAAAATCAATACCGTAATTTTTGCATTTATTACTTTTTAAAAATACATTTGGTTAATGTTAAATGTACGGACCATTGCACTGCCAATGGAGGTAAAACGCATCATACAGTCAACAGCCAGCCCCGTATTTTTTGCATTTATTATTCGTATAAAATACATTTTGTCACTGTTAAATGTACTAAACATTGTACTGGTAACGGAAATACACCGTAATATGAACAAAAATCCATACCGTGATTTTTKCATTTATTACTTTTWAAAAATACATTTGGTTACTGTTAAATGTACGGACCATTGCGCTGCCAATGGAGGTAAAACGCATCATATATTCAACAGCCAGCCCCGTATTTTTTGCATTTATTATTTGTAAAAACATCAGTTTGTCACTGTTAAATGTACTAAACATTGTACTGGTAACGGAAATACACCGTAATATGAACAGAAATCCATACCGTGATTTTTGCATTTATTACTTTTAAAAAATACATTTGGTTACTGTTAAATGTACGGACCATTGCACTGCCAATGGAGGTAAAACGCATCATACATTCAACAGCCAGCCCCGTATTTTTTGCATTTATTATTTGTAAAATATTCAGTTTGTCACTGTTAAATGTACTAAACATTGTACTGGTAAAGGAAATGCACCGTAATATGAACAAAAATCCATACCGTGATTTTTGCATTTATTACTTTTAAAAAATATATTTGTTTACTGTTAAATGTACGGACCATAGTACTGATTACAGAAACAGCCAACTCTGCAACTTCTGCAAATATTATCTATTACCCATATCCCTGGCGGAGGCCGCTAAGGTATTCAAAAAGCTCCTTGCTGGCAAGGTGACGGGGGTGGATGAATTCGAACTTTGCCCATTCATTAAGTGGTTTGAAAATCAATGGGAAATTCCAAACACTTTTTGTGTAGTGAACTATGGATTTTTGACCATATTCGGCCTAAATACGCCCAGAAAACAATGGACTAGGAGGCTGAAATTTTCAGTCAATCGACCTCTGCCCATTTATTAAGTGGGATGAAAATCAATGGGAAATTCCAAACAATTTTCCCATAGTGAACTATGGATTTTTGACCTAATTCGGCCTAGTTACCCATAGGAAACAATGGGCTAGGACCCTGACATTTTCACAGTCATTCCACCTTTGCCCACAGATTAAATGGTGCGAAAATCAGTTGAAAATTGACTGTTTATTTCACCCAACAGAAAGGATTCTAAGCCAATGGTACTTATGATCCGAAACCAGTCTTTTCTCTCAATTTTTACACTTTAAATCAAAGTAGAGATTTGAATCCTTTTCCTGTTTAAAGAGGGGCTAGTGAATATCAATTCCCCCAAATTTTACGGTCGTAGCTGCAAGTTAAGGTACCCAAACACAGCCCCAAAGGTCAAAATTGAGGCATATAGCCTTATTTTTCGGCTTTTTTTGGATCTAAAGCAAGATCTCTACAGACCCTTGGGAAAGCTAACTTCTGTTAGCAGCATGCTAATGACTTGAATCCAATTGAGCCTTTAAGAGGGTCCTCTTTTGTCCATCATATGTGAATATTAGGACAATAAGCCATTTACAAGTGTTTTCAAATGCACCCAACAGAGATGATTCGAACCAGATGGCACCAGTTTTCACCAACTTTTTATACTCTAAATCAGGGTAGAGATTTGACTCCTTTTCTCCTTCAAAGAGGGGCTCGTCACCATTACCTACCTATAATCTGGACTTCGTAGCTGCAAGTTAACGTCCCCAAAAACAGCCCCAAAGGGCTTAATTGATGCCTTATTCCCTTATATGAGTGGATTTTTTGACATATACAAGAATGGCCATAATCTCTCAAATATGGGTCCCAGAACCCACAGATTCTGGACACACATTGTGGACTAGGCCTACAATGAGGTCACCTGAACAGAATCCCTCTAGATTGTCGAGAAAAGATTTTTGCCTGTATGACACTCAGACCTCAGCATGGTGTTCACGTCCCTAAGGCGTACACCCTGTTGTACTCTTGGTGAGATCAGACCAACTTTTACTTCTAAAGATGTCAGAGCCCTGCTTTTTTAATATGTTGTAGACTTGTTTGAAAACTCCAGAGTTACCTCTTCTTGTGGACAGTCGTAAACGCATACGTTTAGAAACGATGACATAAACACCCACGTTGTCTTTACTAGCAGCTGTTGTTCAGTTAAAGTCTGCATTTCTGCAGAGGAAGCAGCTGTTATTGGAGCGATTAGCGAGCAGCGTGTCCAGCGGCGTTAGCAGACCTACAGAGTGGCCCCGTCTGAAGTCACGTTAACCTAATTCATGATATAGATTAGACCACATGGGATCACCTTTCAGTTTGTTTTTTTCCACATGGAACTATACATTCTGCCATTTCTCCTCGACTCTTTCCGCTTTGAGTCACTCAGCAGTGATTGTCAGAGCTAGCTGCACCACAAACAGTCGGTTTGGACACCTGCATTTACTTTGACAGTCTTTTATGTTACAAACACTGAAGCGCATTCAAAAAACATTTGTTTTTTTGTCGATCATTCCAGGCTTACATTTATGATTGTATTCAGAGCTGAACTCAAAACATTCGAGGCTTAAGACCTGGCAAAATGATCTTGCTACGCCACTGGTACACGCAGGAAATATTGTCTAACTTGTGCACGCAGTGTCTCATGGTCACAGAAAGCACGGCCGCGGCAACTAGAGTCCTGCTAGTACCCTCGACGTGCGTGAAGGTGCAAGGGCCCGATCAATGTTGCTTGCATTCATTATTTGTAAAAAAGACATTTTGTCAAGGTTAAATGCACCAACCATTGTGCTGTTTTTGTAAACACACTATAATATATAAAATATAACACTGCAGTTTTTGCAGGTACTATTAGTAAAAAGAAATACATTTTGTCACGGTTAAATGTACGAACCATTGTGCTAATAATGGAAATATACCATAAGATAAATTTGAAGGCCAACACTGTAATTTTTGAAAGACATTTTGTCACTGTTTCAACAGTCAGAACTAATATTTAACCAACAAACAAAACAATAAGTGCTAGATGCAAACTAGTCTGCTTATTCAAAGCAGTAGAGAGTAACCTTCCATAAGTTTTCCTTGTTTTGTAATCCTTTTTTGCAGAGCATAAGTTGCATCTCACCCCTCACCCCATCCCCCACCCCTCTTTTGATCTCTGTTGGTTAGTATTTTGTAACATTGCAGGTGCAGATCTCACTACAGTTTCATGGCACCATGTGACATCTATTCCTAACCTGTGTGCAGTGCACCCTATATGATCATACCGAAGCTGTTTCACTGTTTAGAGATTCCCCCATGACACTTTAAGACCAAAAATGCCTGTCTCAGTGAATAACCTGACCAAATGTGACAGACAGACAGACACAGCAATTTTAAAAAAGCAAAGGTTGGAGGCTGAACTTTTGAACTCATTTCAGCGCCTTTTCTGCGCGCTCAGGCAGCACTGCGCGCAGCTCTTCTGTGGATATTAACCTGAACGTTACTGATGATCAACGGCCTGACTCCTGGAAACACACTTCTTCTGAAGGTAAGCATGTCAGCTAGCTAACGTTACATTTGAATTTGAGGCTTTGTTTTCTGCAGTTTTGTGTCGCCCTTGCAAAAACGAGTCATTCAACATTAAGAGTAAGTTAACTTAGCTATCTAATGAGTTGAGAGTTTATTTTTCGTGGATGTAACGTGGGTTATGGGTTTCTGTGTTGAACATTAGCTAGCTTACTTTACCAAAGGTTTGCTAGGAAAATGTTTCGTTGTAATTTCTGTGGCAAGTCAGTTAAAGCTAAAACATCGAGGGGTTATGTGCTTCATTGCAAACTTCATCGTAATGAACCACGTTGTTTAAGTGCGTTAAAGCCGGTTGCAAGCAGACCTTTGTTAGATATGGAGCTATAAGGCTAATTTCTACCAGAGGCATAACGGTAACGTATCAGCTAACGTTACAGCTAAGCTAACGTTACAGTTAACGTTACTGTTGGGACGGCTGTTAACTTTACCGCTTATAAACTGTCTGTTAACGTTACCGCTCATAAATGTGCTATGTCTGTTAACGTTACCGCTCATAAATGCGCCATGTCTGTTAACGTTACCGCTCATAAATGCGCCATGTCTGTTAACGTTACCGCTCATAAATACGCCATGTCTGTTAACGTTACCGCTCATAAATGTGCTATGGCGTTATGTGAACGCACATGTCCAGACACAAAGTAGCTAATTATTAAAGTGAGTGGATGGTAAAATGTTTTCACTGTCAGATCTTCATTTACCGCCCACATGCCACGGAGACACAAATAGCAGACAGCAGTATTAGTGACATGTACAGAGAATCTGCTTCTCCTCAGTCATCAGCTGTTCCACCTGAATCACATGACTGTGGCCCTCACCTGCATGACTCAGAAAATGTTACAGAGACCAGCACAGATAAAGGTGATCTGGATATTTCTGAAAACTTCAGTGATCTTTTTCTCTGTTTATTCTACTTGAAATTGCAGGGACAGTTTCTACTACCTGCTTGGACCAAACTAACTTCACTGTTTAAAAATGACACACCATTATCAGATGAGGACATCAGCAAAGTTTGTGAGTCTTTGAGAATTTGATATTTTCTCTGCATGTCATAGAGGGCCAATGAGGGCAGCATACTCAAGAGCTCAGTCTTTCAAAAAAGGGTTCAACTATGTGGAGCCTAAGAAAATGTTTTTAGGACGAGATGAGAACAGGACTGATATGTTTGCATATTATGTGCCTGTGAAAGAGACTTTAATGTGTTTGTTGGAATCTGATCTGTGGAAGAACTGTGTGTCAGGAGAGCACTCAACTGAGTCTCCCTCAGAGTCAGATGTTCTAAGCGACATTAGTGATGGTCAGAAATCCAATGATTTTTTTTTGGTCAAAATCCATCATGCTTCAAGCTAGTACTATACCAGGATGCTTTTGAAGTTGTTAACCCTTTAGGCTCTGCAAAGACAATACATAAAATATTAGCTGTCTATGTATCTGATGATAATTTGCCAGTTCATGTAAGGTCTGACACAAACCACATGTCACTTGTTTTATTGTGTAGAGAGAAAGATTTCAAAACATTTGGGCATGCTAAGGTGTTCTCTGAATTACTAACAGACTTAAAGGATTTGGAGGAGAACGGGATCGTAGTATCAGATGAAACAGTAGTCAAAATAACCTTATATTGCATTGCAGGAGATAATTTGGGCTCTCATGGCATTGGTGCCTTCACTGAAAATTTCAGTCACTCGCAATATTTCTGTAGGTACTGCCTAATAACCCGATCTGAATTTCAGGGTGACGATCCAAATCTGTGCGGAGCAGAGCGCACCATTGACAGCTACAACTCTGCTGTTGATCGCCTCCAGACCCAAGATAAACCAGATG
>NW_022280066.1:1734831-1755486 GCF_004355925.1 Anarrhichthys ocellatus | reverse complement strand
TACGGTAAAGTTCTGGCAACCACAGCTGCCGGTAATTTACCGTTAAATTGCATATTACCGTAAACAGGTTTATGAAATCTCTTGTTTTTTATAGTAATTTACCGTAAACAAAAAACAGTTCTCAACTGTGAAATCTACTGTTGCAAAAAAGATATACCGTGTTGTATTATACATTCTCACTTTATTTTTTACGGTGAAGTTCTGGCAACCACAGCTGCCGGTAATTTACCGTATATTACACAGAATTTTTTTTACAGTGTGTGACTGAACATCAGACAGCCAGCAGTAGGTTGGTTGGTGGAGTAGTCTCAGGTCCTAGCTGGGTTAGCTTAGCTTCCATCCCGGCTCTCTTCCCTCTCCTCTCTGGGGCAGTTTGGTGGCGTTTGGTCCGGCAGGTCTGGCTGGTTGGTCGGCCGTGGGCGGTGATTGCCTAAAAGTCCGTTGCATAATAAGTTAATTTGACCAATGCTATGAAATGCATTGGTCAATCTATTTAAAAACTAAAGTGGATTAACCTGAAGAATGAAGGATACAACAGACACCTGGTGCTCTCAGGTTTACCAGGCAGCTACATGTGTCTCCTGACAAACAGCTGTCCAAACCTCGGGTTGATGACCGCTACAGAAACCAGTGAATAAGGAAGAATGAGAAGCATATGAAGAAGAAGAAGAAGAAGAGAATAAGAAGATAATGAAAATGTAGAGGGAGAGAGCAAGAAGAGGAAAAAAGATGAGACGAGGAGGACAAGGCTATTTATCAGTCTAATTATGACAGACAGATCAGAGGCCCCAGTGGATAGTGGGATGGTCTGAGTCAGGGAGAAGACTCCGGCCGGTCGCACTGAATATTAATAGAAAAAGAAGAGAAGGGGGAAGCATTTTATTAGAGAGACTAATGGTGGATGCGAGTAACCCTCTTTTCCAATATCTGGGTTGCTCAGACCTATCTAATCTCTGTGGCCTCTTTTGAATAGAATAGCTCTGATAAGATGACCCATTGCAGGGCGACCTTCTCAGATTTCAATATCAGTCACCAGATTTTACCCCTTGTGCACCAAGGAGGAGAATATGACGGATGACTGGGAGCTGGGCGCAGTTTGAATAATGATTCCTGTGGTTTAACATTTGAGATTTTGCAGAATCTTTTGATTTGCTGTCCAAACATATACAAAACAAGTTCACTCCACACCTATAAGGAAACTAGTGTAATACAAATGATTTTTAAATCAATATTATGAACTACATAGGACTAATATTAAAATTAAATCGTTAAACTAAATTTAAGTATTATTTAATGTTTGAAAATAAAAAATCAGTTCTACAATTACTTTTAAAATAAGATATTATTTTACAGGTCTGTCAAAGAAACAATGTTGACTGACTGTTGGGAACTGGAAACAAACAGAGGTCTCCCCGACCTCCTCCCTACACAGACGGCATCGCGTTTTAATGAAGTCACCTGACTAGGAGCTACTCTTATCAATACTCTGTTCTTTTTCATGACTAAATAATTGCTTTTAAAAACATATATATAGTCTTAATTTAACAAAAACAAATTCAGGATAGGAATTCATTAATATTTTAAATATTGTTACAGCAAAGTCACTATTTAAAGTCATTAATATCTCACAGGAAATAACTGTAAAATGTAAAATGTTAATAAAACAAATAATATTTCTGAGTGAAGTTTATAAAGAATGAAGAACACAGACATCAATCAGTATCAGCCATTCCTCCTCTCTCTGACGTGGTGTGAAGTTTACAAGAACAAACCTAAACACACGACAGATTGTAATTTGCTATTATCGTGCTGTGCTTCTGTAAACATATAGCGGCAGTTGATGAGACACTACAGATTGAGCTGATTCAATTAGGTTTCACTTTTCTTTACTTGCTTGTTGAACAGATGTATTGATAAAATATTGTAATTGTACTTCCAAATGTTTAATTACAGTAAAGTTATAATAATCACCTGGTTCACTTTGCTGTCTCCACCGCAGCCTCACTGTTTTGCTGACTTTACTCCGTGTGTGCGTGTGTGTGTGTGTGTGTGTGTGTGTAGGCTTGTGTGTTTGTGAGTGTGTAGTTGTAGGAGCTGAGGCCCGACAGAGAGCAGAAGAGATACATGCTGCAGCGTGATAATAAATGACACCAAAACATTAAAAAGTACTAATAAAAAACACAAGTAAGGTCGGGGCTTATCAATACTCCAGAGTTAATTAATTTAGCACTGGGGCCTGTTTATCACCCACTTTGGGAAGCCATCCTTACCTTTAGGTCATGTGAAAATGCAAACATCTCTCGCTATAGCCAGTTCAGTTGGTCCGATCTGTGCTGCTGTAGAAATATGGCGGTGCAACATGGCGGACTCCGTAGAAGAGGACCTGCTCCCTGTGTATTTTTTTAACTTAACTTTAACTTAATGAAAAAAGGATTCTAAGTTTCAGGATACACTAATAAAAACATAATTATGAATATCAAATTTCCTTCATGGCACTGAATCCTCCTAAATGTTACACAGTGCTCCTGTAAAGGGACTGCTCCATTGGCAGTGTTGTGCTTCTTAGTATGAAAATAAATGTATCATTCATCATGAATTTTCGTTTTGCAGGAATGCATTTTCAAGCATGGACTTGACAAATTTGTTTTATAAAGTTTTAATAAGTTTTAAATTTGATGAAATGATTTTACTTTAATATTTGTAACCCTAGACGTCTATATGGGACACAGATGAAAAGAGAACGAGATGATTCTGACAAATTGGTCCAAGCTGTCGTCAAACTCTTTCCCCGTGAGAAAGGAAAGCTGCCCTTAAATCAACCTGGAAACTGTCTGGTCTTGTTGGGCTGGAATGTGGCAGTTACAACCAGACCTGGTGGCATGCTGCACTCTCAGTGAGAGAGAGAGGCTTTAGGGAACCCTCCCTCTGATAACATGTTCAGTATGTACAAATACCACACAGCATTCGCCAAACTGCCCTTTGTCTTTTAATCTCACCACACAAGAATTTGCAATAAGAGCTAAATCTGATTACCAGCACAGATTTTCTAAAGGTCAACTCATCTGCGAGCAAATGTAAGGAGAGAGAGAGGCAGAGAGAGAAGGAAAATATAAAATGATAATTTACTGCTCAGACAATGAAAGGCAAAAACAGATATACTCGATAAATTATATAAAAATATATATGTATCTTTTAATGTTGTTTATAAGTCTGGTGTAATGGGATAAATGGAGATAAATGGGATGAATGGTGCCTCTAAGCTCTTGCAACATGACACCTTTCTATAATTCTATGATAATTCTTTATGACATGGCTGGAATACACATTCTTAAATTTAAAAAAGGAAATTTCACAGGAAATGTTCTGTTCTTGTTTTTTCCATAAAGCAATTAAATGTCTGTAGATTTACAGATATTTGCTCATTTAAAAGGGATCAAAGATTATATTCGTATTGTTTTTTTAATGCCAATTTATTGTATTTGTATAGATTTTAAATGTAATGTTCACATTAAATGTGAGGTAATATTTGACTGATTTGTCTTTTTCATGTTAATAAAGAAATGCATTACAGACATCGTTATTCAAAGTGTTTTTTCCTTCAGGTCATGTTGATAAAAAAATGTTTTTTTATGTTTTTTAGGGGAAATTAATAGTCTTTGTACAGACACAAAAGTAATATACAAATTAATGACTGTAGAGAAACATTTTAAAACATTGAATTTATGCAAAGTACTTCTTATATTACAGATTTGTTTTTGTAAAGTAGCTTGGAATTATGAGAGTTATTGTCTTCACCACTACTTTGGTAGCACTAGTGCTAGCAGGCCTGCTACAATAACAAGACTGCTGCTTGAACTAGATTGTGATGTCACTGCTTTTAATATAAAATGTATCCATAAAAATGTATTTGATAGAGGAGACAAAGACACATGTTGGAGGAGAGAAGACGGACACCTTGAACTAGGTAAGTAATATTAATGTAATTTGGATTGCGATGAAATAGAAAGGCATTTCTGACTTAAGGTTAGGTTTCCGTTAGCAGCTAATGCTAGCACCAACGTTAGCTTTTTCAGCGTTTGCACATTGTATTCGAGTAGCCGAGTTAAACTGGATTTCTAGTTGGATTTAAAGTGTTAAACTGGCTTGTTTGAATGGAGCCCAGGCACATAGGCAATGTGTAATGTTTGTGTCCCTGTTTTAAAAAGACACCCACGAGCCCGCACCGTCCCATGCGGTTTGTTTACCGACTCATGAAGGTCAGCGGTGGTTGCTTATTCCATCTCAGTTTAACAGGGAGACACTTAACAGTGTCTATGTAGCTGAGCATTCATATTTAATCCAGCATGTGTAACATTGTTGGTTTTATGTGTTTTTCGGAGGCTGTAGTGAAGGTACTCTTATCATATTATACATTGGTACCAACTATTTCATGCCAGCCTTTTGAGAAGGGGTCAAAATAATGCTCTGAAGTTAAGCTAAATATTGACGGGGGAAAAACAGTCTTTACTTCACAAATAAGGTTCAGTTCACCGGTAGGCAGTCAGAACAGGTAAACAAATCCGACAGGGATCCGTCAAAAACGTGGTCAAGTAAAAACAGGCAGAGATATCAGACGAAGATGAACTAGCACAGAGACAGGGGAACACAGGGTTACAATACTATGGGGAAGTGTAGGTGATGAGACACAAGTGGGATCAATCAGGGGCGGGGCGGACAATCACAGTGGCGGGAAAACACACAAAGGCAGGAAGTGAAGTGATCTGAAACAAGAGGAGAGGTAAGTAACACAAAATGAAACAGGAAATGCTGACATGATAAAAATAAAGAAACATCACTTAGCAGGACGAGACATGCCAAAAATATGTTTAAAATTGGTTCAAAAGTGAACGCTTTCAAAGACATTTAGACCGTATTTCACCGGGATTTGCCATTGTGAATTTTTTCATCCTTTCTTTGTGTTGTGCTAAAAAGATATCGTCATTTTAGGGCCTAACTATGAAACCACAGGGGAACCGCTTCGACAACGGTGTAGCCTCTGAATGCACTCAGTGCTAAGCGGTGGCCATGAGCTAGCCAGTTGAGAGCAGTCACATGCACAAACATGCAACAAAAGCATGCACGGCCAAACATGATACACTACCACCACAGGATCCTTACTTCTAAATTTAAAAGTGACAATATGGTGTGTCAGCTTCCAATCGATACATGCATAGAGGTTTTTTTCAAAATCTCTAGAAGTCTTTACAGGGAGTTAAGGTTAGGCGATAAAACTCTTTTAACAGGTTTAGGACAAGATGGTTGACGTTAACTTGACTAACGACTCACATGACTAGTGAGTGACAAATAAGTACTGGTCACATGACAAATGAGACTGACGACTCGCGTGACTAACGGCTCGTGTGACTAACAACTCACCTGATCAACGGCTGACGTGACAAAATAGCAACATTTCCTTTTTGTTTCGTACCGAACACAAACAGTTGGATGTCAAAGTTGAACTTGATGTCAAATATTGAGACAGATTTCCTTCTGCAGAGACTCCTGCGATCCCAGGAATTCCATTAAGCTGAATTGGTTTTACTGCAAATTCAGAGTAAGACTAAGAGTGCGCTCTAAATTCACAGAAAAAAGCCTTTTTATTAGTGCTGGGCAAGTTAACGCGTTAATTTCGCGTTAACGCATTCATTAATTAACGCCGACAATTATTTTATCGCGCGTTAACACATTTTTTAATTTTTTATAATTTTTTTTTTTTTAATTGAAAGACAAGAGACAATACATAGACATAACAACAAGAGGATGACAAGAACAGTGGGATAAAAGCCAGCAAACATCCTAGAGTCAGGTGTGTGTGTGTGTGTGTGTGTAAGTCCATGAGCCTTTTGAGATGGGAAAAAAAAAAAAATAATTAAAAAACAACAACAACAAAAAAACAGGTAAGTATTTTTAATTTATTATTATTGTAACAGACTGTCTCATGTTTATCGTTTTGTATTGGAGATATGATGTCCCTTCAGGGTTGCCGTAGAGAAAAGGCGACTTCCGCTTCTGGTCAAGGGGGGGTGGGCAGAAATAAAGAGAGAAGCACCAGCTGTTGCTCTCCCTGGAGACTACTGGACATCGCTGCGGTAAAGTCAGCAGACACTCAGATCTCCGTGGTCAACTCAGCAGACACTTACATTTTAGTGCACCTATATGCTGAAATTCACGGTAAACACATTTAAACGGCACAGATCGGGAGCGAGCGAAGGACTTTGAAAGTTAGCGGAAAGATTAACGTGAGACAACATCCGGTTTCTTCAGACGAACATCCGGTTTTCAGAATAAGATGCCAACAAAGTATGAATTATATTCACATTAAGTATAAAACATGCTACCTGCATCTCGTGAACCAAATGTTATTGCACTTTTGTTCATATAGCAGTACTTTTAAAATAAAAGTGCGCAATACACTACTTTTGAATTCATTATTGAACTTTGCCATAACAATGCGATTAATCGCGATTAATCGCATTGTTATGTTAAATATTTTAATCGTTGCCCAGCACTACTTTTTATACAACCATTCAATCTCTTGATGCTTCTTATGTCATCAAACCTTTTCACAATGTTAAGGCAGTAGCTTCAGATTGTGCTTGCTGCTACCTGCAGACCACTGACTGCACATGTGTTCTCTGTTAGCATGTTGCCAGTGAGAGGCTGTCTGTTTGCATTGGAGGCTACATTGTAGGTGTTAGCAGGCTGGACGGGCAGGAAGATGTGTGCTGTTGTATGTCATCGTTGCAGGTTGGCTTGCATGGAGAGTTTGATACTAGTCAACAG
This sequence comes from Anarrhichthys ocellatus, assembly GCF_004355925.1. Classification (NCBI taxonomy): domain Eukaryota; kingdom Metazoa; phylum Chordata; class Actinopteri; order Perciformes; family Anarhichadidae; genus Anarrhichthys; species Anarrhichthys ocellatus. Next base: position 1,748,664 of record NW_022280066.1, on the reverse strand, counting down.
CAAACTGTCAACCTTGGAGCAATAGAAGTCACGGAGCTGGATTTCTCATGTGCCTGTTGTGTCTTTCCCATCAGGCCAAGAGATTCTGTCACCCGTCTCCAACCCTCAGGCCTCCTCTAGATAATTGCAGCGGTTTCCCCACAACATAACAAATAAATCCAAGATTACAAACACAAAGAGAGGGAAAGCTTGAAATGTAATATCTTAATTGAGGACATTTACTCGCTGCATCTGCATTTTCAACAATAAAACCAGTGGCGTACACCTTGCAGCGTTCCTCTCTCACCGAATGACCTCAATTTATGGACTTCATAAAAAGGTGGACAGATATCTGGCCCTGTGGTCCGGGAGGTAATTACTAATGTTCCCGCTTCTCCTTGGGGAGGAAAGATGTGATGCCTCGGCCGGCGCTCCTGTTTGGAGCAGGGCCAGTTTATTTCCTGTGGAATCAGGCAGTATTAACCTCATGGATGCAGATCTATTTGGTTGTAAATTAGCAAACTAATTAGAAGGCGCTCGTCATCTTCTGGAGACAGTGCAGATGAAAAACACATCAAGAAATGACAATGAGGAAAATGAGCCACAATGGAGGTACAATTTATTTTAGTTTTTTTTCTCATGCTTTTTTTCATTTATTGAGATAATCATTTTCAGGTGATACTTAAATTTATTACAATTAATTACAACAATTCTGCAAAGATGAGTGGGCCAAAATTCCTCTACAGCGCTGTAAAAGACTCATTGCCAGTTATCGCAAACGCTTGATTGCAGTTGTTGCTGCTAAGGGTGGCCCAACCAGTTATTAGGTTTAGGGGGCAATCACTTTTTCACACAGGGCCATGTAGGTTTGGATTTTTTTTCCCCCTTAATAATAAAAACCTTCATTTAAAAACTGCATTTTGTGTTTACTTCTGTTATCTTTGTCTAATATTTAAATTTGTTTGATGATCTGAAACATTTAAGTGTGACAAAAAAATAAGAAATCAGGAAGGGGCAAACACTTTTTCACACAACTGTATATACTTTGGAAGCACCCAATAAGCTATATCTGCAGTTTAAAGACCCACCCCCCGCCCCCCCCCCCCGATGATGTAGGTACCCTGTGGGCCAATCAAGATGTATCATCTCTTTAAGTTTCTCCGAATCGGACCGGTGGCGCAGCATTTATGGCCTTTGAAAGTTTGATTTTTTGACCTTTAATTAAGACACCCCCTGCCAGTCCAATCAGTGGAATGTCTGAAACGTCAGAGCTCCGCGCCAAAATATACCATCAGTCCCGGACGGTTCAGTCCAAATCTAAGCAGCAGCCTGAAAACACATTTGTGTTGAAAATTGTGACATTTAATCAGCGCACCCTCATCTTCTTGCATTAACAAGACAGTAGATATTTGAAGTAGATTCCAAAGTTTACAATGACATTGTGCATGTCTGGAAATGTGTATAAAATTATGCACAAGATTTTAAAAAAAATAAAATCCATTTGACGGAGTGGTGCGGCCATACACAACATGGATTATCTCACTCGGTACAACATCATAGAGCTTCAATGAAGAGCAGACACCGGTACGGATGATACATGATACTTTCAAACATTTCAACGACCGTATAAAGAAAACCGGCCAATTTGTCCCATTAATCACCATGAATATGTTATAATGAAGAGAGCATGGCCAGTATGATCCTAATGAACAAAGATGTACGACCTGGATACCCCTTCAGCTACATCTGTCCGTCTGTGTGTACTGTACTGTATACAAGCATGTGCTGTAATACCAATCAAGGGCATAATAATATATTCACCATTAGCACGAGCGAATATGCACATACACACACGATGCATGTCGCTGATGCATGTTCGTGTAAGTGTGTGTGTGTGTGTGTGTTTTGCCACGGGGGCTTGGCTGGCACTAAAGACGGGAAATGGGTAGACAGTGGCATGTATTGTGTGTGTGTGTCCAGCTGGCAGGCTAAGGCCTTTGTACAGCCTTTCATATTGTCTTATCAGTTCACAAATAAACATGGCTGCTGATGAAGCCCACAAGGGGAAAAAATATGTCTGTGCATGTGTTACTGTGTGTGCGTGTGTGTGTGTGTGTGTGTGTGTGTGATGAACATGGTCTATCCTGCAAAGCGAAGCTCTGGTGGTCTCAAAGGTCTGGACCCTGGGAAAAAAACATGACAAAAGACCTTTTGAAACCCCTGCTCTTATTTGAAGTGATCCTACATTATGTTTCTCTCTCTCTTTCTCCCTCTGCCCTTGTCTTCCAAACACACACAGATGCACACATTCTTTTCTCCGGTGTAAAGCACTGTTAAAGTGTGTGCTTAGGGTTTATAGACATAGGGGTAATAAGAATGTTAAAAATGCCAAATCTGTTCTATTTTGAATAGAAAATGTAGATTATCTCTGGCTGGTCAGCTAGACAGTTGGATTTGTCTTCTGGATGGTAAATCAGGTTTATACGTGTCTTCTTCCTCCATTTCTGTGTTTTTTATCGTTTAAAGGTGTAACATGGGTACACTTCTCCTGGAGGAGGCTCAGGGCTACTTTGTCTTAATTACTGGAGGAGAAACAAATCATCCAAAACACAATCATCTCTGTTAAGGTAGACTATCTACCTGGACACTTTACAGTTTCATGGTCTTTACAGTGTGGGCAAGGGGGGCAAGAAAGGAAAGGAAGGAGGAGAGGTGATGAGAGTAAAGACACAATAGGACATAAGGAAAGGAGATGAAGGAAGAAAGAGAGGTGACGGGATAAAAACAAAGGAAACAGGAAGGAAAGACAAGAAGACAAGGTGGGGCATGAGAGGATAAGATGAAAGGAAAAGAAGGACATGAAACAGAATTAAAGTAAAGAGAGAGGGGACTCAAGATGAAAGGAAAGAAGATGAGGAGGAAAAATTGAGACGAGTAGAAAAGAAGAAAGAAGACAGGAGGAGAAAAAAGGAAAGGAGTAGAGCTAATGAAAGGAAAGGGGATGAGAAGGCACAAGTAGATGAGAAGAAAGGAAAGGATACAAAAAGAGGAGGACATAAGACGGGACAACAAAAGGAGGCAACCAAACAAGAGAAAAGCTCCCAAACATACTCCCCCCTCTTTTCCTCAGCTTCCTTTGGTATCTCTCTCTCTCTCTCTCTCTCTCTCTCTCTCTCTCTCTGTTATCTGATGCGCCTCGCTCGGCCCGTCATGGCTGACTGATTGAGGCGGCCAATCGCTGTTGTCAACCGCCCCCCCGCCCCCCCTTCCCGATGTAAATAACCTCCCCGCTGGTTCAAGGTGGGACGTCACTCCAACTCCATTAGTTTATTTTATTACCACAGAAAGGATGGAGGTGGTGGTGGGGGACGGGGGGGGGGGACAGGGGGTATGAGACAGGGTAGGAGTTGTATGCATGGGGAGGGGGTGAGGGGCTACAAGAGGGAGGAGATTTCTCCTATAGGGGGACTGAGGCTGGAAGGATGGAGATGGGCGAGAGAGATTAGCAGAGACAGAGGAAGATCGAGAGAAATAATGCAGAATGATAGAAAGAAGCAATCTAAAAGAGACAGACGGGTCTGGAAAAAGAAAAGGAGGGTGACAGTTGTTGACATGAGAAGGTGTGTGTACGCATGTGAGTGTGTAGTGTTAGTGTTGTGTCGATGGGGGATTTGCTACACTTGCAGTACACCAAAGATGAATTCTAACTGGAAAAGATGTAGAAACATAGAGCAGTGCTGGTCCAAGTCTTTATGCAGCAGAATTGCAATCTATCACATTTTTGAATATGACCTCTGCAGTAAATAGCAAGAATTTTCTAAACCTTTAGCCCAGGATAGGCAACCGTAGGCACATGTGCCACCATTTTCACGAGGTAGCTAAACCTATGGCACCCTAGCAGGTGGTAAATGGACTTTCATTTATAAAGCGACTCTCTAGTCTTTCCGACCACTCAAAGCGCTTTAACACTGCATGTCATCATTCACCCATTCATACACTGATGGCAGGGGTTACCATGCAAGGTGCCACCTGCTCATCAGGACTCTATCTAATCATTCACACACACTCACACACTTAGGAGTAATGTGGGTTTCAGTATCTTGCCCAAAGACACTTCGACATGCGCACTGGAGGAGCCGAGGATCGAGTCCTCGGATGAGCGGACGACCCGCTCTACCTCTGAGCCCGTGTGTGCAAGAGAGATTTTGGAAATATTGACGTGTCCTCTCATCCATCCCTAATGCCCAATTTACCTCTTTCACCAACATTGACGGGTGCGCGGTAAGTTATCTACAGCAGTGTGATTGATTTCTTTCCACACACATTGCACAAAGACTCTGTGGATGGGACGTATCGGGGACAGTTTCTCTACATATATTATCATTGTGCATTCAAGTAAACGGTTTTATGTTTGAAGGGTTGGGACCAATATTACCTCTCTGCTGAATCTATAGTAAATCTGTCGATGGTTTTAATGACGCATGAGTGTTTTGCGATCGTAGAGACATGACTTTCAAACGCTTTGATCAGAAGGACGAGTAACATCATGGTTTGACGCCATGCTTGCTCTTTGCTGGAAGGCTTCATCTCTACAATCATGGACAGCATGTGAAATAAAAGCTCTGAAACAAGGCGAGAGCAGAGTGATAACGGTGCTGATAATGTCACTCATGCTTCACCTCTCCCTCAATGTCTCTCTCGGCCTATAATGCCTGTTTTTACCCCGGTAACTTCCTCTCTATTTCAAAGCGGGGGGAAAATCGCCTTCAGTGGTCAGAGCTATCTGATCCTTTTTCTCTTTTTCTCTTTTTTTTTTTTTGCTGGCTTTAATGTAAGCAGATTCCCAATCAGCCAGGATGAATCCAATCAAGGCGAAGGGGGAGGCACAACAATCTAGGGCACTTTTCCCAATGACTGCTGCAGGCCAGGAGATTAGAGGACAGAGAGAGTGAGACAGAAAGGAGGGGGGGGGGGGGGTTACAAAGCCAGAATTTCTATGATAAAGAAGAAGCCTTTCATTCAGCGATGTGACACTAAATAACACATGCATTCATCACCTTCACCTCCATCCCTCCCTCTCCAGACACCACATCCACAACTGCTCTTAGATAGGGAAATGCAAATTCCCCTATCCCTATTCACTTGATTATTTCTAACATATGGATGCCAACAAGGATGGGAGGGGGCACAGTGTTTCTTCAAATCAGTATGACTATTGGCTGATTTATCCTCAAACTTTTCTCCCTCCCATCTCTTCACCCCTCCGCCACCAACGCCTGGTGACGGCTCTCCTTCCTCTCTCCTCTTTCCTCTTTCCAAAGCTTAACTTCATTGTCTCAAGCCCCACTCCGCTTTCATCTTAAGACAAAGATTTATGTAAATCTTTGGGCCGGGCGTTAATGCGGAGCGCGGTGTGAGAAATAGCATCCCTAAATCGCGGCATTGTTGTTGAAAATGACAAGGCAGGCCCGTTAATCCTACAATGCGATCATCCAAATGTGTCATAATGCCGTGTGTAGGCAGACGAATCTGAATATCAAAAAGACGCCACGCACCTCTTATGCGGCGCCTTCAGTACTTACAACTCACTACTTCCCTCTATCTCTCTCCTTCTCTCCCTCCGACTCTTTTTAAAGGACTCACCCCGCTTGTCACTTTGCTCGCATTCAAAGCGGTAATAAAATGCATAAGATGCCGCAATCCTAAAGTTGTTGCAGAGCAGAAATCACTGTCGCATTTAACTCGTGATTGTTTCGCTTGTTTTCTCCCACATATGAAAGCTTTGATTCATACAGATAATAAGAAACTACATCTGTGTAATTGTCTAAGTGGCTGGGATTGTGAGTTGAAATAAATCGATGGCTTCTGCTTTGTCACCGAGGTGTATTTATTTCAGAAACAGCAAGACGAGGCTTTGTGGTGGAAGAATATGCAGATTCAAAGGGAAACAAAGGGTTGAGTCAAGTCTCTACATGTATGGAGCATTTAACTAACAATCAGCTACCTTGTATTCCTTTATTTCAGACCTGAAGAATTCCTCTTATTTGTGTGCAGCGCTGCACTCGGGGATCAGATCGAGCCCAGTGAACGTCTGATGAGGATTCATATGCTGGGAGAAATTGACAGTGGAAATGAAGTTGAGACTGAGAAGTGTGATAGCTGTTTTTTTGAAAGAGCCATGAAACAGGCATGTCAATCAATTGGACAGGGACAAGGCTGGTGAATGATAATGTTAATAATTACCAGCCACGCCAAGGGACTCCTCCCTGATTGGCCGTGAAACCTCTGTGTTAATGAAACGCCCCGGCACTAGCCCTGCTCTCCCCCCCCCTCAGCTTTACCTCCTGACATTGTGACACCTCCTCGTCTGACCCCTTCTCTCTTTCGCCTCCAAAGCCCCTCCGCCTTCCTCCTTAATTCCTCTGCCATCCAGTTGGGGAGGAGCCCTGCGGGGGGATTTTGTCAGGGAGAATAGCGGCGTTGATCTTGAAGGCTTAAGACCCTACTGTACCTGTCAACAGTGTGGCTTTGGTGCTGACGACCAGCGGCTTAAGTCATTTGAAGTTGGTTCTTTTTTTAATGAGGAGGGGAGGAGGCGCAGCGAGTACTGACAGCCAGTCAGGGTCTTGAAATAATTCCATACCTCTGAATAACCAGAGGTGTCTCTCTGACTTAATCCAACCTCCATTCACGCACACACACACAGACACACACACACACACACACACACACACACACACACACACCTTTAAGGTAGTGGAAATAAAAGCAGGTTGCAGGGCTAATAATGAGGGAATGGTGGCAGAGAGGAGGACTTCCTCGTCCTGTCACAATGCAGACTGCAGCTCTGCTGTAGCACTGTGGAGCGACTCTATGAACCAACCGAACAAAGACGCATCGTTAATTACAATTACAAACTTATTGCAACTCTATCACCAACAAATGGTCATCTTTTATAATAACATAATACTGAACATTACTGGGATCCAAAAGGTCAAATATGTTTTTTACTTACACATTAATTATTATCTTGATTAATCATTTGGTCTGAAAGATGTCCAAGATGATGTCTTCAAATATTTTGTCCGACCAAAAGTCTGAAACCTAAAGAGATTCCATATATTATTGTAGGAGACTAAGGATAGCTGCAGATATTCACATTTGGAACCAAAACTGAAGCTGTAACCAGGGAATTATCTGCTTTTTGGGTTTAAAAATTACTTTCTCAATTAGTATATTGCAGAGTAATTTGATCAATCAATTAATCCACTAATATTAACGTCACTGCTTTAATATGTATTTCAAATCTCTGAGATTTGTTTTGGGATGTTGTCTTACCTGTGACACCAATCTGTCCATGATTCATAATTTTAAAATGAGTTACTTGTGATTTTCCTCTCTTTTTTAAAGCGAGGCGCTTCACTCCTTGTGTTCTCTATTTCTTCCCCCTCTTCGGGTCTCATTACTCTGCTCTCACTTTCTTTCTCTTGGCTGGGATAATCCCCCCCTGTAGGGGACTTCAAAGTGCAGGCCGGCCAGGGAAAAGCCTTAATTACCCATTTGCCTTGAAACTCAAGCCAAATCACAACTCGCCCTGGTCCGTCCGACTCCGCTCTCCTGCCTCCCTCACACTAATTGTGGGTCTGTATTTGTTTTTCTTTTTCCTCCTTCGCTGTGAAAATGGAAAGATGAAATAAAATCAAAATAAGGGAGACAAATCTGGAATTTTGAAGCAGGTGATGAAAGAGTTACTCAACTTATTTTAGGGCACTGATTTGCCTCCATTTGTATTCTTTTTTTTTAACAGTATTTTTTTTCACTGCACGCAAGTTGAGTTTTTAAAAAGTTCAGTTTGAAAAAGTCTCTTCACAGTCAGCACAACAGAAGTTAATGTGGAATCAACTGTGGATCACTTCTGACACAAAATGTATTCATCTCTCAAAATTCATGAACTGTTTTCTCACCACAACTAAAAACTGTGAGTATTTAAACATTTAGCATGTTTACAGACTTTTGTCAAACCTGACTGCCATTAAGTCAAAAACGGACTGTGATGTGATTCTCTCTCAGCCTGGCCTTGGTTCTTACTCTTTTCATCATGTTTTTATCTCAAAGTTTTACCAGATTCAACAGATTTCAACCTTTTTTAACTGCAATTAATGACTGTGATCAGATCATAACTTACCTCGTCATACTACTGTTTATTATGGGGTCATCTGTGCTGCCCGAGCCAGTGTGGAAACATATCTGGCTCTCCTGCTGTCTGTAAGCTGGTGTTTGCGTACCAGCAGCCTCCATGCAAGGACTGCCAGGTTGTTGCTGGGCACGCTCTGAAGAAGTTCTTCTCCAGTGAAGATGTGGTTACCTGTGATTCCACCGTCCGTGGTTAAACACCACCTCTGTTATCCAACATGCAAACTTATGTTCCATCAAAAACCAGAGAAGAAGGCAATTCTCATCAGTTATTATCTTAGGTGCTGGGTGTACTTTCTCCTGAACTTAATGAAAACAAATCAGGAATAATTATTTTTGAGACCAAAGGTGTAGTAAAGCTGAAGTTATACTTTCCGTCTCCGCAAGGGTCCGCTCGGGTCTGCATGACGTACATTTGGCCATCAGAGGTTGTACACGTGGCCTGGGCTCTGTGCTGACAGTGCATGTGTGGAACGCGTCCATGGTGTCTGTCTATAAGGAACGAAAAGTCCAACGTAAACCAGTCTGTAATTGGAAGATAATAGTGAAATATTGTAGCGAATATAAAATGTTCTGGATTTGGCTCCGTCACTCAGCTGGCACAAGACTTTGGTCGACTCGTCAAGAATGTAACTTCTTCGTAGATGAATATGTAAAAGAATGTGGCAAATTGCAGTAACTTGTGAAATGGTTTATGATTTTGAACATACTGTAAATGTCACAGAATTGACAATAGTATGTTAACATGAAAAATGTAATGTAAATACACAAAGTTGTGGTGACGGTTGAGTCTGAGAGAGATAATGAATTGTGAGAGATGAATGCATTTTTGTGCCAAAGCAATAAGAAGTGATCCACAGTTCAGTCCACATTGACTTCTGTTGCGCTGACCATGTAAAGATATTGAGAAATGTGTGTTGTAACAAAAAAAGCTGCGTCACTTCAGCTAACTAAAGACGTCTTTTTCTAACTTGCCATTTATTCATCTTATCCTTGAAAGATCCCCACTGGTCGATGGCGAGGTTCAACATTTTAACAAGAGCCATCTCTGAAGTGGAAAACATGGCTGATAAGCTGAATAACTGGAGGGTATCATGAGGTATCAGTTAGGATTACAGATGCCCCAACAAAATTAGAATATGCTTACAGTATATGTATTTTTACTTAATAAAGTGTCGCCATTAACATGTTAACAGTAAATTGTGATGCATGGAAGGTAATGGCGGTGTTCCTAACTATCCGGTAGAAAACTCTGTGTCAGTAATGTTTTGAATAATTGGAGATGTCCAAAATAAAATAAAATATACTTCCAGTGTGTGTTAGTATTATAAAGGATGATGTGTTATACCTTACTGCACTTGGTTAAAACTGGTTTCAGGTTTAATTATAGTCTCAAATATACTAATACAGTTATGTACGAGTATCTTGTTAATGACAACTAAGAGGATAACAGTAAATGTGATGTGTTGATACTTAACCTGGGTTTAACCATAGATAAGAAGTGGACTGAGTCGTCATGACTCAGTCCGTGGACTGCCGTTTTGAAGCCTTGAGTTCGGCATTGTGGCAGTCGCTATCTTGGAATTTGGCCATTGATATCTTGTGAACAGAGGAGTGGCATAGAGACCCCGTATACGACTCTGGAAGTGGTAGCGACCTGTCAATCACAAGGTAGCCATAATTCACTAAATGAACATCATGCTGTATTGAAGAAGACTTGAAACTAGAGTTTGAGACCATCAACTCATGGTTACGCCGGATGGTCAGCAGAGAGAATGCAAGTTTAAGACACTTCCACATGTTACAAATTACCTGGAGTGTTAGAAGGTTGTTTTTTTCAGTGATGCTGTCAAATTTAAGTATAGAGACTCCAAGAGAATTAAGATACACATCCAATATATGTAATATTCTACACAACAATGAATCTGTATGTAACAGGATAATAGTGAGTTGTGATGTGTTGAAGTTTACTTTACGGCTCATAATTATATTCTGATAGAAATATTTTTACAGGTTTAATTGTGTGATGATTAATATTCCTGCAGTATAAGTATATAAGTGTCCTGTTAATGACTGCTATGCAATGTGTGGTTATTAACAGCGCAACTAACTGGGGACGTGTTGAACTTTAAGTTTCTTCAGTTCTGGTTACAGATTGAATTATGGCAGCTCAAAAAGTAATTCAACTTTACTTACAGTATATTAATGAAGTATCCTGTGAGGGACTGTACTGCAAAGTGTACTCGCTGAAGTGTATTGTGCATTGTTTAGATGGGAGCATTCGAGATGTTTTCACAGTAGGTTTCATTTATTGACACTTGAAAGTTTACATGATGTGCTGAAGTGCACTGCATGTGCTTTAAAACTAAATACACTTTAAAGACAGGAGGGTTCAAAATATTTCAGATTTAATTAAAGATGTTCAGAGGGAATTCAGATGTACAGTATACAGTTGACGTAAAAGTGTCCTGTTAATGACTGCACCATGCAGTGAATGCAATGTATTCATAGACAGGATAACAGTAAATTGTGATGTGTTGAATGGCTTAAACTGGTCAAAACTATCTGAAATATTCAACAGACTCTTTTGCTGTGGACCTCATGTGCTTTCCATGTGCTGCTAATGCACCATCATTTTGTGGTGCGGTGCACTTTTGAAAAAGGAGAAGTAGACAGCGGGAGTCTCAATGTCATATTTACTGTAACCAGTCAATGGCGCCCACAGGCCGCATCTCAGTGACATCATAGAGAACACAAGTCGCAACCTATAAGAGTCAGTTCATGTATTTAAATAAAGTGACATCACAAACAGCATCACATCTCCACCCCAAAAGCCCCGCCCCCAAGTCCCAGCCCCTCCCCTCTGCGGTATAGAACAGGACTACATTTTCTCAACTTCATCCTGACAGTATCAGGAAGTGGCTGACACTTAAGGTCCACTGCCACCTTCCTGGATTAGTTTATGCTGCTATTAGATAAGTGCTGCTGATGGGAAATTCAGCAGCTTTCAGGGTTTTTTCTAAGCACCGGCCATTTTCTACGAGCTTGTAAAAAAGCATTCATTTAATGGAATTGTTTTCTTTCTCATCATCTCGGCAACTCTTTGATTTGCAGGTGTCCGTATGATTGTGGGTTTTGTGATCAGCGCCGCAGCAGTAAATGTGTTTGGAGTTGATATGTTTTCAGGACAAGCTAATTTATGCCTCAAACGTAAAGCAGAATTTAAATGTTTGCAAATAACATTTCAGGTTTATGTCCATCAGTGTGTGGTCCCTTTCTGTCAGACCAGCTCAAAGAAAATGAGACAAACAAGTAGAGGATGAAGAATTTTAACAGCTTGTATTTGTGCTCTGTTCTCAAGCCGAGAAATATCAATGGGGGAGGCATGTGCCCGAAAATTGACATGGAGGTCACAAAAGTCAAACAGAATAGACCCCCCCCCAAACCCCCCAAACCCCTCCCCCCCCTACTCCCCGCAACAACCAACAACCCAAACCCCAGACACAGCAAGTCACTGCCAGTGCCAGTTAAAAAAAATCACAAAGAAATAAACAGAAAGAAAAAAAGGTGAAATAAAATAAAAACAGCGTAGTCATAGAAAACTATGTACAACCAATAGAGTGGTAAACAAAACTTTGACTTGTGTTTTTGTCACTAAAACGCCGTCAAACATCCCCTTCTGTACAACGTGATTCATTACAACAGTACAAATTCATCAGGTTATCTATTCTGCCCAATGAGAGGAAAAATAGCTAATGGCAGCCTGTGAGTTGTATCTTGTCATTGGCATGAAGTCACGCTCCCCCTGCACCCGGTATATAAGAGCAAGACGTCCCGAGGTACTTAGAGTACCCTCTTCACAAAAGGATGCACATAGCCCACAAGTTAAAAAAAGACAAGCTCCTTAGGAAAGACAGCAAGTGCCTACACATGTATTTCAAACCATCCATGAAGAATAATCCATTCCAGAAGAAGAAAAATAGATACAAGTCAGGATTCTCAGTGTTTTTCCTGAAAAGCAGAACCAATGTTCTGTTGTTCCTAAGGGAGAAACCCCCTCCCTCCACCCTTACCCCAATCCCACCACCAAATCCAAGTTTGTTACAGCTCAGTCATTTTTTAATTTGTTTATTTTTTATTTCATTACACCCAAGGCAGAATAAAAGTTACGAAAACTTAAGACTTTTACAGTTACAGTGACAAAAACAGTTTAAGAGACCCACAATTTAATTGGACTGCAAAATAAAAAATAAAAAACAACCTTTTTTCTATTTTTGTAAAATGCCCAGGCATTCTCCAATATTACAAATACTGGTATACTTTTACAGTAAACAAGAAAAATGTAATATATATTCATATATATTTATATATATACTAAAACCCCGTCACCAAAAAAAAAAGGAAAAAGAAAAGAAAAGAATATACACATTGCCACTACGGCATTCAGAGAAAACTTTATAAGCAAACCTGGAAAAAAAAATACTCGTTTGTTTAAAACACACATACACACAAATATTATTTTACCCTTGTACTTGTTTCAATACTGTAAACTTATTTTAAGACAGAGTGCACTAAATTCTTTTTTTTAGTTTCTGCATTTCCTGATTTTTGTCGAGTCTCTTCCTTGACTTTTTTTGTGGCTTTTGTCCACTCCTGGAATTTTCTGTTGTGGGACAGACTCTTGTCCTTATGAGTGAGGAATTTGATATATATCTATATATAGGTTTGTGCCTTTATATGTACATATGCATACATATATATATACACACACAGACACACTGATATTGTGCTGGGTACTCCTAAATCCAAACTCAGTATTGTTTCATTTGTATTAATTTGAATATTTCTGTGAAAATTTCAACTTACAGTTAACACAATTTTATCTTTTTTCCGCGTTCAATTTGATGCTTCATAAAAAGTGTTGCGTTTGTCTTAGATAATAAATAGGAAGATCATTATTCAAGGCACACTCATGTCAAATTGAATGGCAGTACAAAAACTGTCCCAAATAAACAGTTTTTTATTCATTCATTTATTTTTTTAATTTTATAGTGCCAGCATTGGGAAAGCCTAGCCTATCAACCCTGGGCACTAGCGTCAGGAGATCCCAAGCTCTAGACCCTTTAGTACCTTTTCTGTCCAGCTCTCTGTGTGTGTGTGTCGGACGGAAAAATCATAAAGTGCGGGTCTTTTGTTAAGAGTTCTGATTTAAATCTGATTTAAAAGAAAAAAAAGTGCCACTATGAGGTGGATGGGGCCTAAAGAAAACTGGGGTTATGATATTCAAAAGAAGAAAGGGGCATGGAGCGGGCTGATGCTGCTTGTCTTACTATTACTACTTCAGCACACACTGATGTATATATTTCCTCTTCTACACAAACCTGTCCCACAACTAACGCAGGAACTTCTATTCCTGGAGATCAGATTGTACGATTATAGAATCACTATAACAATACCAGTCAATATTTACTGTACCACTTTTTTAACAAATTGTAAGATATTTTAGCACAATAAATGCATAGGGATGTTGATTTCTATAAATATTGACAATAAAATCTGAGAGGGTGTGACTTCAAATTGAAATTGAATCCAACTGCTTTGAATTGAGGATCAAACGTGGGCATTAACCTGGTAGGGGGGGGGGGGGGGGGGGGGGGGGGG
>NW_022280066.1:1727028-1734731 GCF_004355925.1 Anarrhichthys ocellatus | reverse complement strand
GGGGTCAGAGGGCAGCAAGGGATGCTGTAGAGGACACAAATGTCCCTAAATATTTCAAAATATTATGAAATAGAACTGCTTTTGGAAGCATAGGAGTGAACAGTTAAATCAAGAAAAATAGTATAGCTCACCCTGAGATGTCCCTGTGCTTGCTTTCTTATCTAGCTCGATGCATACTCGTATTGCATGGCTTCATGCTCAGTTTACTCCAAATAAATAATCTAACCTAGATCATATGGCTTCATGCAAAATATAATACATGGATCTATGAATGAAGGTAAAATGGGGGGAGGATGGAAAGCAGAAGAAATGAATGTTTGTCGTACCAGTCAGCAGCTGCCTTATCTAGAATCAGTTTCTTCTGGCTGGTAATGATGTTCTCAGGAGGAGACAGGGTTTATGAACCTTGGGATCCTCTTTGATTTTAGATTTACTGTCAAATATGACGCTCAGTGCTACATATCCAATTATATTGACATGTTTTAGACTCAGTTCATGCTACAATGCCAAAGGATTGTTGTCCGCGTATCATCATCACACAAAATAGACTAATTCTAGCATTCTCAGTTAACGCCACTTTCAAATTGAAGATTGAATTCAAATTCTCTTCAAGAAATCACACATTTAGCGTAATATACAATTTCCTACAAGCAGCGGCCAATAAAAATTACTCAAAATTGACTTTTGTCTTCTAAAAAACTCTCAGGATATCATGTGGTTTTAACACGGTAACGCAAAATCAAAGTTAAAAAAAAATAAATCCTAAATAATATTGTACCTGCACATGCCAAAATACAAAATCCAATAAATACAGAAATTATTGCACAGTTAAAGGCTCCACATATGTTATAACTCAACTGACTGATTGTTTAAAAAGGAACCCCAAATGAGGCAGTTTAGACAGCTTCAATTGTTGTTAATTGGTGTTAAGATCTCTGTTTTCACTTTTTTTTCTCAGTTGGCAGTTTCAAAAACAGAAAATTAACCCAAAATTAACATTTCAGAAAAAGAGTATCCAGCTACCCCCTTTTATTTATTTTTTTAGTCAAAGTGTGGCGCAGAGTATGGAAACAGTAAACCTGGTTTAGGTTCTCTCTGCTTGTTCAATTTTGACCTCATTGGTCATCAAAGTTTCTCCATGCCACTTTTTCATATGTTTTTCCAGAGTGCTGTACACGCTGAAGGGCATTTGGCAAATGTCACAGCGGTAGACCTCCTTGCCATGCTGGCCATGTGTCTTCATGTGGCGTGTGAGCTTGGAGCTCTGGGCGCAGGCATAGTTGCACAAGTCACACTTGTAGGGCCTCTCACCAGTGTGACTGCGCCGGTGCACCGTCAGGTTGCTACAGTTCTTAAACACCTTACCGCAGTATTCACAGGTGTCGCTCCTCCTGCTATCCTTGGAGCTAGGCCGGCCTGAACCTCCACCCAGATGAGGTGTGCTGCCTCCACTGGCGGTGCCGCTGCGGCCCGACAAGCCTCCATCCAGCAGGTCACCCGGAGGCGTTGAGAACCGCAGGCTGCCGTTTTCAGACGAGTGCTCAGATGAGGTGGCAAAGGGCGATTGTCTGGAGTCAGTGAAGCCTAGGAAAGGGTCTTTGATGAAGTGGCGGGAGGCAGCATAGCCTACTAACCACTGGGAGTAGACGTTCTCAGAAGGGATGTGGGGTGTTGGGGGAATGTCCAAGTCCTTCTCAATCTTGATCCTTTTATTTGAGGAGTTGGACAGGCTCGGGCTGGTGATAGGGGTGGGCTTACGGGGAAACAGGCCTGAGAAAGAGTCCCCGGAGCCACAGTTCCGTCCGTTAATGGTTGTCCTCTCTTCCTGTTGGTGGTGGTCCATCCCCCCAACAACTGAGTCCTCATCCCCAGTGTCCCGTTGGACATCCGAGCCCCTCTTAGAGAAGGGCATCCTTTTACGATTGTCAACTATCAAATTATTGTACTGCTGTATAGAATTGAGCCCCCCACCAACCACCATCTTCTCAAGGGCGAGTGATGACTTCTCCTCTGATGGCAGTTTAGAGCCATTCTCCCTGTTCCGGAAGAACTCAGACTCCATGCTGAAGTTGGATTCTGGTCGACTCTCATTCTCAAGTTCCTCTTCTTCTTCCTCCTCTTCTTCCTCTTCATTGACTTCCCCCTGAAAATCCCCATCACGATTCTTCATCCCCTCACCTGGGACATCACTGATACCTGGCTCTGGGGAGCTTGTGGTGGACAGTCCATCATCTGAGCGCCCCGTCAGGGATCCAGGCTTGTGCATGTGGGTCTTCATGTGGCGCTTCAGCTTGCTTGCCTGAGAGCAGGCGTGATCACACAGCTGGCACTTGTATGGTTTTTCTCCAGTATGGCTGCGCCGATGCACCACCAAATTGCTCTGGAACTTGAAGGACTTACCGCAGAACTCACAAGACTTGGCCTTGACCTGTGTCTGGGGAGGGGTGATGCTGTTTGGGGGCATCGGCGGTAAGGGAGGGGTGCTCAGAAAAGGGGATTTTGGCCCAGACTGAAAGGGGTTGGGGTTCAGTAGTCGGTGCATAGGGTTGGCCCTGCTGGGTGACAATGGTGGTGTGGTGTTGTTGTTGTTCCCTGCCAACTCACGTAAGCGCCTGGAGAAGTCCATGGACTGGGACTCCATGGCCATGGGCGTTAGCCGCATCACCCTCTCAAAGGCACTGGGGTGCTGTGAGATGAGGCCCATTTCCTCTGCGCTAAGGCGTTCCAGCCGATGGGGGTCCAGGTGGTGGCGGGGAGGCGGGCTGATGAATGGAGGCGTGTTGGGGAGGCGGTTTTCCATGAAGCCTGGGGGAGGCTCCCTGAGAAGGGGGCCCGTCATCCTCAAGAGGTGGAAAGGGTTGTTGTCCCCAAGAAAGTTGCTGAGGGGGGATTGCGGGATGGAGTTGTTGCCCATGGGTGGAGGCATAGTGAGGCGTGGTGTGAGGGCCGTGCTGGAGGGGTTGGACTCCAGGTATATGCGAATGCCGTGGGTGTTCTGGGCATGTTGCAGCAGGAACCAGGCGCTGGGGAAGGGCTGCTTACATGTGGTACATATATAGCTAGAAGGCTCATCCCTGCCACCTGCAACAAAAACAAACAGAAATGCATTCAATATCGAACCGACTCATTTATACTACACTCATAGAACTTCAGTCAGAGATCAACAAGCACATCTGAAATGACATGTATGTTTCCTGTGCAAAATTAAACATTGATTCCTTTATAAAAATGATTATTATGTCAAAGTTAAATCTATACTTCATTAATATATTCAATTGTTAGGGACAATATTGCTTTTTAAATAAATGAACACAGCTTATTTGCAGTGTGAAAACTTGTCTTGGCTGAAAAGCAGTGAGGTGTGTCTGCTTTACATGCTGTCTAATACTCCTAGTAGCTGGAAATGCCTTGGCTCATCATGTTGTCACATAAATGCTACAAACTTGTCACACTTTGGAGAAGTACATGTTCACAGTCACACTGGATTTTCCCACACTGGATCGATGTTTTTAAGAGGTGCTTAATCTTTCACGAAGTGCAGTGCACTACAAACTGCTGGATTATTATAGTGTGCCACTGTGCGTGTGTCTGCATCTGGGCTTACACGTACAGTAAGCATGACGGTAGATGTACGTACTTTGAGTGTGAGTGCTGAGTGAATGATTTTAAAAGCTGGGAACCCCTCCAAGCAGTCAGTAATGTTTGCCGAGTAAGAAATGTCAAACTCATGATGATAGTTACATGTATGATATTCTAAAATAATTCCCATTTAGAAAAAAAGGCAGCTGTATCTCTGTTACTTGCTAGTCTGAATAAACAAGGCACAGTCTTCAAATAATGTAGACTCACAAAATGCCTTTGAGAGAGTGTTGCTCTATTTTTTTTACTTTTAACATCTAATCAATGCAAGTGCTTTCATGTAACACAGGTTCTCGCATCTCAAAAGGAACTTGTTACCACCACGGTACACCGAGCCAGATCCACGACTAAAGGACACTAAACAGGCTGAGGAGCACTCCTAAAGGGAGTATACACAGACACCCCTCCACACACACACACACACACACACACATAGAGATAGTGGTAATTGTGCTCTTGTTCTCGCTTGTGTAGGTATTAAATGAAAGTGCGTTGTCTTGACCTAGTACACTAATTTCAGATACTAGGGGAAACACATGCTGCTGTAATTGCTTCACTTATTTGTGTGCGTATGTGTGTACATGGTCGTGGCTTTTTCCGGCAGCTACACAGGTACAGAGATGTATGCTGTTTACTAATATTGTTTTCATTGTTATATTTGAGGATGTGTTTGTATAAGAATGCACTACTATGGGATGCAAAGTCTAATCTACGAATCCACTTAGTCTGGAAATGCAGGCTTGAAAAGATTCAATTAATTCAAATTACACATTGAAATTAATCACATGAATAATGTAAAATAAAAATATACAGATCAATAAATTGTATAGTTAATAAAGATGTATGTAATAAAGTTAAAATATAATTAAACTAAAACAATAGTAAAAGTATAATAACGTAGCAGTAATATTAATCTATTTTCCAAAAATCTGCAGAAAAATAATTACTTCACTGTAATAATTCATCACTCAATTTTTCAATAGCTGTTCACCTCAACAGTCTTTTAGCGCCTTTTGATTTAACTATAGTGGACAGCACATTCACATGCACACACACACACACACACACACACACACGTACAATGAAAATAACAGCTCTCCATGCCTCAGCTTTTGTGTGCACCTTTCTCTCTCTATGCTTTCACACACACACACACACACACACACACACACACACACACACACACACACACACACACACACACACATTGCTGTGCTGTTTTACTGCTGAATCTTAAGACCCTGAACACTCCCAAAAAGAAACATCCAGCCCTCGCTCCCTCTCTCTGTTCGCTCGACGCATTGATTCACGAGTAAAAGCTGGAGAGAAGATCCTCCCTCCATCCTCCGTCTTTCAGTTGAACTTCTAGTCTGCATACAGAAGTCAATGGGGGGGGGGGGGTCAGTCGATGTTCATTTCTACTAAACAATTAAGAGAGGGGTGTGTGTGCATGTGTGTGTGTGTGTGTCAGAGGAAGAGTGACAGTGTGTTTTTGCACTGAAAAGCCATTCCTCTTCGGGCACAGTGAAAGGAGCGTGTTTTTTTGTTTAGGGGAACTGTGTGTGTGTGTGTGTGTGTGTGTGTGTGTGTGCGTGTGAGCGTGCGTGCGTGCGCCCTCCTGGGGGAAGGGAGTCCAACGCAGATGGCAAATAAAGTATGCAGCCCGAGGCGAGAGCACATTATGCTAATTCTAATGTCAGCTGTACTTTAATATACGACTCTATTTAATCACCCCATTATTTCCTATTTCCATATGAAAAAAGAGAGAGAGGGAGAGAGAGAGGGCGAGACAGCCAAGATTTTACAAAATGGGATGAATACCAAATTGAGACTTTTGCATGTCCATTCCCTGTACCCAACGGAAAAAAACAAAAAATGCAAGCAGAGCGGAATTAGGCCGATACCCACCAATTGTCAAAATTCAAAAGAGAGCATTTAAATTCTATAACCACCTACAAGACAGTGACCCTGACACGCTCCACAACATAGCCCTGATCCTCAGTGAGACTCCAGAGGGATGCCCCCTCAGACAGCTGGTTCTAGGACTCCCCCATTAGACTAAACCAAATGATAAGACAACAAATAGAGAACCACAAGACACATTGGAACCAGTCAACCAAGATCCAGAGCAAACTGGAATGGTATTTGACCATTCAAATTTCACACCCACTGCACACAACATGAGGTGGAAACCAAGCTGCACTTTTTAACTATACCTGCCAACTGTACCGAGTATCATCAGAGACATTTACTTCCCACACCAAGAAGAAAAACCTCCATACACCTGCTGGGGGAAACACAGCGCTGTGCAGATACAGCGGCGAGACTCAGCCGTTGAGAAAGAAAGACTGTCCAATGGAATAAAAGCATCGCGAAGACTGTCAATCATCTGTCGTTACATACAGCTGACCATGTGATGTACCATAGTGCTAATCTCTATACATATACATAAATACTGTACAGAACACACACCTTTAAATCAGCTACATTTCTTTAAGAAAATGTTGTAGTGTTTGAATTGAAACTGAATTGAACTGATGGAGAGAGAGAGAGAGAGAGAGAGAGAGAGAATGCTATTACGTTATGAGAAGCAATCACTGTAAGATATATGATATATAATATAAATTAATATTTCAAAACATTTAGAAAATACAGTTTATGTAAAATAAAATCAGTTGTAACTTCTGTTGAGAGGATATTAAAACGTTACTACTAACAAGTCAGAATAATACCTTGATTTATATACTTCTGTATCTTGTAATCTTACAAAAATGTTGATTCATTGTTTTGGTAAAAACAGACCAATAGGTGTTTTCTGTAGCAGTATAGTGAAATTGTATCTTGAGATCTGCTGCTGAGGGATTACAAGGAATCTAATATCCAGTCCAGAGCCTGTGGCTTCAGGGATTAGTAACTAAGCATTTGTAAGCAGCTGTGAGCATTTCTTTGACATATAGGCAATAAAAATCTGTTTACTCATGCTAATTTATGCACCCAAAATATAGTCCGCTAACTCTTTCCTAGCATATCATTTAATGGAAATATTTGAAATACATGAACTTTTAATGTTTATATATTGATATAAATTGCAGAAATCCATTATAAAATTCAGGACATTTTACACACACACACACACACACACGCACACACACACACATGCTCACACAGACCAATGTCCCACAAATCAAACTCATCTCAACTTTCAAATCATGGATCACATCAGTAAAAGAAAATAAATGTGTTATTCTAATAATAATAAAATAATTTTTAAAATCACCTGTAAGACATTCAGGTGATGACAGAATAAAGTGACTTAACATTAGTCAGTCAGTGGGAGGACCCTTCTGCCTGTGTTCTCTTTGGTTGACGTTTTTTCTCACACTCACTCACACACACACACACACACACACAATGTGTGCTATTGTGGGTAATTAAAGCGGACTTAATTTTTTTGCACATTTCTTGACAAGGGTTGATCATTTAATGGACACACACGCGCACACACATATTTTAACAGCTCAAATGGTGTCTCTGCTGAGAAGAAAACGTGTGCGTCACTGTGTGCAGGGATCTGTCATTGTGATTACTACTGAAGCATTCTGATGTGTGTGTGTGTGTGTGTGTTTTATGCATACATTAATTTCTATATATGTTTTCTATCCAAGACTCTACATATTATAGTGTGTGTGTGTGTGTGTGTGTGTGTGTGTGTCCTCCAGGAGCAGCCCTTTGGAGGAGAAATATCCAAACAGAAACAATATGCAGTGACAAATACACCGCCTTGCATCCTTCTATCCATCCCTCTATCCTTCGGTGGCGCTTGCTTCTAGGTATTCTATCCCCGGCTCTGTTTCACACAGTATAAAACTCTCATTACTGACTGAATCCAGTTTTCACTATGATTTAATTTGCTATAATTACTGCGGCCGCGGCTAATAAAAAAGAGAAGAGAGGGAACGGCTAGAAATCAGTGCGAAGGTCAACTGGCAGTTAGCGGCGTTCATTTTCATCTCAGTGTATTCAACTGGGGCGGCTAATGGCCCGAACCCCCCCCCCCCCCCCCC
>NW_022280066.1:1725522-1726928 GCF_004355925.1 Anarrhichthys ocellatus | reverse complement strand
CCC
Organism: Anarrhichthys ocellatus; assembly: GCF_004355925.1. Taxonomy (NCBI): domain Eukaryota; kingdom Metazoa; phylum Chordata; class Actinopteri; order Perciformes; family Anarhichadidae; genus Anarrhichthys; species Anarrhichthys ocellatus. The sequence goes on along the minus strand of NW_022280066.1, from coordinate 1,726,925 downwards.
CCCCCCCCCCCCCCCCCCCCCCCCCATACCCCCACTCCTCAATAAATATTGCTGGAATTACAGGTTAAATAGCTAAATTAAATCACAGCTATTACAGATGAGGGAGGGAGGAAGAGAGGATTAGAGAGGGAGTCAAATCTGTGCAATTACAGAGGAAACGCAGATCGCTGTAAAGTGTGCGATTAATGTAGCGAGTGTCTGAGGAGCGCCGCCGGATTATTGTGTCAACTTATCACATACATCTCTGTGGCCGGCGGCTGAGAAGACAAACACTGAAGTGGACCGTGGAACGCCAGAGTTAAACGCACTCATCTCTAATATCGAACTCCACTTAAATGGATGCTTTTACATTGGATTTACAGTTTCACTCTTCTTTTCACTCATTTTGTATCCTCTTGGTGCTCCCCTTGTGATAGTTTACTTTAAGGTTTATCATTTTTTAACTGAATTGCATCACACGGAAAGAACTCCAAACCTTCCAAACTTTCACTCACTGAACTTCACTACATTTAAGCACAGTGAGAAACTTGGACCGAACTTAAGGGTCGAGTGTTCTTATCAAGTACACATGTCTATGACGAAATAAACTTCATTCAGGGTTCATTTTCTTGCTTTTTTTTCTGGGAACCTTGAGTTAAAAATATTTAATCATAGGTTTGATAAAATGAATTCTTCTTTAAACATAGAGACGATCCTGGCTCAGGTGGAGGGATGTATCTGTGGCTTGAAATAACTGAAATTAAGGAATTGTAAAATATGCAAATGTAAAAGGTGCAAAACATTTTCTTCGAAGACTCTGGCCCGGTTCACACCTGCTGTGAACATGCATCCTGTGTGATCCGATCACAAGCGGACAGCTCTGATTACAGGTGTGACACCCAAGATACATTGAGGACACTGAGGTGGAATCACAGAGCGCATTCAAAAGTGGTCTAAGTCACATTCTTTTAGCAGTGTGTACGCAAATGTGTCCTTGAAGAAACACCGTCTTAACTGACAACTGTGTGAGTGTGTGTGTGTGTGTGTGAAGGTGTCATGCTGCCGGAGCTGTCTATAGCTGGCTAACTGCCAACTGTCATTTGCTTATCACAAGTCAGACGATGAAAGGATTCAAAACACAAACCGGTTGAAAAGAACAATGCATTCTATGAATAGCTTCTATTTTATGTGTTCTGAGTTCCTAAGCATTTCTGTAGGAATTCAATTACCCTAGCTATACGTTACAGTGTCTCTGTCCCTGTTAACACACACCCTTTAGAGCCACATATAGAACTGATCATCAAAAATAGTTCCTCTATAAAGGCTCCAGTTTGACAGGTAACCTAGAGACTATAATGTGTTTCCTATAGTAAGGTGATTCAAATTCCATGACCACAGTTCTAATGCTGATTGATCTAGCCTTC
>NW_022280066.1:1721614-1725512 GCF_004355925.1 Anarrhichthys ocellatus | reverse complement strand
CTCTCTCTCTCTCTCTCTCTCTCTCTCTCTCTCTCTCTCTCTTCCATCCAGTCTGGGTTTCATCATTTCATCCCACTGGTTAGTGTAGTACTCTCCTCCTCCTCTGTCCCTTCACCTTGATCTCTCAATCAAGGAGGCTTACTAACACCGAGCTGTACAGTAGCCCCCGCTCCCTCCGTCCTATCAAAAGTGGATTAGAGATCTGAGCTGGATTGCATACAGGAAGTGGAGCAGCAGAGCAGGTCTTGATGTAAGTGGAGCAATGTCAGCGCCGAGGCATTTACATACAGAACAAAGCTGACATGAGCCAAGGGTACAGAGTGGCTGTGTGTGAGTGTGTGTGTGTGTGTTCCTCTCTTGGCCTTTCGTCACGCTTGTAAAAACTTTCCTGACATGTTCTCTTTTTTTTTGCATTATTAAGCCAGCAGTGTCATTAACATATGAATGATCTGGAGGTGACCCCACCCAGGCACGCGCACGCACACACATGCATGCACACACACACACACACACACACACACACGCACGCACACACACACATGAAGGCACAAATCCTCATCTTGCATGGCTAATATCTTGTTTATCATCATAGCACGGCAACAAATACATGCAAATCAGATGTGTGTGTGTGTGTGTGTGTGTGTGTGTGTGTGTGTGTGTGTGTTTCCATCTCTGCAGGCACAGTAGGCTACACGTGTTTACTCCATATATCCATACTATGGTAAGAAGTAGAATTTTTAGTTTTTGCTTGAGGAGAGTTAAAAAGTCTTTCGTCTCTGCGTGTTTCTCCTCCTAATGAGATAATTTTAAAAAGCAGAGTTCATTTGGCGCCAAGTTCCCAGTGTCCTTTAAGCCGTCTGTTAGTTTTAAATGAAGTGGTTAGAGAGCAGGGTTTTTACGTCATCCAACAGGCTTTTTAAAAAGCTTTAATAGCTTGCAACTAAAATCTACAGGACCACACAGCAGTAGCTTTAATTAAATTGCCCCAACTGTACGGAAATGAGAATCTCAAGCCAGTATAGGCTTTATCTGCGGCGTCTGAGTCACTGATTCAATACAGCTACTTCACAGCTCCCGAAGCTTTGGTCGGCCAGACTAAAAACTCCTTCTGGGGAAACTGAGTCATCTCTGAGCTCAGCTCGCCACAGATGCTGTTGGCTTAAGACCAAGAGGCAAACCCCATACTCTTGCTGCTATACAGGCTGTTACTGTCAGCCTACATGCCATGAGCTGGGTTCCCATCCAAGGTTTTTTTCCTTTTTCTTTTTGTGAATTATCATGTGCCTGAAGTGAAAAGCTGAGTGGAAAATTCAATATTTGGCTTTGAGTAGGTATAGGATTTTTTAATAAGGAATCTGTGAGAATGAAAAGTTGTGTATACTTCTTTACACAAAGGATGAAAATAGTTTTCTTGTTGATGTTTTTTTCTGAAAAAATCTCCCCGATATTCACACTGAATAGAACCCAGAACTATAATCACATTTACATTTGTAACAACGCACATTCCAGCATAATCTGTGACATAACATGTCAAGTTAAATTTACGTTCATGTCAGTCATTTTCTGTTTGAAAAAGGGGTTGTCTATCCCTAATCAAACAGTGGGGACTGAATAGAACAAGTCACTTGTTACTTCTGTAAGATAACTTACAAGAAGTTGTAGAGTCGCGTCGAACTGATGCACGCTTGACGCCATTTTGTGGCCTTTTTCATTCACCACCTTTCTGGCTCTGCAACACGAAGATGACATCCTCATTCTTAATCTCACCTGCAAAGCACTTTTTGTCACGGTAGTTTTTCCAACCTGGAAAATAGCAGTCACTAACCTACCGTACTTAAACCACTTAAAACATGTAGAAGTGGGCTTCAGTTCAGAGCTATGCAACACACCTTGAATTTCTTTCTTCCGGTGCAGCTGATGGACACCCTCTCAACTCACAATCTAATTTTAGCGGCGTCGCAAAAGTTTTCACCATAATTACTTGACAGTTGAGTAGAAACCAAGCAAGTGTCGGCATACAGCAGGGCCGGTTAGTCTCACCAGGACTAAACTCAGGTAGAAAGGTTAACAGGTACCATCTAAAGAATTAACATGAGCTGCATTTATTTGTATTCCCACTCTGTAGCTGTCTGTCCTTTACTCTTGCTCTTTAAGAGTCAACCTTCCTTCATCCCAGCACGAGCTGAACTTCAGCATTACCACATCCTCTCTGCATGTTACCCAGCCAACAAAGGATTATCATTGTGCAAAGTGTGTGTATACAAGCACTGACAGTCAAAGCAAGACAAGAAAGACGAGAGGGGGGGTTGCCTTCTTATATCACAATTGTATATAAATATATATATGTGTATTGATATTTTAAAGGAGGGCATAGCTGACCATAGCCAAATTAGAATCCATTCAGCATATCAGGAGGAAGAATAGGAACTCCGTCTCACACGACGTGACAAGAAACAAGTCGTCCTCAGAGCTGTAGTCAAAATGAGGCGTTGAGATGCAATCCAAAACAAACTGCTGCAGTGAGTGTGTGTCTGCCTTGTTCACAAATTAGAGGGATTAACAGAAGAGAGTGCCAGAGCATACCAGCTAATCCCACACACTGGCCCGCACCACTGCACCTGGGGAGTGTGTGTGTGTAGAACTGTGTATGTGTAGACTACATGTATGTGAGAGGTGTGGTGGCAGAAAAGGGCTCTGTAGGGGCATCATCCTCCCCCAAACACCTCACTGGTGCCAGTGGTCCCCCTAATCCTAGACACACACACAATGCAGGATGCACCTGGTACATGTCCCTGCATGAGCTGATGATTAGACAGGGAAGCCTAGGTGTGAGGGGCCAACATTAGCCTTCAGTTAGAGGGGCCTTGGATTGTAGCCCAGTGTGATCCAAATGTAGAGCTTACAAAGTGTAACCATGTCAAATATGTTCCAGGTCTGGTAGAAAGGCTAGAGGAGCGGAGGCTTTTACAGCAGCCAAGTAATGCCCATAGGTTTGGAGTGAGATGTTCAGCTATCACATACAGGTGTAAAACTGGACAATTCTGACAAAGCCAGGATAAAGTTCAATGACATTTCTTTGTAACATCCAAAACCAAAGTGTTTTACAATCATAATGCTCTACAAGATCATGGCAATATATGTTTTGGTTGGGGACAGACCATGAAAGTCTGTGACAGGATGCAAACTCGTCTCCTGAGAGTCAGATTCTCTCCCACCACCTGAACTCCATGGCCTTACTCCTTATCTCCTTATATAAAGGGGGGCACTGAATATTGGCACTGGACATCAATCACAAGACGCATAATCGTCCATTATGAGGTACTAGCTAATAGTGGGTTAGATGGGCAAAGAACAAATGTCCTTTTATTTTAGTTTGTATCCACGATTTGTTCTTATTGTGTTAGTACACATTGTTTTCTGGGATTCGCCCATTTTGTCTTCTCTAAGGTAAGAGAACATTCTACGAGTAGTCAACAGTACTCTCACCAAGAAAAGTAGAAACATATTGTTGTCACAGACAAACAATGCATGAATATCGTATAATCAAATGTAGAAACCAGTACCACACACACCCTCTTGATGAAGGAACTTTCGGCGTTAACCTGATTTATTTAAACAGCAGAATGTGTAATATGATCAATCCATGACTGGGCGTAGTGATTCAGATCTTCAGTGTTTACAGTAAGGACAGCCCCTCAGTAGACACAAAGTGTTTTCTTTTTGTCTTTTGAGGTTTATTCATTGACATGTTGTCAGGTGAAGAGCTGGCTTGGTCTCTGTAGCAACAATAGAGAAACTCTGCCATGAGCCTGATTCGACCGGGACAGCGCTCCAACATATTTTTGGATCCTTCTCTCTCTCTCTCTCTCTCTCTCTCTCTCTCTCTCTCTCTCTCTCT
>NW_022280066.1:1713258-1721604 GCF_004355925.1 Anarrhichthys ocellatus | reverse complement strand
CTCTCTCTCTCTCTCTCTCTCTCTCTCTCTCTCTCTCTCTCTCTCTCCTCTATATCTCCCTGTCGCCTGTCTGATCCAAATCCTCTCCCTCCTTCCCGCCACTTGTACAAAGCTTGTCCAAATTGCACACTGCCGAGTGGGAGTCTCCTGGAACACACCACACACACACATACAAGCCAGAGCCCCATCCCAGACTATGATGTAGCAGTGCCCCTCCTGTCTGAATAAGACATATTACAGCGCTGCCTGACACCAGCGTCAAGAAGAAAAAATGTCTCTCTTTCTCTTCCCCTCTCTCTCCGCTGTTGCTTTACTTCTCGTTCCACCGGTGAACAGGACAGAGTGTAATCCCAGGTTTATGATTCTGACATTATGCCCTCTGATCAGCTTCACCTTTTCAACTTTCAGAGCCAAGCAGAGATCTTTTCTTGTACATGTAACCTTTAGCAGCTATTTAAATACCGTCCTCCGTTTAAAGGGACAGAATAAAAGAAGGTTGGAGTTGACTAACTTCACCCGTGCAGACAGAAAGAAACGGTTTGCTGAGGTGGAAAAAGAGGTGAAGCAGGGAGGGGAGAGGGGATGAAAATGAAGGAGTGTAGCCTGGGGTCTGAGTGTTATGGTCAGACTCCACTTTTGTTTATACAGAAATGGCAGCGAAAAGTAGGAGCGGGGAGGGAGAGGGGGTTGGAGGGGGGGGGCAGGTCGAGGAGGAGAGCAGATCCAGACCAGATGGAGGTTAGAGGAGGGCATGGATGGAGGGATGAGGGGACAGGTCTGTGCTGGAGGCCCTTATATGGCCTGGATGACTGGAGAGCTATGAAAAGGCAGCAGAGCCACAGGGAAACTGTATACCTGCATGCAAGGGACATGGTGCATAATACTGCTGGATCATACTCATTTGTCAATAATATTATAGGGAAATTCAAGTTTATTACAACTTGGGTTTTATTGCCTGTAGTAACCTCTCATTGTACAGGAAACATATGTGCGCACAGCTATGGCAAGTCCAGAAGGTCAAAGTCAGACAGTTTGGGAAAATGTTTTACCATTTGTCTTCATCTCTACGTTTGGCTAACCTGGATGTTTAATGTAAACCCATCACATCATCTGACTTGTGTTTTTCTTGCCCCGTCTGACTTTTGAGCAATGTTGCCGTGTTCCTATCAGTAATACATTTGCTGAGTATAATGCTATTATTACCAATAATAAGAATTGGCCAAATGTACAAAATATGACCCAGTTGTTATCCTCCTTGCCATAACCATCATTTTAGAAATGTTCAGGTTAAGAATCCAAACGACACAACAAAGTATGTAAAATATTGTTTTCACTTTTATATTAAGTTAATCTGAATTCCCACGGAAACCGACCCGGTGGCACTGATGACAATTAAGAATAATCATAACTCTCCAATATTCTCGCTGGTGGTCATATAGAGGCATCAGTCTTTGAATTGAGTTTCATAAACAGTCAAAAGTTCCTCATAGTAACTTGAAGTCAAAGTATGTGTACTTGTGTATTAGTGCTCATTGCCACAGTTATGATCACTGACTGGAGATCCTTCTTGTATATTTGCCATGTATACGAACAGTACAGTGCTGGCAGCTAAGCTTTTTAGCAAACACTAACATTTTATATATGTGTATATATATGACCAATAACGGTCCAAGTCTCTACCTTTGAGTAAAGTGCAGGAGTACGAGTGTTGCCTAAATCTGTCTTCCCCCACGTTCCTGCGTTTTCACACATGCAACTTTTTGTCGCCGGTCAACTGGTCTGCTATACAACTGTCAACAAATGTGTCTTGTAGAGGAGCTGTCACTATGTGGTGAGAGGTAACAGTGGTCAACAGCTGCATGCGAACATTAACACTGGTTGAAAGTTCGGTAGCTTGTTGATTATAGTGTTTCGTAGCAGAGACATGCGTCTATCACAATAACCTACATTACTAAAATGAACTGTAGCCAAACCACATCCATATTTTGTCAGGTTTCTATTTTTGTATTGTTCTACCGTTATATATGTATTTGAATTTGTGTAAAGTTTATTTTTGTATTGCTGCTGTTAATTGTCAAGCATGATTGGTGGGTGGAATATTCTGGACGAAATATGAAAGCCTCAACTTTTTTTTTTTCTTCGAAGAGAGGGAAGGAAAGGAGCTCCTTGGTGCTCTCATTGTCTCGACACTAACTGGAAACAGGCCTGCTCCCATAACCACTCCAATCTGTTTTCATTTGCTGAGCCTCATACCATCACACACACATACACACACACACACACACACAGTCTGAAGCATAGTCTAGCGAGGCTGTTCCATCTCTTAAAGGGGCAATACACTGGTTTTATTTGTTCCCTCGTCACAAAGTCAGTATACCAGTAAGTAAGTCAGACAAAAAAAGTCAGTTAGTGAGTAAGATTATACAAACACATATTACAGTACACTGTAACACACGCCACATCCCGCGGCTGTAACACACGGCAACATGCAGCCACATCCTGCGACATGCTACTATGTGCAGCCACAATCTGTCATGCTGCAACATGAGGCGTCATGGGCCAATCCTGCAGCACGTGCTAAGATAAATCAGAGCGTGCTGCAGCTTCCTATGACATGTTGTGTCACAAACTTTGAAAAATAAGGTGGCATAATGAGCGAAAATGTGAGGGCCGCCAAAGGAAGGAGTAAAGTGATGGACAAGAGGAAATGGAAGAACTGGAGAAACCTCTTTGTCATATGAGGACATGACTGGAAGGAGAGCCTACGATAGAGCCTCAGCCAAACACAACAAAGATGTGAACAGAGAGTGGGGGGAGAGAGATGATCAGTGAGAGCGGGTAAAGAATGCTTTTATATTCAACTCATGAAAATGAATTAACAAGTATTTAAGCTTGACTGGTCTGTCTCTCACTGGATCTATTTGAGGTGTGTGTTTGTATTTGGGTGTGAACGAGACAGAAGACAAAAAAATAGCAGCTTTTTCAGCCAATTACAGTGGGGTAGGAGGTCTAAATATGCTTTCTTTCTGTCTCTTTACAGAATGAATTAGTCACAAACACAAACAGTTTTGTGGCTAGTGCCTGTGTTGGTCAAAGCTGAGATCCCATCCTGCTCCACTGCTCATTAGACTCAAGTACGGACCATTTAGGTTAAGACACCCACTACTGGATTTGCTCCATGTCTGTGTGTATGAGTGCTTCTGTCGAGCTTTTGCAGTCAAGCTCGCATTGAGCTATACCCTGGATGCACTGATCTGATTTTCCTTGCTAGCAAGCCTCCTCAGCACAGCCAGGCAGACGGCGGTGCTGTGCCGGCAGCCATGATGGGAGGCCCGTCGAGGGCCGAGGTCTGCTGGCAGCCGGTCATACTTTATCCACTGACCAATCGCAGCTGGGCACAGGAAGAAAACATTGCAGATCCTGTGGTTGTTGTGAATGCCTTCATGGGTGGCCGCGTACTATTGGAATGTACTTAAGCATCTTGATGACATAATAATGTGCTGTGGGGCAAGGGGATAGAAAACAATGGAGAAACCCTCTGGTGATTAAGCAGCCTTAGTCAGGGAGAGAGAAAACACTGTGCCCGCCAACCTGCAATTTCCTCCCCAGGTATACGCTTTTTATCTGCAAGCCTTCAAGTGGCGCCAAAGGAGCAGTTAAGGGATCCTGCGGTTGGCCGGCAGTGTTGTTAAATGGGCCAAAAATTCCGCTGTGTGTCGTGCAGAAGCTGAAAGACACTTTGACATAGCATGTGAAGAGGGTGTCTGTAACCCTAGACTCAGTTTAACACATGAAGCGAAAAGGTTATGAGCATCTTTTATTTTGAAACTCTCGCTCCATGTGTCCTATAGCATAAAGGAGAGGGAGGATCTGCCTGTTTCTAATCAAAGCGGTTGTTGGCCCTCAGCCAGCATTGTTTACCCCCAACCTCGCTCCGAATGGCAAATTACCCCAACGATGGGCAATTGTAGCCTAACCAACAGGTAGAAAAGAACATTCCCACATGGCAAGGCCCCCCGATCCATAGACACATGCACTAACCACCAAAACAACAAAGCATGTATCATTTAAATGCATTTTTAACTTTCCTGGGAAACAGGACACAGGTTGCTTTCTCGGGAGAAAAACTACGCATGTTATTGATTTATTTACAGATGAAAAAAAAGAGAGACAGCAGCAGCGGGCTCCTCTCCACCGGCCCTCTTTTTGTTATCTATGATGTTGCCCAGAGAAATCAATAGAACAACTGTAGCTAGCAAGCTTTGTTTATCTTTTCCTCTAAGTGAATAATTCAGGGGTGGCAGCGGGAGGCAAAGCTTTAATACAAACGAAAGGGTTTGGTGTTCATGGGGGAAATCTAACCCCCGCCTTATCCCGCTCCTCTTCCCTTCTTCATGCTGCAAGCAGCTCAAAATCTGGTTCTGGGTGACAACAGAGACACCCCTGCTCTGGTTTTACTGCACTGCCACCAAGAATGTTCCTCACACCAAATAAATAGATGAATATGATCGCTGAAGACGGCGACATCTGCTACATATTGGGTCGAGGGAAAAGCCAGTAAAAGTCGGTCGGGTTGCAGTGGTGGAGGGGGTGGTGCTAAATGGTTTTAAGAGGTGCTTGAGGGCTTTACGCAGTGCTGTAGGATGCTACAAGGGGCAGGAAAGGCTTCTACTGTGTGCTAGGACTTTGTCTTGAGGGTGCTATGCTAAGGGGAATGCTTGAAACACAAGTGTCCCGACATGTCTAAGGGTAAAAGTGTTTAGTAGCTGCACCAAATGACCACACAAAAAACCAGCTGTCATTGAGTGAAGTGAGAAGCACACCAAGTGAAGGAAGTAGCTGTGTGAAGAATCAGTGAGTGTTGCATAAGTCCCACAACTGCAACATCGGAAAGGTGGTTTAAATGGGGTGTAGGGTGGTGCTGCGTCCTATGGGGTTTAAAGCTGAAAAAAAGCGTCTTGAAGGAGTTTTTAAGGGTTTTTAAGTGGCCAAACAATGTAATACCAAAACCATCTGCTGTTCCCATGACATGACACAAACAGGAAGGGTTTAAATTGCTGTTGTGTCATAAGCTTTGATTGTGAGCCGTCCCTCCTCGTGTGTAGCCCGAGTTCTGCTAGTATGTGAAACTGGGGAGACTTAAACCCTACTAAACAAGGGGATCAACATGTATTTGTCAGGCTATGCCACCCTCGGCTGCAAGCACAAATATACACACACACACACACACACACGCATGCACGACAAGGAAGCAAACATTTCCAGCGAAGTCGCTAAACCTCAGTGTCCCACCTTCGCCACGGACACACAAAAGCCCTCAGTCCCTTGTAATTGAGGTTTAAATCCTTTCCTAACATCCTTCCATCCCTCACTCTTCACCAAACATGGATTGCGCCGTCACAGAGCCCCTAATCCTTCCCAGTTTAACCAAGTGAGAAATTAGCTTTTGTTAAGTGGTGATTTGGCCAGTGCTAAACGCCAACAGCCCATTGTAGAGGAGAGGGGCAGTAATGAGTCCCCCCCCCAACGCAGCAAAACACTGTGGTAATCCCATCCTGTCCACGCGGCCGGGCTGGAGCCGCTGCCGCCTGAGCGACAATATTGTCAAGTGTTATTTTCAGTCAAGAGTCTGACTGTTTTGACCAAAGAGGTTTTAAACATGACTCTATGTAGTAGGTTTTTCGGAGGTGGTGTGTGTGTGTGTGTGTGTGTGTGTGTGTGTGTTTTGCAGCGCTCCGACTTTACAAAATCAAATCTTGTACGTAGACTTGAAGTGAAAGCCACCAGTGTCTGGTTGATAGACGACACAAGGAACGGCCGCGGATTTAGAACCTTAAAGACGGTGAGGAAGAGCAGGCCGCTCCGGCAGGAGGAGAGAAGACAAAGAGCGGCGTCAGCAGGGAGAACTCTGCCTCAGTAAATACCTGCGACTTGGTCCCAGTCCAAGCACAACTCGGGAGTTAATTCAGAGTCTACAATGACACGGTGTTACGCGGGAAGACAGGAGATATTTCAAGGGGATCAAAAAAAAAGGCAAAAGAGCTGCTAGAGAGAGACTTGGCGATGAGCAGGGCGCCAAACATTTTTTATAGCCAATTTCAGGCCAGATGACTGTCAAGTTTATTCCCCCGCTGTGGTAGGAAGATACCACAGTTCTACTGAGCATGGAGTCAGACACAGAGAGCTTGATGGAACACTGTAACTCTTTGCACCCTGATTCATACGGGACACAGTGTGTGGCCAAGTTCATATTTGCACAAATACAAATGCAATTCTCTTCTTAGAAATAAAGTTTGTTTCATTTTTTTGGATCTCCATCTTTGGTGCTAAATGTTTGTTACTGCACCACATTTCCATCTGACATTGGATATGCTGCATCTTGTTTTATTGATTCCATTCTAAGTGGAGCTTAGTGATTATGAAATAAGCTTTGATATCGGTCGACTTGTGTTGCATGTATCAGAGATAAAAAGCTGTAAAACATGCATTTGTTTCCACGTCAATATTGTGAGTTATTTCTTGACTGCAGATGGGATATTTCTAGATATGCCAGAATGTGACACCCACTTTCATTCTGTTACTAAATTAGCGTTGGAAAAGGCAAGTTTGAGGTTCACCGGGTAAATGTGTCGGGTTACTGAAAGAACTGATCATATGGAGCTCTGCCTTGATTCAGAATAATACATCAGTCTGCAAACACAACACTGAATGTGCCTCGAAAGACATTTTCACAAATGACACTTCTTTACAAACACATACACATTTACAGACATTTCCCCTTCACAAATTGCAATGTAAACACACACACACACACACACACACACACATTTGGCTGAAACATAAACGAACACTCACGTTACAGATTTGCTTCGAGAGAAATTGCAGCATAAACACATAAACATTTTGTCAAAATTGACACAACAATAAAGGTGTGTATAGACACAAAACTCTGACACATGAATCCCCCCCTCCCCCTCCGACTCACAGACACACACACACACACACACACAAGAAACTGGAAGCAGCAGGCACAGTTTAGCTGTAAACCACACACTCTCACATACACACACTGCAGCCTACATAGCGGACAATGGCATTCAGATCGAGTGCAGGGAGCAGCCTTTCCTGGAGGGCTCGCGTGCTGAAATATCATCAGCAGTGAGTCTGTGTGAGCGCAGAGGGAAGTGTAGCTTTGCATCCAGCCATTGTCACCTCCACAAAGCCTCCCAATCAGCCTCCTCCCGCCTTTCTCCTCTCTCTATTCACTTTCACATACTACCTGCCTGACAACACCTTCTAGCTCGGGGACACAATTGGAAACAAACTACACCTAGCTCTTTATCGCCTGATCTGATCTCTCAGTCGCAGAAGCCAACACGCTATATGAAAGTCTCTCCATTCGCCAGAGGGATTATTCACCAAAGAACCTATAGTTTATTCAGAGATTACACTTCCCTCGGAGCGATCACCACGGCTCTGATGACAGTTGAAGTGAATGTTGTTGAAATGTCAGTTTTGCTATTCGACTGATTTTACAAATTGAACTTTATTTGTTAAATGAGAAACGTTGCTGAATTAATTATTTTCTATCATCGTTAATAGAAGGTCTGCAGATCTATACCTCCGTTTTTAAAAATGAAACTTTAATAAATCATCATGTTTAGGTCATCACAGTTCCTGATCCTCCATAGAAACCAAAGTGACACTGCAATAAAAACAATAGCAAGTGAAATCTGAGCTTCTGTAGCATAAAATGCCATGAATAACTGCCCAAAATCTGGAGAGACCACAAAGGTTTAGAAAGAGGTTTGTTCAACTTGATCGTCCCTGTGGGGAATTTAAATGAGCCAGTCCTTGAGGGGAAAAGCTATAAATAAATGGAAAGCTTCTAAAAATCAACCTTCGCTCACTTAGATGCCATTTTCATCAAAGGAAAGCTGATTTTCCAAAGCTATTAAAAAAAAAAAGCAGCAAAGTAAACGTCATTACTCAGTAGCTGCTAAACCAAGTGGTTCTCAAAGTAGGGTCCAGGGACCTCTGAGGGTTACACATCTGAGGTGACTCTATTTAGGGGGGTGTTTTATCAAAAGTGCTACTGCATTACATCACAATGCTAACACACACACACACACACACACGCAAACATTAGCAACAGCAAAAAGACGGCACCTCAAAGAAGAAAACATATTCTTATTAGAACCAAAATTAATTTATAAAAGCACAGTTTGAGAAGCTGAGTGCAAAATAAAGTCTCTCCTGTTTGAAATAAAGAACTGAGAGTAAACAAAACTCTGTCAACGTGTGTGTGTTTACTGAGAAGCCTCTCATTTTACTCTCCACAATTAC
>NW_022280066.1:1702264-1712858 GCF_004355925.1 Anarrhichthys ocellatus | reverse complement strand
GTGTGTGTGTGTGTGTGTGTGTGTGTGTGTGTGTGTGTGTTACTCTCCACTCCAACTAGACTTGGTTAAATGTCTGAATTAAACCCCAGTTGACAGGGCTTTAACGGCTGCAGAGCACTGTGTCAGGTGGTGTTAAACACTCCTCGCTGATATGAGTACGCTACGTGGATCTATGCGTGTGCCTGAAAGTAAAAATTATAATTTTCCTTCTCTTTTCTCTAATTCAAACTGTCAGGGTCCCACCTCTGTGGAGTTTTATCTAACCTGACGGACAATCACCTGGGAGTCTGGAGGGTGTGTGATCAGAGGGTTGTCCCCTCATGTCCCCAGACCCAGAGACAGGTGGAGCAAAGGGGAACTGAACCCTGCTAGCCAGTAGACAACTGTGGTCTAAACTCTGTCATTTTACAATAGATAAAATCTTTATTTTCTCATCATTCAACAGCTTCTGTTCCATGAGTATGTGTGGTTTATTTAAGCCCACACAAATATGAATTTGGATTAATATTTGAGCATGAACTCAAATCAGAATGCATGGGTGATTTATGTTTTTGGCTCGGGAACAGAAGAACTGGTTTTGTGTTGAGGTAATGACAGCATGTCAAGCTAACCAGTGATTGGCCCCAGTGCACAACATGCATACTACACACACAGACAGACAGACACACACACACACACACACACACCATCTTACTGTCACACCATCAAATAGAGATTTATATCAACAAACATATTACTCGGCAATCCTCACTGCATATGTATATGACAAAGATACCAAAGACAATCATAACTATTTATTTAATTGAATAGTTAAATATATATATTTTATTCAGTTTGTTTAGGTTATGTAGAAAAAGAATGTCACTGTGTTATCGCTAATGATTATTTTACAAAAAAAGAAGAGGAGAGGAGGAGAAGAGGAGAAGAGGAGGAGAGGAGGAGAGGAGGAGAGGAGGGTGAAATCAGCAGCTGGATGGATGTCCAGGTAGAGGAGCGGAGGCTGTTTGCGTGCTCTTTTCCACCAGATATTAGTGAGATCAAAGCTGCCTGTAGGCAGTGTGTGTTTGTGTCTAGGATGGTTCTTTCAGATATTCTCCATGTTATGTTCCCTCCCGTGGTGATATACAGACACACAGTGGCCCACTGTAAACCTCCATGGCTAGCATTTACGTCCAGAAAACAGGATTACAAGTGAAGAGAAAGCTGACTGATAAAAAAATAAAATTAAAAACAATACAATATGTACTTTTGTAAAATACGACACCTTAACCCCTGACATCCTTTTGGTAAATGATATCGTTTGATCTCTCTCTCTGAAGGTTTAGTGACACCGTATCAGGGACAAACAATGATCTTTATCATTCACAGTATTTCAGTACACAATATTTAATCATGTATACGTGCTTTCACAGTGACTCTCTCATAAACAAAATGGACTCTTCCTTAAATGGTCTCATGTGTGAATATGTGTATTCCCCTTCACGAGGAATAAAAGGAAGTGAAAAAGCTTGAGAATAGAGGAGTGTGAGCTCCTGGGAGCCAGTTACCAAGCGTCGTCACCAGTTGTGTTCTGAACTGATATTCCAACTCCCTGAACACTTTTCCCCTCCCTCCCTCGCTCTCTCTCTCTCTCCATCTCTCTATCTTCCTGCTCTCTCTATCTCCCCCCCCCCCCCCCCCCCTTGCAATGAAAGGCGTAGAAATCTTTTGGAAGAAAAGCTCGGTCTGACTAACAAAGAAGAAAATTCCACCTGCCATATTTCAATCCCCTGTTGATTATGAGCAGGGCTGAGCGTGTTCTCACCAAATTAAACTCCAGCTCCATTAATAAACTCGTCTGTCCTCACCTTGTGTTAATAAGGTGCTAGTTGGCCATATTTCATGTGGAAATTGTGAAATACCGAGGGTAATTTTCAGCCATAAAATGTTATTGCAGCAATATAGTTTACAGTTGCTGTAGTGCACGTCCAATTGAGCCGCTAATATGTTTTGGCTTTTAATGCAAAAATTATTGCGCGTTCTATTAAGAGGAAATATTGTGCAATTACAATTTCAAACCTTCTATCGCTGCACATGTGGAGTTGATTTCATATGACGACTACAGTTAAATATTATGGCAAACATTTAAACACGGGGGGGAATATACTTACGCACATCAATTTGAATAATGCCGACGTAATAACGTGACCAATGCCAATCGATTAATGCTTGAGTGCAGCTCTGCAGACACTCTGGGATTGTATTAGAGCTATTTGCATCCACCTACTGCTCAGATTGTTAAGCATTGAAGGTAAAGCCAGAGCCCAGTTATAGACCTAAGTGGCGTGCTTTCAGAGGCTCAGGTGGCCGTGCTGTGTACAGCCGCGCTTTGTGGCTGCTATAGCAGAGTTGTAACAGCCTGGTAAAATATTGATGAAGTTCAGGCCCAAACACAGTGTTTTACAGCGCAAGCCAAACCGCAGACTGACACATTCAGAGGAGCTCTGTCCTGCTCCAACGCACTAAATGGGGAAACAGAGTCAGGAGTGTTACCTGTGAGTGCATTTCCTCACATGCTCTTGAGTTATGTTTTTTTGTCTAAATGTTAGGCAGATTTCATGCAAACTTTTGAAATGGTGTCGCAAATAGAGCAAACCAGGATAAATGGTAAATGGACTGTACTTGTATATCTCTTTTCTAGTCCTACGACCACTCAAAGCGCTTTAACACGACATGTCAACATTCACCCATTCATACACGGACAGCAGGGGCTACCATGCAGGGTGCCACCTGCCCATCAGAACTACACATTCACACACCAATTTGGGGTTAAATGTCTTAAGTGCCTTGCTCAAGGACACATCGACATGGACTAGCGGAGTCGGGTATCGAACCACCGATCTTCTGCTTGGAGGACGACCCTGCTCTACCACTGAGCCCTATCTGTGACAGAGTGGTGCTGTCCCAAGAATGGATATAAATGGGCTTCCAGACTTACATACAGCACAAACACTTCCAACAGACGATCGGTCTTCAGGGTACTGATCAGTGTTGGTTGAGCGGAAGATACGCCATGCATACATTTGTGTATTTAAGAATACAAATTAACAAATGTATTCATGTCCAAATGAAATTTTGGATATTTTAGAACATTGAAAGCAATTATACAGTCTATTTTGAATATTTTCATAAAGCAATTCTTGTCACATAATTCAACCCCTAAGTTCTTTATCATCAACGTGTTTATTCCTCTTCAAATGAAAAGAATAAATAATCATTTTACTTTTTTTATTATTGTTTCTACGCCAAATTTCCACATTCACAAAAATACTCATGACCAATCAATGCTATTGTTCTGTCTTAATCAGATAGTTGCAGATGAAAATGTATTTTTTTATTTAGTTTATAGAGGAAATACATCTAGGATCGGTATACGTGTTGGTTTTATGTTAAGAGGGTTAACATAGAACACGGGGAACAAGTACAACACCAACATAAGTAGTCCTGTGTGTGTTTGTTTCACAAGGCTGGATAACTTTTTTTTTTAAAGTTAACTTGGCAGTACAGATTTGATATTACCTTTAAGTTATGAGTATGAATGGTCTAAGATCACCATTATCATATCTAAACAGCCCTACTGGCTTGCAATACACCGCGTAGTTTTTAACTGCAACACATGTCAAACTAGAGTAATGCTCTCTTTCAATATGCTCTAATCTTTGACGAGTTGACTGGTGAGTCATTTTAGCTCCTGCTCTGAGCTGCAGAGTTGTGTGTTCTACAAGCAGCGACCTCTAAGAAGGCAGGCCAGCGGAGAGGAGTTCTAACGTCAGAGACTGGAATACTCTGCCCTTCACCTCTGGCTTTCTTTCAGCGTCTTGACTGGTTTGAGAGATAACTGCTCTTCCCCTCCCCCCCCGCAGCTGCTCTCCTGCTAAACTGCTTCTTTACCTCTCAGAATGGGGGAGGAACTGGCCTCCTTTTAATCCCTCTTTCTGTGTTTTTTTTTCGTCCTTTGCTTATTTGAATTTTAATGAGCTTTTCACCTTTTTAAGCAGATGGATTAGGCTGGATTCCTCCATGGAAGTCGGGGTGAGTCTCTCTGTCACGTTTTTCACAATTTGTTTCAACTAGCCGAGTCCTTGAGTGGGTTTAGGGCGTTGAGTGGGTAATGTCCCTGTCTCTCCCCTCTTTCTCCTCACTCTCTCACTCTGTTGTCCTCTCCCTTTAATAATGAAATGAACAACTCTCTCTCTCCCTCTCTCTCTCTCTCTCTCTCTCTCTCTCTCTCTCTCTCTCTCTCTCTCTCTCTCTCTCTCTCTCTCTCTCTCTCTCTCTCTCTCTCTCTCGCTCTCTCTCTCTCTCTCCCTCTCTCTCGCTGTTGCTGGAGAGGATGGGGTAAGTCTAAACAGGATGCCTCACAAAAGCTAAAAAGGTAATTTATGTATGTGTGCGTGCAGTTACACATTTGGTTAAAAAAAAAAAAGTAATTTGTATTTAGGGTGATAAAGAAGCTGGACTATTTGTTTAAAGGGCGGGTGTTTATCGTGCCTACCTGCCGTTGTGTTCTCCTGCTTGGGGCAAATTCCTTTGATGGGCGTCCTCTCTCGCCTCCCACCTCTTCCCACCTCCTCCTCCTCTTCCTCTGGTGTCACCTGGATGCCAATCTCCACCGGCTCCACCACCTTCCTCAGCTCCCCCCGCTGCGCGTGGTGATGAAGGCTCGGCAGAGTTGGACTCCCTCCTCCTCCTCCTCCTCCTCCCCGGCCGCTCCTCTTGTCGTAGCAGCCATTGGCCAGCAGCGGCGTTTGGCACTGCTTCTTCTTGTGCTCAATGAAGAGGAGGATGTCCCCCAGCGGGTAGGTCATCTGGCACTGGCCGCAGGTCAGCAAGTCGTGGTCGGTGTGGAGGCCGGGCGGCAGGGCATGGGCCAGACTAGGGTCCAACGGGTGGGGAGGTAGGCCGAGTGGGTGAGAGGGCAGGCGGAGCGGGTGGAGGGATAGAGAGTCGGAGAGCAGGCTGCCATCTGGGAGCTCAATCTCCGCTGTCCAATAAGAAAAACAGAAGAGACATATCACATGACTGGCAAACTGGACTGGTGTTTGATTCTCACATTGTTTAGTAGGATTTTTGGAAATGCTAGAGCAAAAAAAGAAGCAGGTTTGAATTCCTTAGATGGATGAGTGGGATATGACACTGATATGGGCCCTTGAGCAACACAGGGAAAGAGCTGCTTTTTCTGTTAATTTCACCTGGAATATTGTATGACATCCCAAAGATAAATGTGAAGCAGGATCCACCACTCTAATGCGTGTGTGTGTGTGCAAGTGGCGTGCGTACCAGGAGCTTATTTCTAAAGGCTTCAGCATGATTGAAATTGCTTATCTGGTTGTCTATAAACGTCCAACAATTTTTAATACTTTTGTAACTTTCATTTAAATTAAAAGGCAGTGTATTATTTTTTGAGGGACAAAAGAAGAAGAATTCAATAGCAAGTGAAGAGAAATGATCCTTTATCTGTTTCAGTGGTTCCCTAACATTTGATCTTTGAACAGAGCTGTGTCTGCGTGGAACCCTTCATTATAGGTCTATTCATCTTCCTTGGGAACCACTAATGTGTTCTGGGAATATTGTTATATTGAGTGTCAGTCGTCCATGCTAATTCTGTAGCATAAACTACTGTATGCTGGGTTATATAGAGACCATGCTATGCAATGAAAGGGGTTTGGTTTAAAAGAATGTGGGCACCGAGGTGTTGAATCTCAAGTTTGTCTTCAAAAAGCAGACTTTTCACTTCCTGCTGTAGAGGATAATCTACATCGTTCATCTTCTCTAAAATGAATACTAACTTCTGCCAATATAGGAGCAAATGACGACGACAGTACTTGGCAATTAGCCAATCAAATTGCAGTGGGGCTACAGACAATCTGCCCCATTTAGCATCAATTGTGTCCTATCCGGTTTCACTGCCAGGCTTTGGGCATGCGTATTGCTGTTTGCATGCACTCAGGGCACTTGACATTGTGGGTGATGGGCTATCCCTACAAAGCTGCCTCCCCAGCCGAGCACAGTTAAAACACCGTTTTAAAGTATATCCACTGATCCTGAATTGTATTATAATGATATATGGCAGCAGCAGCGGGACAATTTTCTTGCCATGTAATAATATTGATTTCTAAGTTACTCATTACCACTAAAACCATATTTTTTCTGCTACCTGCTATCATCCGTTGGGCTTTTCCCCACTAAACCAAAATCCCCCAACGCCTCTGCAAATATATCATGCATGTCATTGGTTCCTGACCTTTTTGGGTTGTGACCACTTGGAATGAAGCACACATAACAGATTAGAGCT
This sequence comes from Anarrhichthys ocellatus, assembly GCF_004355925.1. Classification (NCBI taxonomy): domain Eukaryota; kingdom Metazoa; phylum Chordata; class Actinopteri; order Perciformes; family Anarhichadidae; genus Anarrhichthys; species Anarrhichthys ocellatus. The sequence continues at coordinate 1,706,524 of NW_022280066.1, read as the reverse complement.
TTAGTTTGGATCTGACAAGTTCAACCAAAGAGTACATTATCCAATTTAAAAATAACATGTTCGGGAGGTAGAGAAAATACACAAAAATGTATAAAGATAATCATAATAAAAAAAACACAGTATCAAAAATGTATAGATATTTTCTTTCTTATCCCTTTAATCATCTTCTGACCCCTCAGGTTCATCGTGGCACCTGATGTGTGCTTTCAAACCCTTGTTTGGTAATTACAGTCGTATGTAATAAAGTCCAGGTTATTAACTATGATTATAAAGTTATAGTAGCAATATAGAACATAAGTACAATATTTACTGCTCGATGTACCACAATTCAAATATTTTTAAAAAGGAGACATAAAAATTACAGACTACATATATATAGTTAACCAAGCTACACCACCAAGTGTGTGTGTGCGTGTGTGTAAGTGAGTGTGTGTGTGTGTGTGTGTGTGTGTGTGTGTGTGTGTGTGTGTGTGAGAGAAAGAGAGATGCCCAATATGTATCAACATGCCACAACCTGAGGGACATATATACACACATACACACACACACAGAAAGACACGTGTTTGTGGAGATGCAATTGTAATACTGTACATATATCATTATAATACAACAATTGCAATGTTATGTTAATGTTGCGGAAATATACATTGTAATATTATTATGTACTTTATATTTTGATTCTTTGGCAACACGATTTTTGATGAAACTTTCAGGCCAATAGAGCCACATTGATTGATTGATTGATTGATTGATTGATTGATTGATTGATTGATTGATTGATTGGTTGAATGAGAGGCTCTGAGAGAAATGGAGGCTCTTCTTTTGGTTAAAGCTTTCTTTGCTAAAAAAAATTGTTTTTGTTTTATTTTGCAACGGCTACAGGAAGCATGTGTGTGCGTGAGCAGGTGTGCGATGCCTGAGATCTGTCAGCCCACATCCCCACACACCGACTGCACCGCTCCTTCTGCATGTGCTGCATGATTGTAGATGCATCGTGTGTCCTATCATGTTTGTATATGCACATGTACATCATTGGTACACACACACACACACACACACACAATGTATGCATTGTGTATGTGTGTGTGTGTGTGTGTGTGTGTGTGTGTGTGGCCTGCAGGCTGCAGCCATCTGTCCGTTATTGAAATGAACAGCCATATACAGCAGAGTGTATTTCTCTAATAAACATTAGAGAGAATAAAACCAGTGAGCTGACCTGGAACAAACACACTCCACAGTTACACTGACCCCTGCTAACTTGCACTATAATGTGATTTTTTTTTTTTAAATAGACAGCCCAACCACAAAGACACCCTGATCAACTAACATGGTCTGATTCTTTTTAAACCACAGAAGTATTGTTAAATTTAAACTCAAATGCAGGTATGTATGCATTAATGTTTGTAGATATATTGTAAATATAGGTATTTATGTTCACAGCCAGAGCCAGTTTCAGGAGATATTCAGAGACTGCGTCAAAAAGCTAAATGTGCATTTTGGTTGTGTTTCTTCGCCCATAATTACTGCACACCGATGAGGGCGACAGTGTTTATGGTGTGTATGCAAATGACAGACGCAAAGGAAAACGCGTCACTTCGCCTGATTTACCTAATAAGGCTCGAGTGAGTCAGGCAAGAGCGCTAATAGGATTTCAGTTAACCGAGTCAGAAGACGAACAAAGAAATCAAAGGAAATGGAACGTCTAAAAATGAACCGCTCAAAAATAACACATGCCATCTACAGTATCTGCAGTAACGGTAGTGCAACAGGTATTCAAGGAGCTAAACTAACTATGGTGTTTGGCTCGTGTCAAGGCCGAAACGCCGCTGCTTTGAGTTCCTGTCGTCAAGGAGAAGTTTTCTCCTAGCAGGCAACCGTCTCCGGGGGTTCGGCTCCCTCTATTCACCGCCTATCACTGTGAATGTGCTGTTAATCCATCTACCCCCTTCAAGCTCTCCACACAACCCTCACAATATTCAAAGACACAAATGAGATAGCATATTAGCTGCAAGCTGCTTCTTATATATTTGTTTTCCCCTCCCTTCAACAGATTGTTTTAATGACCCGTATACGTGTTTTACTAGCATCATATCTTTTCCTATTTTGACTGATGAAAGCCTGCAATCTTCTCCCAGAACAAGAACGGTTCTGCCAGTTAAGAATAAAAAGACCTGATGGAAACTATAAAAACTAGAATTTACTGGTTTGTTTTTTTACTGTTTCCTCAACCACACACATGCAAGGGCTGGAATCAAGATGAAATGCTTGTGGCTGAGATTGCACAGCGCACTCACGCACACAGATCAGAGTAGTCGCACACTCTCGGCATGGACACACACTTCACTGATTAGTCGCCCACTAAGCAATAGCCACACCTCCACATTTCTCCACACCCAAATACGGTTACTCCATATGCACACACACACACACACACACGCACACACAGCTCATCTGTCCAAACACCTTTGATCTGAAGGTTCGTTTTTTTGGGAAACATTACTTTTTAGAACTTGAATGCTGTACCACAGTTATTCCCCAGTTTCCAATTGGCCGCTGAAATCATCCAAATGCTTCAAACAAAAGCAGATTCCAGAGTTGATCATTGGTAGAAGTAATACTGCATACACTACTGCAGAGTGTGTACTCACACACAGTTAGACAATGTACCAAATGCATCCTGCATGATGGTGATATTAGGAGTTAGGGCTGGGCAATATATATATGGTCATTCTATCCACGGTACTGATTTGAAAATGATATACTGAGTAGTGTTTTTGGAGCATTATTGACTTGTTGAGAATTCAAAGTCATTCATTAATCTTGTTAATTTTTGGAGCCATTAGTCAGTATGTAGCAGTGTTCCCTTTTTTAATAATGAAGTGTAACTGCACAACTTTTACTGAAATGTGTTACCTTCTGGTGAATATAAGTACCTTGTCTAGGAGAATGGCGTTGGCGTGCGAACCCTGTAATCGCAACATCCCCACTTCATTGTTGCACGTCGTCTCCTCGCTTTAACCTTATTTCCTGTCACCTCTCTACTGCCAACTATCAAAGTAAAGGAAATGTCACTACTAATACTACTACTACTACAGTAGCATTTATTCTACTAGAATAGAACATTTTGGTGATCAAGTAATTAAAAAATGTAATGCAGTAATGTTTGAGAATAAATGTTCCACCGTTATGACTCACAGCCTATTTTCGGATTTGACCTGATTTCAAAGGAAACCCTGTTTACCGCTCTGGTCCGTCAGGATTACCGTGTCAAGCCAACCAGACGTGGATCTGATCAGAGGCAAATATGCAAATCATTATAAACGTTTGTTTCGGTGTAATTACGGTTAGGGTTACTCATGGACTCACATTTGAAAATACAGAGAGTGGCAGAGAGTTCAGAGAAGGGAGGAATCTGTGAGTGAGCACAGAGCCACCCGCCTGAGAGGTGCTGTGTTAGGAATAAAGCGCTCCTCAGAATCGCAGCGCAAACAACTCCAAACAGCAGAGCAACTGTGTAGTGCTTCACCCCAATATAACAAACCTAGTATGAAATGACATTTTTCTATAGTATAACATATTTTATGATATGGCTCAGTAATAAACCACTTACAAATGAATAACAGTACGTGATAGATTCATTTACCTACAGGTCTTTTGCAGAGTTAATGTGCTTTCATTGCTGTTCAGAACAAAAGGTATTTTCAAAGCAGTTTACAAAATGTCATTAAACAAAAAAAGAGTTGATATCTTCAACAAAATTGACATAATTATTTGATTAGGAAACAAATACTCTAAACAGCAATGAAGCTAAATACACACACACAAACTGAAACAACATTTAGTCCAATCAATTACAATAGGTAGAATCCCACTATGTCAATACACTCTCGTGTGCTCACACACAAACACACTCTCGTGCTGAATGCTATAGATGTTAGTCAGCCACTGTTGTGAATTTACAGTGCATGGTGTAAATAAAAAGTGTGAGTGCAGCGACAGTAAGGTACAGTGTGCAGGTGTTGACAGTTAAGAGGTGAATGTGGTCTTTAAGCGCTGATGTCATCTGATTAACACACACGCACACACACACACACACACACACACACACACGTTTGCACTCAGCTACTCCTCTCATTGGCAGAGCCAGCGCTGCTCTGACAGCCTGAGAGCTCCCCCTAGCAGGAAGAGAGAGAGAGAGACATAGACACAGAGAGTGTGTGTGTGTGTGTGTGTGTGTGTGTGTGTGTGTGTGTGTGTGTG
>NW_022280066.1:1690926-1702254 GCF_004355925.1 Anarrhichthys ocellatus | reverse complement strand
GTGTGTGTGTGTGTGTGTGTGTGTGTGTGTGTGTGTGTGTGTGTGTGTGTGTGTGTGTACGTGCGTGCGTGCGTGCGTGCGTGCGTGCGTGCGTGCGTGGGGAGGGGGGGAGATGGTTGGCGTTGAATGGTGAGCGTCGACAGACAGACAGCTCACCAAGCCTCAGCTGAGCAAACCAGTACTCTGGAATGCAGGCTATGCAGGGTGTGCATGTGTGCGTGTGTGCGGATGTGTGTGTGTGTGCTGTGGTATCAGTAGTGGGAGAGTGTGTACAGCTTGCTGATGAACAAAATGAGTTAAGGTATGCTCGTTGGGAACTGGAAACCCTCGTCCTGTGCACACTCATTTACAAACACACACGCTCTAAAAAGTCACACTTTTTATGTTGCATGTACAAACATTGATTTGTTTTGTTCTTCTCAAAACCAGAAATAACAACGGGCGTCTAAAGGACCATGTCATCCAAATGACCATAAAACAAACATATTTTCTCACTTACCTACAGTGGTGAATAAAATTGTATTTGTGGTGCCCATGGCATTAAAAAAAATACATTTAATATTTCAGGAGCAATGTGTCTTTCTAGAAACCATGTGCTGGTTATTCTGTATAATTCACACATGTGTCAATTGTTTTTTTGGGACTATTCCTGAAGTTGCCACGAAGACTGTCGACAACAAGACAATATGTTTTGTTCATTTCAGTGAACCGACCCTCTGAAGGCAATGCAGTCTCTACAACTATAGAGGACATTTATTAAAAATAATGTATGAAATGACTATTAGGCATATCATTATGTATTCATTACAATCAGCTGCAACACTTAATAAGACTCATTTATGAAGAAGTTAGGAGTTACTAGGTTCTCTCTCTCTCTCGCTCTGTCTCAATGACAAAGACTTAGCCCCAGCAGGGTGCACGGCTATTTGACAAGCCAAAGGGAAACATGCATCTCAAGTGGGCGATTGCAATTACACGCAGCTCTCTCTCTCCTCATGTGTGTGTGCAAATGTCTGTGTGTCTGTGTGTGTGTGTGTGTGTGTGTGTGTGTGTGTGTGTATGTGTGTGTGTGTGTGTGTGTGTGTGTCTGTGTGTGTGTGTGCGTGTTTGCGGCTACAATGGGAGCTCTCGTCCTGTTTGCGTCTCTTCACACTAAATCAGCCTCTCGGAGGAAAGCTGGGGTTATTTGCAGTGAATGAGAAGCAGACGGCACGTCTGCACCTTCGGGTGTAAACTGTCTCGATGTGGCGATGCCAAAACCCACACCAAATCTGCCTGGGCAACAACAATATATAGATCTCCACAGATTCACCTCTCGTTTCTTAATCTGTTCACACCACAAAGATGAACATAAAGAGAAGACGGTGAATAAGAGAATCATTTTAAGCTTTGAGGCAACAGGGAAGTGTGCAAAATGGGGCTTCAATATCCCGTATATTTTATGTTGCACGACAACTGAGGCCTTGCCAAAGTGCATTTAAAAATCAGCGATTTAACCTACAAGAAATCTGTCTCACCATTTTTAAACAATTCTTATCGCTACCATAAGACAAACAAGGCGGAGGAACTCTTCCTCCTCCGTCCTTCCTTCTTGGAGAGCCTTTAATTAATACACAATTGTCATATTTTGGACTGTGATGCATCATTTTGTGAAATCCAAATAAAAAAAGTGTTCCGATTAAAACACAGGTCGGATTTTATGACCTGACAGCTTGAGAGGAATTATGAGGATTTTTGTGAGGGGATTTGCATCTGTGTGTGTGGGTTGATGTCCATGCGAGCCTACATACACACACACACTGTATGCATCGTGTGTGTGCATGTGTGCATGTGTGTGTGTGTGTGTGTGTGTATAGGTGTGTGTGTGCATGTACTCAAGCATACTAAATTGGCGAGCATCTCTTACACATAAATTATGGAATGTAAAGAACCGTGCTGCAGCCTGAATGGTGATAAATCAGACACACAGACAGGTCAGACCTGCTCTGTGGACACAACTACTGCATTTTACACTTCACACACACTCATGAGCACACACACACACACACACACACGCACACACACACACACACACAGTGAGCTGAAAACAGCTTACAATACAAACAGGAAGCTGATTTAGCCTCCATCTTCGCGCTCTCTCATCTCTCCACATCTCGTGAACTGTTGCCTGTCTGTCCAATCGTCTGTTTATCTGTTCTAATATGAAGTGGGCTCTTTGCAGCGTGCACAATGTGACCCATTTCTCAAGGTAACCGAGTACACGCTGCGGTTCTGCCTCACACAAGTCGTAGCTATGTTAAGCAATCACATCTGCACTTGTGGCATGTAAGCCACATGCATTGTCTTTAGGTTGTGTGCCTCTGTGTAACGAGCGAGGGAGTTAGTGCAGCGCCATGAAGCCAGGCCTCACAGCAGCGGAGTGAACCACACAGCCAGGCCCAAGACCTATAGGTGAGGACGCTCAGTGTGCTGAGTCTCTCCTGTAAATATGGGTGTTACATTATACGCACTGTGCCACAGAAGTGCACACTGATCCACTGTCGTGAAAGTGATCTCATCCGGCAGGCTTCACACGAGACAAGTCAAGAGAGAGTAGCAATGTTCACCAAACTTAACGTGATATTGAGCAGCATTTAAAAAGTGCTCACTCAACATTTCCTCCTCTGTGATTTAGACTCATTACTGCACATCTTGTAAATCCATGACTTTGTCTCACTAAGCCTCCCTTACTGCTGTTTACTTTCACTTTAACTTCTTTTAGCAATTAAAGAGTCCTGCATGAAGGTCTGCTGCTCCTGTCAGGACACAGCAGCCACATCTGCAGCTGAAAAACTGATCTGAGGCCAGAACAAATATTTCACAGCTGAGAAGTTTAGCTGCACAAATGCCAGCGCCAAAAGATGGAATGTTTGCGTTAAATAAGGAGGATGAGCGATGCGTTTCCTCTTTGAATCATTTGCGTAATTTAGGTTTGACACATGACATAAAAAAAAGTTAGTTCTCTCATTCTAAAATATCTCATTTCTTTTCTGACGCCCTTTCCTTTCCAACAATAAACGCCTTTAATGTCATATTAATACTCCTTAATTACTTATAATAACTACTTAAGTTAAACGTATTTTGCGCGTAAATGCCGTCACTTACTGCACTCTGCATAACAGTGCTTGTGGGCAAACCCTGGAATGTTTCGCTGTCAAGGCGTGCAGGGTATTAAATAATCCAAACCGAGCATTAATATTACAAAGTGGAAGCTTTGCAGCCACGCAGCGTGAAAAAAACATCGAACGGGACCAACTAATTCCAGTGAATACAGAGAGACTGTGGCACGAGGCAGTAATGTGTCCATCAAAGATTCAATGACCTGCAGAGATCGAGAATCAACTCGACGTGTTGAACCCGAGGCTCTCCGTGGCTTCGTTAAAGTGCGAGGAGAATATCATCGGTTTGATTTATTACATTTCATCATTTTCCTGTACGGCAGCATGGCACAATAATTAAGTTTAGTGGTTGTCTGTTATGTTCAAATAAATTATTGGCCGTTTTCTGGAAGCGAAAGATGAAACTAATTTGTTAGAATTAAACACTCGAAAACATAACTGACTTATCTGTGTGTTCATCTAATATGGATATATCTAAACGGAGCTGGTGTTTAATATGCTCATGGGGGGGGGGGCGATATCTGCTTATGAAAGTGCGTAAAAAAGTATTTTATTTCTGATTTAAATTTATGGAGATGGAATTATATTTTTGTTCCCGGTTGAAAATGAAGAGTTATTTTCTCCTTGATGACAGCGCTGATTATAATTCAATAGAAACTAAAGGTGGAATGATAAAGAAGTCATCTCTCTTTTAACTTAGGACGGGTCTCCGACTCTCCGGTCCTTTCACGGGAGAAATCCAACACGCAACCACAGACTTTTCCTCCCTTTCTGCTCGATGTGTAAATGTGATCTAATAATAGCAGGCTATTTATAGACACTAATAATCAGTTAAGTAAATTAGGGCCTTTATCTAATTTCGCCAGTAAACCATGAGAGGAGAGAACTGGCCTTCAGGACGCACTTTGACAAACTTTCTGCTCCAAGTCAGAAAATGTTATTTTTTTACGCAGCAGGGTAAAAAAAAATCCACTCAACTTCTCAGAATGACAGCGGAGAGGAGAAAGGAGACCCTGACTCTGTGCTGCGGACATGTGAATTTTTGTAAGGATACTTACGTGTTATTTCTCTCTGGGACAGGTGCTGCGGGTTCCCCTGCTTGCGTCGGGACATCGCCCTGGCATTTACACTAGCATTGCCCGGAGAGCGGCGCTGGAAGGGTCGGCTCTCCTCCTCCTGCTGCTCGTGTATACCGGCCACAAACTGGCCCCAAAAACCGTCTGCTCGCTGGCCACTCCAAACTGACCACTCTGCACTGGCCCCAAATGTGGCCCTTTGAATTGACCCCTGCGCGATGGATCTCCCTCCAGCGAGCAGCGGCTCCTCCGCTCTGCGGTGACCGGCCGTGGCGCAGCGCTGGTCGGCCGGGTGGTCGGTCGGAGTTCAGTGCCAAAGTGGTGGCGCGCCTTCCTTCTGGTGGTGAGGGAGGGGGTAGTCCGGCTCTACCTTCCGACGCGTTCACACCATCTGTCAGAAAACAGCGGAAAAAGGACGGAGTGTGTTGGAGTGGAGTGGAGGAGAGACGCGGCAAGACGCGGGAGGTCGGCGGTCACCTCCTGATGGACAGGCACTATCTGTGTCCACTCTCCGGCCACCCTGGACACAGCGCGTCCCTGTCCGGAGAAAGCAGGTGAAATGACGCAAATTCACGTCTAAAAGTGTGTAAAATAGGAATCCAATTTCCTTCTCGGTACTTCTCTGGGTGTCGCTAAGTGGTGGGCACTTCTTCTGCTGCACTGGCAGCGCCAGCCAGGCGGGCGGGTTAGACTTTAACTCTTTAAGTCAAAGCCCAGTGCTGGTTTGAGGACAGACTGCCACCCTCTTTTCTCTTTGTGCTAGCTGCAGTGTCCCGCATCCCCGGGCTGTGTGCGGCTCTGTGCGGCTCTGTGCGGCTCTCTGGCTTCTACAATGGGAGAAAACTCAAGTTCAAGTGCGGACGTGACGTTCAGTGTGTGGTGAGAAGGGAGAGTGGAGACTGAAGAGCACTGGGGGCGACTAGTGGTGGCTTTCACACACACACGAACACACACACACACACACACACACACACATTGCTCTCACACCCTCGCACACACTCGGGCGAGTGGCGCGCACGGCAGCAGTGGTCAGAGCCGCTCAAGTCATCTCCTCCGGTGTCCCATCACTATTAGAATGGCATTTATTTCTGTTAAACTGTGACCTGAGGGGCTTCCGTACCTCATCCACAGGATGCTGGACACTTTGCACGAGCCTGCATTCACATTTTAAAATGCGTGCAGGCTTGAAGTGTGCAATTATGCGCCGATCATTACACACTTTCCCCGTTTGCTGGATAGCGTTCATAAAATTATCTGATTATTAAATATTGTTTTAAACTCAACATTTAATTAACATTTGACCCTTTTAAACCACTTAGTTCCATGTGCGTGCACACACCTTTACCACAATAAAGGCCCGTCGTATAATACAATCTTTAATAATTAATTTACTCATGTTGTTATTGTAATGCCTGAAACATAAATATTCATACATTATTTTATTATTTTGATTGACCAACTGATCAGATCCACATTTTTTAACAAGTTTACTATAGCCAACTGTAGGGATGTATGCTGATCATTCATATAGCTGGCGGTGTTATCATACGACATATTCTCACTGATGCGTCGTGGTGGCCTAGATATGCGCACCAATTTATGGATCGCATACACACATTCCACCCATATTCCTTCATTTCCAAATCATTGAACATTAAGGAGCTTGCAGTTTATGAATAGACACGGTTTGTTTTATCTTATTTATTAAAAAGTGGTATCAATATCAGAAAATAATTAACAATTTAGGTGTTGTGTTTTTAATAGGTCAGCTTTGTGACCTTATGGCGACCTCAGGGAGAGTGGAAGATGATACAAATGAATTAGGATGAACAGTGATCACTATTAGAAAGATTTGTCATCGAGAGGGTTTCAAAATTAAATGAGAATTAAAACAGAGCACAAGAGAAAACTCTGCTATCAACACCATCAACCGTAGGTGCTGAAGCTACTGGTTGGCACAGTGTGTGTGTGCGTGCGTGCGTGCGTGCGTGTGTGTGTGTGTGTGTGTGCGTGTGTGTGTGTGTGTGTGTGTGTGTGTGTGTGTGTGTGTGTGTGTGTGCGAATGCCTTTACAGTAAGCGTGCATGTGTTAGTTGGTGGATGCATGCTGATGATGGATAACAGGTTTGGTGGCAGAAAGCAGCGTCTCTGCATGCTGGCTGCCTCTGCAGCTGCACACACTGAAGAGAGGCAGATACAGAGATGTTCCTCCTCACACGTCCCTTTGGGAGGGGAGGAGAGTCGAAAGCAAAAGTAAAATTTGGTGTCTTAGAGTGTGTGTGTATGTACGTGTGCAGACAGAAAGTGGGTGAGAGTGAATGTCTAAGTTGCATTTGCTGAACAGTGGCATCTCTATGATGAAACTCCACCTAGCTCAGATTTAGATTAGAGGAACATCAGAGTTTTTTTAAAGCAGAGGTGTGAACTAGTGGCCAGTCAGCCTTGACTAGAAACTGCTGCCAGCCCCTTCATCCCTACAGCGCAGCATCTGAGCTGGATTAGCTGCTATCACATTCCAAAAACACTCCTTGTTTTTTTTTTTCCTTCTTCATCTGCATGTCTGCGTCTCAACTTTGTCGCTCCATCTCTATCCACAACCCCATGGCTTACAGAAGAAAGGGGGGGGGGGGGGGTACAGGCCTCAGGGTTTTTTTTTTTTTATCCCACTCTACCTCGCATCTAGACAAGCCTCTAGTTTGTTCCTGGGCCAGGTGTTGTCAGAGCGGCAGATCATCCGCAGAGAACGCTTTTCCCCATCCCTCATTCGCCCGGCTTTGTGTTTGGACTTCTCGCTGCTTTTCCTGCATCGCCTCGAGTATTGCTCGCTTCTCTCCTCCGTCCTTCTTCTTCTCTCTTTCTTTCTATATATCTTCACGGGGGCTCATCTCCCAATAAGCCAAAAGCCTCTCCTTATTTCAGCAGTATACTGTAGGAGGACATAAATAGATTTCCCATGCTCATTTACAAGAAAAAGGAGAGGATGGCAGGTTCGTCCAAATGTCTTTGTCGCACGCACAACAGAACACCCACTTTCATTTGGGAGCGATACATGCAGCACTTTGTCACAATAACAGCCGACAGAGAGCATTATGTTGAAATGTAAATCATTGTCATTTTTAAGGCGCAACTCAGTGCCAGTGTTTGTTTGTTTTTTCATGAAGATATGGGATTAAAGCTGCTTTTGAGCGGCTTGGTGGACGGACGACGGGAGAGAAGAAGAAGCTGTCTTCATTGTCGCTCATATTCAATCCACACACACATTCAGCATTGCCTCGACACACTCATGTTCAGGATCGCACTGTTTCTGGTTGGATTCCTGCTTATGTTACAACTTGTAAATCATTTCTTATTGCAGATTTACTGTTTTTAAGATGTTATGTTGCCTTTTTGGACCGTTTTCATATCATCGCAGGCTCTTAAATCCTCACTGTCATGGAATCATGAGTGCATTCTGTGCCAAGTGACACTCCAGGCCAACATCACTACCCGGATGTGCTCCTTGTCCTTGCAACCTGATTGGCTCATTAGTCAGATGGGCGACAGGTGCATCATTCCCACTTTCTTATTGGACATTTTTTTCGAAGGCGATTTCTCACTTAAAGGCCATCAGTGTGAGTTATGGCGGATGGCTCCCGGCATCCTGCTTTTGCCCTTCCTTCATTTGCATATATATATGCGGCTGTTTGTTTTTATGTTAATGCTAAATAAGCCTTTTTTTCTCCCCCCTCCTATCTCACATCGCCTCGGTTGGGCGGTTAAGTTTTAATTAGAGGGACGTGGAGGTGTCCTTTAGAGTTTTAAGATCACTTTCCCAACAACTGTTCACCACTAAACTGCTAATATTGATGTTTATGTGTTCAGATGCATTCTGGGAGATAAAGCCGGGTGTGGGGAGGAACAAATCAGCACATTGAGTTCTCTACATTAAAGAAAAGCTATGATGGGAAAGCTACATTTAGTCTATTTTTATGCATAGCGAAGGCCTGGCTGTCAGCTAGTAACTAGTATTCTGGGGAGAGATGCATCTGATGAATGCCCTTTTAATCGAGCTGCTTTTATCTGAAAAATTTAGCAAATCCCATATGCTGATGAAGTATGTAAAATGCAGTTGGTATCTCCTGAAAATGAAGCAAGTATTTGTTTTTTTGTCAAATCATGAAGAAAATTAGCTGACGTAAAAAGGTACCTCGGGGTCCATTTAGTTTCTCTTTCATGCTTTTGATCATGTCAAATGATGTTCATCAGCAGGTGGAGTGTTAAAGCTTTTCTTATCAAAGTTCATTTTTGGCCTTGAAAACAGGATTTAGCAGCAAATGAAGATCATGTGATCGGGCGGAAAGCTCCAGAATGGACCTTATGGTAAACGAAGAAGATTTCTGCCCCACGTCAAAGTATGTTTCAAACAGAATCACATGTGAAATGTATTTAAACTTTAAAACACTGCAGTGTTTAGCTGCTGTTTTAAGAAGCATCCAAGTTAAAGAAAGCTTTACCAGGTCCTGTGTATCAATGAGCAGCTGACAAGTCCTCTTTAACAGCAACCATCAAGTCTTAATGTCAGCATAAGCCATTAAAAGGGTGATTTTCTTTTTTTATCCCGTCATCAGTAATGAAAACCAGATTAGAAAGGCAGGTGTTGATGTGATGAGCTCTGCGCTCGCTCCCAGTTGAGTATGATGACCCTCTGTACTCAGACCTGCAATGCAACACCACCCTCTATTGGTTAGCCACTGCCACATGCAAAGAACAAGCCCCTCACTTTCACCGGGAGTGAGCTCGAGTATGTGTGTGTGTGTGTGTGTGTGTGTGTGTGTGTGTGTGTGTGTGTGTGTGTGTGTGTGTGTGTATGCAGAGTAGTGGATTAGCAGACTTTTCTATTCTGGGTGTCCGAGCCTGTTTGAAAGTGTTACAGAGGATTGATCACTCCCAGTGTCTGCTCTGCTGTGTGTTATCTGCACACACTGTTGCATGCTGAAAAGCCTACAGGGTGATTTCAGCACTTTACAGATCTGGTATATGCTTCTCTTTGGGGCTTGCAATGGTTTATTAAAAATGGTATTCAGTGAGGCTCATTATTACAGGTTCTAAATGAAGTGTTAAGTGAATAAAGCGCTGCTGTGATAGTCTCTGCATGGGTTGAAGAGCGAGCGTTTGAGGGCTAGCGGAGAAATGCAGAAGCCCTTAAGCACAATTATGGATATCAAAGTTGAAATTATTCCTTTTAAAGGGGAAATGCTAATCATAGATTTATTTAGAGCAAGTTAGCAGTAGCACTGAGCTCTCATTACCAACACACACACTCTCACACACAAACATGTGTGCACTCTCACTTCAGGACCTTTTACTCTCTCACACTCTCTTTTCTCCTTCCTCCTCTCTTTTCAAAGAGATTTATTTTCAGAATAATTAATTCCACCGCAATTAGATCAGTGGTTAATATATATGTTGGTCATTATTCAGGGCCTAATAAGGCAGAGAGTGGAAACAAGAAAAGAGGATGTGTTCTCAACTCAATGTGTAACGTCCTAATTAGCTTTGCCTTCAATTAGAGGCTGTAGATGAGCAGACCAGTCCTGTAATACCTCCATGCTAGTTCTTATGTACTGAGAGAAACCAGGAGCCACACTCACAAAATGGTTTTAGCCTATAAGGCTGTAAAAAAGTGTTTTGAGACTTAAATTGTGAGGAAAAAAAGACCAGTGAAACAGGTCATGAGTTTGTTCTCAAGACATCAAATCTAAAAACATTTGTATAAGCAAAGGAAGCAAACTTGAATTTTGAATATTGTACAATCTTTATAAGCCAAACCAGTTTGTCTTACTGCAACGTGATCTCACAGAAATATGTGAAATGACTACGACCTCTTAACATTACATTACGTGTTAATTTAACACATAACACAATTGAGGTTTAAGCAACCAAACCGCTCTGCTATAGGGTTAGGAAAGAAAAGACTATGAGTCGGGTTGTTACATAACTTCTTACATAGCGTGTCATTTAATATAAGTCAACATGGACTTTTCATACAGGACACAAACACCAGCCTCCTGGGTGAAAGTCCCTAATTCGACTATTCTATTCACCCTGACATCCTCCGTATGCAGACTAACACGTATGTCTGTTGAAGCTGGGCATTCGTAATTTGAATACCGCCTTATAAGCTGTTAAGAGGTCGTGGTCATTTCACATATGTTTGAGAGATCAGGCTATATCTTTGCAGTGAAAAGGTGAGTCATAGAATATATCTACACTTAAAACAGTTGAGACTTCTTATTTTCATTTTCCATTACTAGACTACATACAAAACAAATTCAGTGGAAATTTGATAAAAAGCAAACAGAACATTATGTTTGGGAAGTTAAAACAGAAGGAAGAGTAAAGACTAACAGCAATACAGGTCAAAGACACTGTAGACAACTACAAACTCATGTCTGATTATAGAGCCTGAAAACACGATTTACCAAATAAGGCTCAAGGTCTAAATGTATCGGTAACACTGCTCTAATCAATACAAAGTTAGCAACTAGCTAGCAGCTAAAGAGACGGAGACCAAACCAGAGCTAATAGGAGAGTGAGTATTGGACTTACATTCATCAGAAAGACGGATGCCTCCAAGTGAACGCTAATGTTGATCTGCGTCTGCCAGCTGTGTATATTAGCAACGGTTTGCTAGCACATTAGCCAAAGCAACTTTATAAGGGTGTAATATATCGGTATGTTTTTTTTCAGGATTAATTAATGCATTACAAAGCTCTACCGCGTAAAAAGCCACCTCAAGTAATTTTCATTTGACTCACATCATAAACTTAACAAACCAAGTTTAACACATTGCGATTTGAGATTTAGTTGTGAACAATAAAACAAAGCAGCAGAAACACAACAAAAAGAGAAAAGAAGCTAATTGTCCAGGTGAGATGTTAAAAACCTGTCAAGGCTTATAGGAGGAGTCGCACCTCAGTAAACATCTTGAGCATTAAGTACAAAAGTCTTATAATCAGCAAACAGTAAACAAACAATGCAAACATACAATCAAAAAGCTAAAATGTAAGTGTGTGTGTGTGTGTGTGTGTGTGTGTGTGTGTGTGTGTGTGTGTG
>NW_022280066.1:1674645-1690916 GCF_004355925.1 Anarrhichthys ocellatus | reverse complement strand
TGTGTGTGTGTGTGTGTGTGTGTGTGTGTGTGTGTGTGTGTGTGTGTCCTTATTTCTAATAGAGAATTTACAGAGCCCAGTGCAAAACATAGGGAGGTCTCGTATTGTAGTTATGTACATCACAGTTTGGCTGGAAAAATACGTTCCATGGCATCGCAAGCAAAGTAGGCTGATACAAAATGTTATGAATGAAGGTATAAGTTTGATATATATTATATATATATATATATATATATATATATATTTCTAAATTGATAGGATATTGAGCTGATTCAAGAGAGGGGCTGAGTGTTCAGCCCTGCCACTAAATGTGGCAGTTCTGCAAAACCTTTTTTGTATAATATAAAGCTAACGGAGGTGAGAGGGATGGCTCCACAAATGATATTGCAGTATATGAGGTAAGGATAAATCAAGCTACAATAAAGAGTTAAGAAACACTTTTGATTCACCAAACTTAACCAAGGATGCCACTAAATTTAGATATGTTATGACTCTTCCAGCTGAGAGAATCATCAGTTAGGACTCCAAGGAAACTAGTCGATGAGACGTGATTATTGGGTTATTTCCAATAAAGAGACAGGAGTTTGATTTACAGTATTTGTTGTCTTTTAATATAAACATGATAAAATTAGATTTTTTTTGACATTGAGAGATAATTTGTTTGTAGGAACCATTTGAGAATTCTTCCTAAATCAGAGTAAGCGTTGGCCATAACTACAGAGAAATTAGTATGCGATAGAAATAAATTGGTATCGGCAAAAAGTATTGGTATCAAGGAGGATGATGCTGCAGCCAGGTCAGTGATATAACAAAATATATACCCTAATACAACAATTATAAAGCAACTCCAGAAGCTAAAAACATACTGTACATTGGTATGTTTCTGACATTAATAACAGCAGAAATGTGAAGATTGAATTGGAAGCTACATCAGACACATAGAAGTCCACCCCTTCAAAACACACAGCTGGAACACTGAGGAGCCCTGTGATAGGCAGCGCTGTGTTGCTGCAGGCTAAACCAGATCTGAAGTAGGTTGTCCACCTGGACCAGTTTATGAGCCCGAGGACGACCGGCCACCGGCCACCAGACCAAACACAATTGTTGTGTCAAAGAAAAATGGCAGCCAAGTATAACTAAATCAAGTTAGCTTGGCAGCCGGACAGCAGGCCTACTTCCATCAGAGTCCCTGGAGGAATGGGGAGAGTGAGCAAACAAACGAGTGAGGGAATGCACGGCCCAGAACACACACAAACACACATGCAAACGTTGGCATCTGAAAGAGGAGCCCAGCACTGCCAAGCTCTGTATTCCCCACAATTAGCTCCTTCCTCAGACGCTCATCCTAAACCCAGAGGTGGTGAGCCAAGTCCACGCTTTTGTTTTAAAGAAGCTCTCATGTTCTTTTTCTGTTCCATTGCTGACATGACTTTTGGCTGTCTCACCCCACACTTTCTCCTTTTGAGGAAAAAAAAAAACATTGACACACTGACTGTTCAGGGCCACATCACACAAACAAGTCTCCTCCCATTTTCTGAGAGAGGAGGCTTAATGAGGTTGATTGATGAAAGATGATAGCAGGATATGATTTTGGCTGTCAAAGTGTTATTGCAGGCTATGAACAGGCACAAACTCAATATGTAAACTCATACGAGCTTGTTGTTTTGAGTCAGTAGTTCACGTTGGAACAAAAAAAGAAGCACAATCTCACAAAGTTGACAGATTTTCAGGAGATAACTGAAATGAAATACCCTTCAGAATCTGTTTAGGTGAGGAAAGCAGCACAGTTTAAACCCTTGCACCTGCACTGCAAGATTTTGGGTTCAATTTTGTAAAATAATGCATAACATGATGGCATTAATTTGTCAGTAATTGAGCAAAGCACGTAGTTTAACACTCACCAGTGAGATGAAGTCAAGGTGAGGCACACAGCCATGAATAAGAGCTGAAGTAATCAATGCTGAAAAAAGGATATGTCAAAATGTTGGAAAACACACTCTCACACACACACACACACACACACACAGACATTCACTGGTTCAGCTGTTATCAGGCTGAACCGCGACTGACTCCTGAGCCAAGCCCATCCATCAATTCTCCTGCTCTTTCCCTCTCTCTCTCTCTCTCTCCCCCTTTTCTCTCCCTCTCAATTTTCAATGCAACTTGCTTTATTGGCATTAGTGTAACAAAAACAAGATTGCCAGAGTGTCAAGTAACAATGACATAAAAAAGAAAAAGGTACAATTCATAAAATCAAGAAAGCTTCCTCTCTCGCTGTCTCTCTCAGTGCATACTGGGAGTGAGCGTTGGGAGTGCATGTCGGAGGATTTGATCATTTTCTTTCACTTGGACAAACCGACATGCCGGCATGCGAGTAGGTTGTTCAGTAGGTGAAACTGTTGGCTATGATAGAGTGAAATCTGTTGTAATGTTTCTGTTTAGTGAAGAAAACGTGAATCAGCTCCAGGAAAACTGAGTAGTGATCAAAATGATTCCCCTCAGCTGTCTCCTCACCTCAAACATGCCATGACTTTTGGAGGACAAGTGTCATGATCTTAAAAATGAGAGCAGAGGAGCTTAATCTAGTCTTTAAAGGAACTATATTTACAACATTCACAACATTAATATAGATGCAAGCAGCGGAAACGGCTTATAGTGATCATGGTTAAAGGGATCAACCATATACATGGATCAAAAGCTTATGGCAAGCCAACTATGGAGCGTTACTGAAGAAGATAAAGTCCTCTCATCACTAAGTGATACATTGAAATTATCCAAATTAATGTTTGGCCCAGACTGCTTTTTCTATTCCAATATTTGCTGATAACATTTAAAGGTCTTGATAAATTGACTCGTGGCAAAATACACTTTTTAACTACCAAAGCAAAAAGCGGGCCTTAATTTGCCCAACATCAAAAGCATGGAAGTATAGCAGCAAATAATAGGGAAATTCGGTAGGTGAGTAGAGAGCAAATTTCATGCCCCAGTATTTCTCTAATGAATGGATTAAATTAACAATGAACACTTGGTTAGTTATAAGAAAACAACTAACCCTTTTTAATTATATATCCAGAGCATTCAAAATAGCAGCTATTCTAGAATTCCTATAGAATAGACAGCAGCTTCAGAAAATGGGCCGATAAAGGACAAACTATTGTGGATGAGTGAAACTTTGAAATCATATGAACATCTTGATAAATCATTTGGCTTGTCAATGGATGTCTTTAGATTTCTTTAAACGTGACACTATGTACAGACACGTGCAGACTGGGAGCAGATATTTAAACTACTATCTAGAGGATCTTTATGATGACGATGGAGGGAGATATAAAAAGGAACCTGATAGCCCACTTATACAAAAGGCTTCAAGAGAGCACTAGGGAAACAAAACAGAAATAGTATTAGAAATGAATATTAGTATCACTGATGAAATGGGAAGTGGGGAAAAACCGTGCCCTGATGGTCACAAGCTAACAATCAGCCCTACCTGGAGAGAGTTTGAATGACAAACTACAATGAGAATATTTAAGACTCCTCTTATGTTAGCGAGATACAGCAACACTTCAGAAGCTGTAGAGAATGGTGACCATAACCAAATTGTATCAATATTGGAGACACATTGAGGAGGAGATCTGCTTCCTGAGCCAGCCGTCTAGTGACACACCACAGCCTAGAGACACCAACAACCTATCACATTTTGCTGTTGAAGATGATTACAGTGTTAGGGAGAAAGCCACCGGTCCAGCAAAGGAGGGAAAGGTTGAAAGCATATATTTGATGGGAGGTATAACATCCAAAATCCAATTAAAGGACTGATGTTGGAAATAATAGTTACCAAGACTGATTAAAGAAACAACTTCTCCATAATCTCAGTAGAGGGATCAGGATAAAGTGGTGCCTATGTCTGCGATGTCTTGTGATGTTTTGTGATCTCTGTATCATGTCTGTATGTTCACTTCTATATGACAGCATATGGAAATAAAGGTTAAGTGTAAAAAAAGCTTCAGAATCATTGCTATACAAATGCTGTTTAAATATTTCGCTTATAGTAATCAAGTAGTGTGCTTACAGTGTTCATTTTGGGGTCTTTTCCTACAGCTTACAAACAAGGAGAAAGAAACAAAAGAAACTAGGAGAAAGAGCTGTGAGTGATGGAAAGAGTAAACAAATGTGCACAGGGCACCTGTGGTTGAAGCCGCCAATGAAAAAGCGGAATCCACCTTTGAAACAGCTGTAGGCTTTTTAAACAGTCAATAAAACTCAGTAAATAGCAAAGCTGTCTGTTTGAGTACTTTAAAGTCAAGTAACAAATATACAAATGTCAATTAAATGGTAATCTCCAGATGAATTAATAACCATCTGCTAGTGATCAATTCAACCCGGACAGACGTGATCACAGTTTTACGTTGCACCTGCTATGTAAAGATACAGTACCTGAGTAAAGAAGGAAGTCACACTTCCTCTGTGTGTGTTGTAATCCCAGATGTTCTGTGCTTTAAACAGAACATCTGTTTAAAGAACCCTCCCTTTGAAACTGTTGGCCCTCCTCATTTATTTCTCCTCCATCCCTCAGAGTTCATGTCCTACTGGTAGCTAATCGCAGCCGCTCTGCACTGCAGCAGGCTTTTGCGGGAATGCAGACACGTATGGCGGTTACTGCCCATAACGCTTTCATAAGGTCGCCCCGATGAGAGAGAGCTATCCTCCATTAACACTGTTGTTAGCGTTGTTAGCGCTGTTAGCACTATTAGAGCAGCCAGCACTACTAGCCACCGCCATTTCAGGCTCAGCCTCTGCGTTTGAGGGCTGAAAATGTCCGCTCGACAGAGGAAGTAGATATTGGGATTGTCACCGCCCAACATGTCACACTAGTCCACTGACCAATCAAGCTACACGTTAATGCTGACGTACTTGTAGGCCAGCTAGAAGCTCTGACACGTCAAAGAATACGCCCAACATGTCAAACTAAACATCTGATTGGTTGAACACTATGACAATCAACAATATCGTCCCCATTCACTTAAACTGCAAAGGGATGCACTTGTAATTCTGAAGGCCTCCGGGCAGATTTTTTTACTTAGAGACACAGAGGTGAAATCTGATCGGATAAAAGCTCTACTTAAAAGAAGTTGCGCTGGAAGCAGAGCAACTGAGGAAGACAGTAGCTGTGCAATGAGAAAATAAGCTAATAATAATAAAACATATTTACAATACATGTAGTGTATTTATGAATAATAATTTAATTATTAAATAGCTATAACTTTGTGATTCTGTCTAGGCCAGCAGAGAAGGCCTTGCTGGCCCTGACGGCCCACCACTGTTAGAATCATACACATAGAGATGAGATTACACAGAACTCAGAGGTGGAAACTAGGAGAAAGCCAACAAGAACATGATCACTTGGAAAGTCTGCGGAGTCAGCAGGGTACGCAGAAAGATCTGGCTTAAAGCAACACATTGGACAAAAAACAACAACAATAGTTAGTGTTTGATATTGAAGAGGCACATGGTGATGGATGATGGTGTTCAAAATGATCAATCAAAAGAAAAAGTACAGAATTAAGCCTCAATATTTAAAAGAAGGAAAAAAATGGAATCAGAGGAAAATACAACAAAGGGGAGTGAGAGTGAACTGACTGGAAACAGATGTAGAAAGTGGTTATTCCTTCACCAGAGCTTTCTCATCCACAAAGACTAGACAATGCAGCTCTAGATAGAAACCATCAGGAACCACATGTGACGCTGAGGCCTCTTCATCCAACCCAGCATCAATACACCTGGACTCACTCCAAAGGAAACCCATTCTCTTTGGCCTTCTAGGCAAGAGGTTCATTGTGTTAAAAGTTGTTCAATACATCCAGTTGGATTAGTTGTCCTCCGTACTTATATTCTGTTGTTTACGTTTGACTTAGTTTATGGGTTAGTTTTAAGCCCATGTTGTAAGTTTTCCTAAACCTCGTGTTTTTGTTTGAATTCACTACTTTTACTGCGACCGCAGTGGAGTGTCATAGAGTGACACACTGGGCTTCCCGGAAAGGAGATGCTAAGGGTCAGGACAAAGCGTCAGTACAGTATGTGACGAGTTGGAATGAAAATGTGACGCGGAGAGCAGCTAGTTCAGAGCTCTCTTTCTGTGTCTCTCTCTCGCAATTCAAATCAATTCAAATAAGCTGTATTGGCATGAATGTTCAGGTTACATTATTTCTGAAGCTAAATTGCATATTATTGAACAATTACATTTTACACAAGAAAACAAATTAGTTAATCACAAGATTACAAATACACTTAAACACAGTATTTTACAGATACACAGAACACAATCACAAACATTTACTGCAGAGTTCGTAGCACTTCTTATCTATGGCAACATATTTTGCAGCTAATATCTTTCTCCCCACATACTTATGGCCGTTTCTGAAGATTGGGGAGATGGATAAACTCAGCACATATATTATTTCTATTTAGAAAACTTTTCTTTAATCCTCGTATTTCCCACAGTATAGTAAGACGTGAGAAATATGATATTATTATATCATATATATTATTCTCCCTCTCTCAGTGTGGGTTGATAAAGTATGTGTTCTTGGTAAACTGTCCTCCGCTGCCCTCTTCTGGTCACTCTGTCCTCATGTGGAACACTGCAGGCTCCTCACTACTCTGCTCCTGTAGTTCCTCGTGTTGACTTTCCTGTTCTTTAGGTGTCCTACAGTTCCACAGGGTTTGGTGTCACTTTGTGATGGTTAGTGATCATAATGATACCTTTCTGCTGATGCTACGTGATCTCTATTTATGATTATGTCCTGTTATTGTGATTTATATTAATATTCAATTAAATATTATTTTAGTTGTATTGGTAATCTGTAGTAGGCCTAATACTGTTTCATTTCATACTTTTATACTGATACTATTTCTTGATATTCTATATTTAAATATTGTTTCACATATTCTTATATAATGCCTTTGTTATTTGAGTGGAGTAGTCTTGTCACAATCATTTTCTATTGCCCAGTTGGACCTGTCTGGTGTGTCTATTCTCTCTCTGTTCTTCTGTAGGGGCACTTAAAGTGCACAAACACACTAACACCAAGGAGTTCTATATCGTGGTGGGTTCGGTTCTCCCCCATTGTCAGGTGTCACATGCATCGCAGACCTGACTATACACTCTCCAGAGGGTGATCTGACTTCCTAAACCCGTCTTCAGCACTTTCTTCCACATTCAATACAAAACAAAGCAATAACAAAAAAACATAGTTTTATAGCAATGCATTAAACACAATGTGAAAACCATGTTTAGTGTGAAAGGTGTTTCCGGTATCAACAGAGAGTTATCAGCTGACTCTGCAGCTCCTCTCAGCATTACAGAGCTTTATAGTGAGTTTCAGCTCATTGTTTATCTGTGCGGCTCTCAAAGCATCGTTTCCAGCCACAGCACGAGCCACGGCTCTGATAAACCCACTGTACACTACCTGCTCAGCTGCAGACACTGTTAGAGACTATAGCTGGTGAACAGAGTGGAGCATTTAGCAGCGAGAGAGACGGTGGAGACCAAAAACAGAGATAATAGAGAGTGGATCTTGTATACTTACTGTATATTCATCAGGTGGACACAAACACCATTTTTGAATGATTGATCATGTTGCTCTGTACCTGCTGGTTGTGAAAATAAGCAACTGTTCCAACCGGTTCATCATATCAACTTCAAAGGAGATGATATGAGAAATGTGTGTTCATACTTGTTTCTGCTGCAATTATAGCAGGATATGTAAAAGAAGACTCTGCAGCTGGACTCAAGTTGTTTCCTTCTCTACTAGTTCAAGTCAAGTGTCTGTGATACTTTTAAGTGCAACGTGTAAGTGTAGTTGTGATGTCACCAAATCCTGCAGCTACATCCAGGTGTTCAAAATAAAATGAAAGGTGAGCTTCAGCAGGTGAATGCCAAAGATAAACCCTGCACAGACTTCAGTGAAGCTCAAACATCACAATGGAGTTAAAATAAGCAATCCACATTTTTGACTCTCAGGAGGCTGGAGCCCACCCCAGCATGCATTGAGCAGATGCACCCAGGACAGACCACCTCACTATCACAGTGCCCAAGTGGATAATATGAATGCCAAAATGTTCATTATTACAGTGATGAAATCAGAGTATATAACCAAGTGAAATGGGGGAGAAGAGTAGGAGAAGGGGAAAGAAGGAGACAATCATTTATAATGAATGTGAAGGCGTCACGGCTCTGTAAGTCTTCTGATCTAAGAGCTTAGACAGTCAGGTATATAAGGAAGGAACGTAATGCCCTCTGTTATTTCATAGTGGACACTTTCTTTTTCATAACCCCTTACTTTCTCCATCCTTCCGTCTTCTTTCCATCTCTTCATTCTTATCCACTCTTAGATATTTGGCCTGACAGTCAGGCTACTGGGCAGGAGAGCCCACTGTGCCAAAAGCCATCATGTCACACACACTCTGTCCACCTGAGCAGCCAGGGCCACAACCACAGTAATCATGGATGTGGTCAGAGGAAGCGCACACACACACACACACACACACACACACACACACACACACACACACAGGGAGCCGGGCGGCAGGTCTGGAGGATTCTGGGTCAGGGCTGGGGGGTCTGATGAAGATAAGGTGGGACACAGACACTGGGCCTCTTCACCGCTCACTGGTCAGCATACCGCGGTGCCTGTATGTGTGTGTGTTAGGGGATCAGGTCTGATCTGAGCTGATTTTGTCGTCTCAATGCCCTCTCAGCAGCATCTTCTGACAGGCCATCACACCATAACCAGGAGAAGGACAAGAGAGAATGTGGGGGGGTGGAAAGTAGCAGGTTGAAGGAAAGGGAAGTCACTCTGTGCATCTCTATGGTCTGGTAATAAACTGTCAATGATGTTCAGAAGAGATGCAATTTCTTCTGGCGTGAGACTCCATTTTTTGGAAAGGTACCCTGAGTCCAGCCCCCACTATTTATTTGTCTTCTTTTCTTTGCTAATAGTTTGAGCTTCATGAGGGATGATATAATTCTGCATGCATATTAAAAATGGTCTTTTTTATGATGATTGGGCAGGTTAACTCTCCTGGTTTAAGGGATAGTTCGGGGGTTTTGGAGTGCGGTTGTATGAGTATCCATAGACCGTGTATTACCTACAGTAGAGGGCTGTCGGCACAAAACCTGCCGTCAGACAGCCCTTTCAGACAGGGAGCTGAACAGAAAGCTGATTTATGCTCTCTGTAAAGCCACAGCTCTTTATTGACAAAAACATAACTTTATTTAAAACGCACCTTTCTCAAAAGAGATGCAGCTAAAAGTGCTTCACAAAGAAAAAGAGCAATGCAACACATTCAAGCAAGGGCAGATAGAAAATAAAAATACAGTAGATAAATAGCTAAAATATATTATTAGAAAATTAGAGAATCAGTAACAAAATATATATATATATATATATATATATATATATAGTTAGTAAGTATGACATTAATTGTAAGCCAAAATAAATAAATAGATTTTCAGCTGCTGGTTAAAAATGTTCACAGAGCCTGCATCTCTCATAGTTTTTGGTAGGGTATTCCATATTTTTGGAGACCAGTTTTTAAAAGCTGTGCTGCGTATTTACTTGTGTGTATAATTGTGTGTTTTTAAAAAACCCAGCAGCAGGAGATCTGCAAGCTCTGCAGGCCGGTCCCAAACAGTTAAGAGCTTTCCAATAAAAAGTAAAAGAACCTTACAATCTCTTTGAAATATGTTGTGAGCCAATAGAGTGTAGCTAAAACTGGGGTGATGTGTTAAAAGTGTAGCAGCACAGTTCTTTATATCTTGACTGTTTGGGAGACTGATAAAAAAAATCTATTTCTATTCCTCTGACAGCAGTCAGGGCAGGTACAGTGCTTGCAAACTTCTACTCAAATGTGTTTTTTTTGGATGCTAGCCTACTTATTTCCTCCCACTTTAAATAAGTCCTTAAACTAACTGAAACAAAAGTTTTCAATAATTCATAGTCCAATCTTGACATGTAGTTACTATACTTGGATGTCTTAAGTTTAGAGCTGGATTCAGGACGTGGTTCACCAAGCATAGAATAAAAAATGAAGACCGGGAAACAGCTATCATGGCTTTGTCCAAAGTAAAAACTGACAAAATACTACAAAATCTGTGTTGTAAAATAACACATTGTCATTTTTACCTTTTTGTTTGTGTCTGGCTTCAACACATTATTTCGGGAGCTTGTACTTCAAACAGAGCCAGGCTGTTTCTGCTTGCTTCCAGCCTGTATGCTAGGATAACCCAGAGAAATGAGACTGATATCAATTTAAACTTTTGGAAAGAAAGCAAATGAGTGTATTTCCAAAAATGTTGATCTGTTCCTTGAAATGGAAAGTGGCCCATTCAATCCCTTTACTATACAGTTGATCCATATGACTTAAATGAACAGAAATTTGAAATGTGCACCAGATTGCTTTCGTCGCAGTCCCTCCTGTGACACCTGCTGTCTGGTGTTTTTATATTTTTCAACCTTTTAGTACGAGTGTTTGTGTTTTGGTTTTGTCTGCCTGGTCGTCTCACTTTCCCCTTTCTCTCTGTCTATATCTGCACACCTGGCAATCATCTGGAATCAGGCTGCCAGGCAATAGCAGCCAAGCTCTGCGGGACATTATGGACGGCCTTCGTGAGCTCTCGGGGAATGTGTCCAGGATTCAGGGCCAGATAAACTTGCCTGCTAGTTTTAAACCTAGCCCACCGACGGCTGTTTCTCCTCCCACACCTAAATGTTGCAATGGAAATCTGGGATTATGTTGATCTTTTTTAATTCAATGTGAACTTGTTTTTTACAAGGTCCTATTCTACCAATGGTGCAAGGATAGCTTTTCTCATTGGTCTTCTCCAGGTAAATATCCTGGCTTGGGCGACAGCGTTGTGGGAGAAGCAGTCCTTGTTAACCATGTCACACTCTCCCTTCAACTCGGAGATGCGTAAGGTGTAAGGTGTAAGGTGATAATGCTTCTAGAGACTTTATTCTCTCCGCCAGGTTCCGCACAGTGTTGATGAATATGCCATTGAGTTCTGTACAGTGTCAGCAGAGAGTGGATGCAATGAGGAGTGCTAACAGTTCCAGAGAGCCACTGGTGTCAGAGTCTCTACTTGAAGGCAAGCCGATGCAAATGGGCCGCTTTGGGCTCGGCTCGGAGGAAAGCTGACACTGCTTCACCAGTAATAGCTGTTTGTACTGTGGCCAGCCGGGGCACTTCCTTGTCTCCTGTCCTCGTCGGCAGTTAAACGAGCAAGCTCGTCAGAAGAGGGGAGGATTCCAATGAGCCACGCAGCCTACCCATTGGCTCCTTGGCCTCAGACCCAGCTGTATGTAACACTCACCTGTAAAGTTCAGTCAACTGAAGCAGTTGGAGCAGATACTATTTTTTTGGGATGCCTTTGTTGTTGAGCGGTTAGGTCCTTCGACTGTAAGCCTTAATTAGATTAGAAGCCAATGCCCTGTACAGCCGGCTCCAAGCCAAGGTTATTTCCGAGACCGCTCCTTATGTCAGGAAACATTCTGGGCCATCCATGGCTCATTAAACATGGCTCAAGATGCTAGTCTATTTGCTTAACGTTAGCTGTCTAGCCTAGCAGATAGTTTGTTTGCCTTCCTGCAGTTTTTTATTAATTATTGCTCCCGAGGATGTGTGTATTTGTGTAAATGTTAGTTAGTTGGCTGCCTTGCATGGTAGCCCCTGTCATCAGTGTATGAATGGGTGTGAATGACATGTAGTGCTCAAGCACTTTGAGAGGTCAGAAGACTAGAAAGGCACTATACAAGTACCATTACTATATATCTATATGTACACAGACTACATGACAAGGAGGAGTGCTCCTGCACAGCAGATCCATCAAGCAGACAGTCAACGCCTGCCACATTTAAAACAAGGACACCACCTTTGTGTGTATGTGTGTGGTTGTGTGTACGTGTGCATGTGTGAATGACTCAGATGTCCTCCAGTGCAGACACAATTTGTTAAGGGTATTAGCGATCAAGTAAGTGATTGATCTACATGTCAGGTGACTAAGTGGTGCTTCTGTCCACACCTCAGGTCAATTAAGAAATGTGTGTGTGTGCGTGAGTGCGTGTTTGTGTTTGAGTGAGAGAGGGAAAGAGAAAGGTGATTAAGGAGAAGAAAGATTGAGAAGGAAAGCCATGACAATTAAAAAGGAGAAAGAGAAGGATGTGTTTGACATTCTCACTCCCAACTTGTCAAAAACTGACCCTTGGTCAGCAGCCCTATACGTTACATGACACACTATGTACCCCTCTAGTGTCACTTTTGTTGACTGGACTCTATGAGTAAAACTCTCCTCCGATCACGAGCACACATTCGTCCACTGACAATTTGCATAAGAGTAGCTGGCCAGTTAGGACGTGCCTACCCAAATACGCGCGGACCCTGCCAGCATCCTTTTTCTCGTCAGCAAACGGCAGTATTCCCACTGACTGCTCACCTCCAATGTGTCTCCTCTTCAAGAACCTTGTCAGAGACCATCATATCCCGGCCTCATCACCTGGACTGATCATCACAGCATCCGCTTCGAATGCCTTGACGAAGACCACGCAGAGAGTGGTGGTCGAGCAACAAACGCTGCCCAAAATTAGACACCAGCAGCGGCGGGATCACTTCCGACACTTTGATGTGATGCTTCACTGGGATAAGAGCAAGCTGGAGCGCGAGATTGACGCTGTCGAAGTCCCCGCTCCTGCTGCTGACGTTTCGCTGCTACCTTCGGTCATCCGTGCCGAGACACCTGCTTTGTCTGCAGATGATTATGACGACAATCTCATCGGCATCCGGTACATTGGTTTACTGCGGATATCCACCACATCTCTTTGCTGGGACCTCCTGCTAGTTATGACCAATGCGAGGGGGTGTGTTGTGACACTGTTGCCCATTTACAGCCCACCATTTATTCAGCAGCTTTTGTCATCAGACATCTGGCAGTGTGTCGAGGCGTCCTGGCAGCAGCCAATGAAGACAAGACTGGTCTGGTGGATTTGCTCAGGGTGCAGGTTCTCACGGACACGACGGCCTCGCAGTCAACCTGCTTCCACACTCAGCCGGCTGCTGAGACAGCAGGAAGCCTCTACCCATCGCTGCTGTGAAAGATTTCAACTTTGGTGCGAGTTCTCTCCTTTTTGGAGTGTTTAATGGCTGTCTCATGCCACTGTTTAAGTGTAGGCAACAGCCAATTCTTCCTGCCACCAGGGTTTTGGCGACAGAGCGGTCTTTGGTCATCTTCTTGTAAAGGGGCTCTTACAGGGGTCAGGTGATGCCTACCTCCAGGGACGGTTGTGCAATCCCTCACAAACTGGGTTGAGCGCATGCCTTTTGCTTTCTCATCGTTTGTCACCACTGTAATATTTGTAGACACTTTTATTATGTCTTTTCTTTCCATAGAATAGGTAATGTATTCCATGTATATTTAGAACCTATTTAGTCTTGCTGAACTGATATTAAACCGCAGTGAAAAAGCACAGAGGGGAGGCAAATGTGCGAGAGCCCACGGGTCGGGTTTATGCTTGTTCTGCCGTTGCTCTTCTTCTACACTTTTCTTCTTCTTATATTTTTCTTTGAATGCAAAAATGGAAGATTGTATATGTAAGCTTCAAACCAAAACCAAAGACCAAATCAACAGCAATTCAACGTTGGACAGGTAAAGTCAGCTTTTATGTGTTTGTTGTTCTCTTTATACATCCGTGGTTGTTACACAGATTTTCGCGGGATCTCGCAATTTTAGCGGGTGGTGCACACACTCCCGGTGGAATCAAAGATGTACCGTACCTATGTGTGTGTAAAGAATGCCGATATGAAATATGAAAAACAACCAGTAGTCAATGTGCAAGCTGCCAATTGAATGGTGATTTAAGCTACTCTATTGGGTTCATATATTTGTAAATCTGACTCTGAAAGAGTCAGTGCCTCACCAGCCACGAACCTCACCGCACATCACTGCTTACCTCCTCCCTGCAGTGGGAACTGCCATGGTTGCTCGAGGCTTTGGTGAATGGACCCTTTGAGCCTCTGGAGTGCTCCTCTCCAAGCTTTCTTGTCATTCAAGAAAGCGTTGCTGCCTCAGCTAAGAGAGTGTGTGAACTACCCGCCTTGTACTCTCTCCAGTTTAGTTGCGTACTACCAGGGTAGGCTGGGGCCCCCTACTTCTGTGAGGGGTGGGCTACATCGACGAACCGTTAGCCGGTCAGGATCAGTGTGTTTGGGTTGATGTTATGTTGCTGCAGGGGGTGTATTCATAGGGCTCCCCCTACTATACTAATAGAGTCCAATAGAGAGCGCAGCATGTGTGATGTTGAATGAAAAGTTGCAATATTGTAACCATGGTTCTATAACAACAGGTGGAGCCATCTACTCAGGGGGCCCTGCTGCTTCTACTCCAGTCGCTGAAGAGGGTGTAGGATATGGACGTCGGTGAGTGCTGCATTATATATTGTAGGGCCGGCACGTAGGCACATCCTGATTGGCCTACTACGCTTCTGCTAAATTTCCGTGGGCAAATGTGTGCTTGTGGCTAGAGGAGGGTATTACTCATAGAGCCTAGTAGAGGGCTCCGCCTGTGCTCATAGAACTAGGGTTACAATATCATAACCTGTATTACACGCATAGTCTTTCTTCAAAATAAACTTCTTTAAGGCTTAGTTTTTAGGTTTACTTACGCAAATAAAATACTTGTTTAGGTTTAGGAAAAGATCTTGGTTTGGATTGAAATAAATGTTTTGTAAAATAAGTACGCTTGTTACAAAAGTGGCGTTAGGTGGGCTACGTAACTTACCTAAGAAAAGGGTAAAATAAGTAAACGTTGACATTTCACATGTGACATCAACAGCCAGCCCATTGTCATTCCCAGAGCCTCAAATACCAACACTATTCCACACCCCTTTGTGTCCGATACGGACGCACAAGGCACTCATTAGCATGTGTGTGTGAGAAGCACGGGGCAGTCACGTCACTATAATGAAAAAAGCATCCGTGTCATTCTTAGAAGATTGGAAAATATGCTCCGGGAGGGTGATGATGTCGTGGGATGAGCAAGAATAAGGAAACAGGACGGTTGGGTCAAACAAGCACAGTACTTTCAACCAGGAGACTGGTTTGAGACCGGTGTTTTTTGTCCCAAAGTGTTATTTTGAAGTTACGTTTGTAATTTTTGTGACGTGTTAGATTGTTAAGATGTTTACATCTTTCTTAGTTTACTTTCTTTTTTAAGCCTACACTTTTTTTTTTTTTGCTTTCTTTGCAAACAAAGTTTAATTCCTTTTTAACTAACCACATTGATTCTATTAGTGTTATTATTTAGCTGCAAATGTCAGCAATGTTAATAATTTATGGGATTTGTTGACATCATCATCATTATCTCTGCCTGGAGAACTATGCGATCGCTCGCATGTCTGCTTGCATCCTTGAGTGAGTGAGTGAGTGAGAGTGCTCCTCTGTGTCTGTCAACAGCTAATCTAAAAAAATGTGGGTGGCCAGTTATGGCTGCATGCTTAAGGGCCTCTTATCCTTTCGTAAAACATTCATTCTGTACACATAACATCTATTGCAGTTCTGTCCATCCTGAGAGACAGATCCCTCCTCAGTTGCTCTCCCTAAGGTTTCTTCCTTTTTTGGGGGGAGGGGAGTTTTTCCTGTACCAATGTGAGGGTCCTGGGACAGAGGATGTTGAACAGACTGTAAAGCCCTCTGAGGCAACTTTGTGCTTTTGGGCTATACAAATGAATTGAAAAAACATATTGTATTGCCTTGATTATACTGCCATTGTGCTTTGTGTGCTTACTCATCACTCACTATACTTAACCGGCACTCGGCCAGTAGGGGTCACAAGTAATAACACAACTGAGAGCATCTTCTCCCCCCCCCCCCCCATCATCTTCTTTGGAACTACAAATACAGCTGACTGCATTTCCGCCACTCAGCCGCTGCTCTGCCTCTGCTTTTTGGACACAAACACATTTATTCTGTGCCGCACATTCGCAAGCATTTTGTGGGGAAAATATTGAAGCCTAAATAAATGCTTCAAGTTGCTGTTACGCCTGCACAGAGCCGGTGCAGGTAGACGGGGGTTAGTCAGTAGTGGGCTGTATTCATTCAAACAGACATACCTGGCAGAGAACCTGCACCTCTTCCCTGTTCTCCATGTTGAGAAATTATCCTAGAAAGAGTTAACCCCACACACACACACACACACACACACACACACACACACACACACACAC
>NW_022280066.1:1661017-1674635 GCF_004355925.1 Anarrhichthys ocellatus | reverse complement strand
CACACACACACACACACACACACACACACACACACACACACACACACACACACACACACACACACCATTCTGACTCCCCTCCTCCTCTCCTCCTCCAGTTTGGCTGCCCCCGACTCTGCTCCCGACACACATACACCCCACCCATCCTCCATCTCCTCACATCCATTTGCAAATGATATGGCTTGTCTGCATATTGTCAGATGCAGCCGGCCCGGTCATTCATCACCTGTAGGCGACTCCCAGCGTCCTCCACACTTAATTGTTCCCTCTCTGACCTGGAGAGTAGAGAATGATGTTTCCTCTCCCTGAGAAGAGATTGAGAAGGAAAGAAAGAAAGAAAGAAATACCTGGCTATTACATTTAAATCAGATGGATAGGGAAACAATGCTGGTCTCTCTTTTCTCTTTCCATTTCTGTGATTCCCTCTTTTTTCTCTCCATCTTTTCTGTGTTTCTAGGTCAGATTACAAGCAGAGAGAAGAAGAAAGGAAAGGACAACGAAAGGATACAAGTCGAAGAGAGGAGGAAAGACATGAAATCCAGTTTCATGACTCATAAAAGCCTGAGAGCCGGTGTGTGGGTGGGGGATGGGGGGCATTTAGGCAGACCACATTCATACACACACACACACACTCACAGGATTTATACTCCCTTATCAGCATGCCATTTGCATCTGGGTTGAGCATGTGTGTCCATTTGTCTTTCTTCTCTCCATCTTCCAATGTGATCAAAATCAAATTTGGAAGTGAGTCATTTCCCTAAATGTCAGTATTGTGGCGGTGACACTTTACAGTCTTTGCACATGCTTATATGCATAATGGCACTAAAAATCTAAAAGAAAATTGAAATCTTCTCTAAACTTAAACAACCCAAGATGAAATCCCTTTGAAGGCGTCTACTGGGTTCAGTGTGACCTCTGACCCTACACAGCCACTCTGCTGCCGTGCTCCCTGTGCATTAGGCAGCATCCATTATACATGCAGCAGTTCCACTGTTGCAAAATACTGGTTGCAGTCGGCTAAAGGGTGATTAAAAATGAAATGGTGCCTGCGGAGGTGGAAGCGCAGATTCAGCCTGGTTTAGGAGCTGGGACGAGTTGTTCACGAGTGTTATTGAACTACTGTACCAGCCTTTGAAATCCACCAGGAGGCTGCTCCTCACCTCTTGAAAGGGCTGGTTTTCAATTAGGATTTAGGTGTAAGATTTAGATTACATTTTGCAAAAAGGTTTCAGCAAAGGCAGGATTAGGGTCGGGGGTTTAGGACTAAATGATATCAAGCCGAGCCTTCAAGATTAAAGATGGTTCGGGGTGAGGGTTCAGATGTCAATTAGGTGGAAAGGTTTAGGATTAAATGAGTTCAAAATGATGATTAGAAACAGAGCAAAATTTAAAGATACCTTGCCTGTAAAGAAACAAAGTTCTGGTTACGTAAAGCAAACTGCAAAAAATGTTGAGTGGCCAGTTATGGCTGCATGCTTAAGGACCTCTTGTCTTTTCGCAAAACGTTCATTCTTTACACATGACATCTATCACACTTCTGTCCATCCTGATAGAGGGAATTTTAGGCATTTTGAATGTCATCTTTCGCTGCTTTTCATGTTATCACAGATAATAGTTAATCATCAAACATCTCTGTCTTTCCCCAGCAACCTTGCTTTACCTGTGAGTGCTGCTGCTGGTGTACATTTATTTTGTTTAAATGTTAAAACCATCGCACTCGCATGACAAGTTGTTCAGGGAGAAGAAGGCCGTGCTCCTCCCCCTCCTCCAGTCTTCTTCATCTTTATTCACTCCGTCTTCTCTGCCAGTCATCCTTTGTCCCCTCATTCCTCGTTTCCTTTGTGATGAAGACCTCTCACGCCAGACCAGAAACACCACAAGCTCTCTCACATCCACCCACCTCTTTAATAATAAATGGATACTTCCATTATGAGCTGCTTAGGGAGTTGGAACATAGTCAGTCATGCTATGGAGGATGGGGGACAGCTAGGGGATGGGGAAGTCAAGCTGACGTGATGGTGCCACCAGATTTATAAAATGCAGATACCTTTTATGAAAGTTTTAGCAAGTTAAGTAAACCGTGAGAATATTGGTGAGATTGGTGAATTTGGGTGTCTAAGAAAAGGTCAGGCAGCTTTGAACTGAAGCGCTGAATATGACCAGAACAGCATCACCTGTATCGTTTTCCATGTCCAATGCGAGAGTCCAAGAACAGAGGATGTCGTAACATGTCTTCTTTCTTCTGGCTGTGAGACTTCTTAACTCATCCTCCATATATAATAGTTTTTTTTGTGTATTTTTCTCATGCAGGAAAATTGAGACTATAATCTGAAGTTTGTTGTGCAACCACTGTTGTATAATGACAAATAACTTTGTAACCCTGTACAGATTGTAGAGCCCTCTCAAGATAATTTGTGATATTGGGCTTTACAAATTAATATAATTGATTGATGCTCTGTGTAAATATGTATACATGTGCTGGATTCAGTCGTTGCTAACGTTATTTCTCCAGCTATTAAAATAGCATTAGTGCCTCTGAAAGAACAGGAGGGCTTAAAAGACAGAAGAAGCATCTGTACATGCTGATGAGACACAAAGCTGCTCTGATTCCGTCTGTGCGCATGTAGAAGGACCTTCACGTATAGCTGTCTTCATTCGCTAGGCTCCTTACGTGCTTGCTAATAACCGATATGAAGTTTCCAAGATTGACAGGTTTGTGTTCAGAACATAGACTAACATCTCTTGACTTGATTCTTGAAATATATACCATATACTCTTAAAAAAGGTGTCTTTTCTAAAAGTCTGATTTTCTCATAATATTAAAAGAAAACAATGAAATATTGTGAGGAAATAGTCACAATATTCTGACCGTTTGTCTCTAAATATGACTATTTTGTCATGTTAATTATTTTGTAGCAAGGTTATGTATTTTTCTCAAAACACACTATAAGACTTCTTTTATAATATGACACTGAAAATCTTTTTTCCTCAAAATATTTGGAGAAAACAGTGGCTCAAAAACCTGATCTTAAACATATTAAACATAATTGCTTAAAAATACATGTGACTAATCAAAGTGGCCTTTGCAACGTACTAGAATAAGTAACCTAAACAATAAGCATTGGTCTTAAAGCAGTTAACGAGCAGAAAGCAAGATAATAACGCATCCGTCTATCACCTTCAATCTCACGCTCCCTCTCTTAAAGCGTAAGAGCTCTACGCTGACCCCTCCACCGCCCAGCATCACCAGCGTGACACCGGTAAACACTTTGGTGCCGTCCCACAATGAGACGGGCCGCTGACATTGTATATTAATATGGATGGCAGTTTATAATTCATTGGGCGGGATTACTTGGGAGTGCTGGTCCCAGGCCTGCTCCCAGCACTGACGCAGCGAGTACTAACAATACTGGACATTCCTCGCTCTCCACTGCCCACCCCAATGCCCATTATTATAATATATTCAAGGATTAAAGGGGTTTTATCTTAGAGAGCCATGCATTATGAATGGAGCATTTCAAAATTTAATTGCCCCGAATTAAATGATTCAAGATAATGTTTCTTTTATAAATTGGTAATAGGGCCATGGGGCAAAAGAAGTGGAAAATACATTAAATAAACCTTTTTTTTTTTCACCGCAACAAAGGGAGAAAGGAAGGCCGATGACCTTGTGTCTGTAGGAGGATATGGCTCGGTTTAAAAACAACATTAAACACAAGAGGAGAGAAGTGAGATGAAGTTTAATCTCCGAAAGCTTCAGCTTTACTGTAGACTCTGGATCTTTTTACGCTTACAGAAACCCACAGCTACTGCACACAGTGAAATGGTGACGAGTCCGGTTAAGGTTAGAACAATACACCTGCACAGGACTTGTTGAGTCTATGGTTAAGCTATGGAGCTGGGTACACACATACTCTTACATACTCACACACACAAGCAAGCAAGCACACACACAGTAGTGCAGATGTTTTTAGAAAAGCAAGGAGCAGACTTCGTGATTCTAATAAGGTTGTTAAAAGAACATGATTGCATAAAAAATACAGATCTGTGATGGAAAAGTGCTCGAGCCACAGAAAGACGAGTGACACCTCAAACGTGATACAAAACCAGAGCATGGTGTAGTACAAAGTGGTCATAAACAGCTGACCGAAGGTGAACCGACCCTTTAGCTTTGGTCATATCGATGCATACCACTTGAAGGGAACACTGTGGCAGTGATCATCTCCCACCACCATCAAGCCTTCACAACTTTACGGGTCCACTAGGAGTGACAGGAAAGTCACATTTCAGGTGGTCCGGTCAAGATCACCAGGCCAGAGTCAGGGTTCACGGACAGTCACAGTAGATCAGGTACAAAGAGACACAATGTTTTTTGAAGTTTAGAACTACACAGTGAGGTGAGACAGTAGTCTGGGTTTATCCATTGCACTAGCATCTTAAAATAACCTACTAACAATGAGTCATTCAGTTGAATTCGATTCCATTTATGAACAGTAGTGCATGGTTCACTCTGATCAGACCATTTTAAACAGCATACTAGACTACAGAAAGTTAAATTTAGAAACACCAAGCAATGAGACAAAAAAAATCTTAATTCTATAGTTCTAGTATAATTTCCTTCTAACCTTCGCTGAAATATTTCTACTCTGTATTCACCCGAGGGTATTAAAGCTCATTCCTGACTTTTGAAACAGTATTTTGTCAAGATAATCTGAACTAAAAGGTACACTTACTTGTGTTTTCAGGGGCTTTCAACCACATATTTTTGGCTCAGTTTCCGTAGGGTTGGTTTAGTTGTCATGTGACCAACAGTAAAATACAGCACTTTGATCACATGATAGGTGGTTGCATATACTGTAGCTGGAGAAGGTAACATCTCTAGTCTCTGATGTGAATGTCCTCCTTGATCTTTCTCCAGACAACCACTGACTGACCCTGACTGAGAAGCGAACTGGGAAGAGGTCAAAGTCAAGGAGTCAGTGGACGCCTGGAGAAAGACTGAGGACATCCAAGGCGACACAAAGGCCTGCCAGAGTGAGGAAAATGTTTACAGCGTGCCATGCTGCTATGTTGCCATGCTGCTATGTTGCGTTGCTCTGTGTACGCTGGAGCAAATGCAAAAAGTGCAATGATTCAACTAAATGCGAGTTGACACGAGGTCTTTTCGACGGATGATTGGAATCATCCACGTTTAGGGGGCAGCCCTACATACAACCACTCACTTATCACCTGACCTAAGCTATGTGAGGACACCTTAACCAACAACTAGATGTTCATCTAGACTGAAATGTGGTCAAAAGCTCCTCAAAACTAGTGGGTGGACCTTGACTCGAGAATATTTTGTCAATCCATATCACTCATGTATTGCCATTCAGCTACATACAGTCACACTATAAACAAACCTGTGTCTCTGCATAACTGCAGTAGAGCAAAGTAATGGGCGAGTTAATGGACAATTCAGGTTATGATGTTTGAATTTAACTTTACTGATTCAAAACCAGGTTAGTGGGTTTAACTGGAAGAACCCACAACCTTCTACAATAAGGCTGATAGAACTGATGGCCAGATGTTTCCCTCCTAGATGTATTGACTGTCAGTTAAAACTAACTACAGAGAGGAAGAACCTACCGACACTGCTTCCGTATTTTTCCTACAAAAAGTGTCGTGTTGAAATTCAGCGGAACGAAAAACTTCCAACAGGAGAACTCACAAAAACTGTCCTCGTCTTCTGTCTCACTGCGTCCTCAGCGGAGCATATGGCTGTTCTCAGTGATCACTGGGTCACTCGTCACTCTCTTTGGGCGACATCCGCAAATAATCCCTGCAACGTAAACTGGGTACATTTCATAAATATACTTCTTGAAAACACACAGTAAAACATTCCATGTTTCTTAATGAGGGCTGCAACTAAGTAATGATGGAAAATGTACAATTTAAATGGTAAAAAGTAACAAAACCCCATCTTCTATTTTGGCCTGTCATTCCAAACCATAAGAGTCACCATCAACTGAAAACAAGTGTTCTCATTAAAACTGATCATTTTATGTTTAGCTTGAAACGATTTCATCCAGAAGAAAAGGGAGTAGAGGGCAGTGATGGTCTTAACTGAGCAGCACACCCCAAAATGAATATCGGATTGTCAACTCAAAGCATACGGGACACATATGGAGACAAACTGCAGTAATAAAGCAACCAATTCACAAGATAAGAGACATTTTGGCTTTGTGGAGATAACATTCACCTAACTCCATTTAGTTTTTTTTTCTCTTCCCCTAACAATTAGCTGGAACCAGTTTTGGCCCCCGCCCCCCCTCACTTTCTTACTATTCTGTAGGCTTCCAGCTGTTCTAATGTAAAGTTTCAAATGTTAAAAAAAAAAATAAATAAATAAAAAAAAGAGAGGCTAGTTCGCAGCACAGAAGGCTGAGGGACACACTGGCAGCAGCGGGAAACTAAGAAAAGACACGCTGGATGAACGTATAGTCAGAAAACTTCTGTGACTTCAAATTCTATTTTTTCAGCTTTTCTATT
Source organism: Anarrhichthys ocellatus (assembly GCF_004355925.1). Lineage (NCBI taxonomy): Eukaryota > Metazoa > Chordata > Actinopteri > Perciformes > Anarhichadidae > Anarrhichthys > Anarrhichthys ocellatus. The sequence goes on along the minus strand of NW_022280066.1, from coordinate 1,668,104 downwards.
TCTGAGTCATTTAACAGACACAAAAATAAATAAATAGCATGGTCAATGGGCATTAAGTGAAATCTATTTATTCACTGTTCTCTTTGGGATCATCTTCAGTTCGACTGTCACTTAGGTTGGCCTCTTCCCTTTGGCCTCTCTGGGTTGAACTTCTAATCGAGTCCAAAGTTGAATAAACTTCTTTTCTGACCTTCTCCTGACTCTCCTCCTGTACTGGCTCTCCATTAGCCTCCATCTCCATACCATACACATCCTTCTCCCCATTGAGGAGGTGACTGTGCTCCTCCCGGCCTTCTTCAACCTCCTCAAGCTGGCGTAGGATGATTGGAAGCTTTGCATCAGCGTCAGTATTCTCCAGCAAAGCGATATCGCTTTCCTCGTACCGAGGCAAGGGAGCGCCCTCCTCCAGCTTCTTCTCAAAATGCAGACGTTTGGCACGTCCGCTGTCTGACGCCTTCTCCAGGATCTGCTTCTCGGCCAGGCGGAGCTGGATTGCCACTCGAGCATGGAGAGATAGATCAGGTTTCTCCAGCATGGAGCAGTCCTCCTAAAAGAGACCAGGCCGTTTTTAATATTAAGAAGATGGTCATAAGAAGGTAAAAAATAACAAATTCAACTTTACACATTCACTGAGCGCTCGTCAGATCTTCAGAACACTCCCAACACCTTTTTGACTTCAGAATTGGGGTAGCCGCATCCTTCAATTTTTGTGACCTTCCGGAATCTTCAATCCAACAATCATGTGCTTGATTGTGGCCATCGAACCTTCATATGATCCAGGTTGTTTGAACCATACTGAGCCCTTTAAACCTTAAACCTAACTCAAAATCCAGCCAACTGACCTGTGAGGTGGTCTTGTAGGTCTTGAGCAGCAGAGCAGCTCTGGTCTCAAGGAAAGTCCACAACTTGATCTCATTCTCCCAGCTGACCGGGAACTCGCTGTTGCCCAGAGTAAAGATCTTATTGACTGCACGATCTCCGAGCAGGTAGTCCTTCAGTTCCTCTGAAATCAAAACAAATTAAATAAACACACACCTGAAAGTCGTAAGAGAAGTGTACTGAAGGCGACTTTGAGGTTATTGGTTCGTAAAACTTGGACCTACAGAAAGGCAGCTGGTTACTTCTTTGCATATTAAAAAAAAAAAAAACACAAACATTTTAGAGGCAGGCTTTGCTGTCAGAGTAGAGGTCTTCATGGCTCCAAGATTTTGGAGCTTATCACAAACAGACCAATGAAAAATTCACCTTTACAGACCCGATCTGAAATGGTCCTGATGACACTCAGAATCGGTCTGAAATAAGACCTGATCCAATTCTGAACAGATCCAATAAGAGAGACAACACCAACATTGGCAGAAGATGATACTTCCAATGAATTGTAAGCTAGCAACTAAGGGTTTGGTGAACAGTTAAACTACAAAGACAAGGCCTTTGTGATGCTTCTAGTAATACAGCATGTATAAAATAGTGTTGGCGTTGTTGGCAAGGCAACTTTTACACTTTTCAAAAGAGATATTAGCTACTAGTTCCTCTTCCATAAGATTTCCATAAGTAACGCGACACGTCTGAGTATCGTCTCTAGGACAAGGATCGGATGGCTGGTTCCATTTACTGCTTGAGCTAAAGCAACAATCCTATAATGGCTCAAATGAAACATGTAGCTGTTTGTTTAATGTGCTCTCTGTAGAGTAACTACAGGGAACTTTTAACTGGTTATGAAACAGTCTCAATTTATCACAGACACCTCTATATGACCTACATAAGTAAGCGAGACATCAGAGACGATCGGCTATTTCTATAGTCTTAAAGCCTGTCCCCCGGTCTGATTTCCCACATCAGACTAAACCATTTACAGCACGCAGAGGAGCCAATGTTTACATTTTCACAGATTGTTTTTGAGATAATTTTTGAAAAAGTTGTGGCTGAACTGGGGCAGGATCAGCAAAGACAAAAGGAAAAAGAAGCTAAAAGGAAACGGGAGTTAAACTCGGTTGGTTCTTCAACAGATGGAGAGAATAAATGTAAACTTGGCTTCGTTACATGTGAAGGTGAAAGAGGCAAATGACAGCTCCCTGCTTGTGTGTGTACATTATTCCATCATGTCACATCTGTTAAGAAATGTCAACACACAAGCAAGCAAAAGATGATATCTCTCCCCCCCATGCACACACATCCAAAGATGAGCCGGTTTAAAAATTAACATGCAGCAAAAAATGTGAATAATATATCAAGCGGGTCCTGAAGATGAGCCCCGTGACAGAGGAGGATGTGGCCTTGTGTGGTTGGGATTTATGACGCCGGTGCCATTCTGCATACATGCCGATGAATATTGTAAATCCCCTGGTGGATTGCTCCCTCCACACATCTGGTGGCCTGCCTTGATCAATTAACAAGCACAGGAATGGACAGGCCTTGCTCTTTCCCTCTCTCCCTCCCTTCTATCTCCACCGTCGCTCCACCTCTTCTCCTCTGCTGATGTGCGGAGGAAGCAGTCGCTCGACAACAGTCTCCGAGGAGCATCGGAAACTGAGGCGTGTTTTGTTTTAGAGTGGACTGCCATGTTTGTGGCTTTGAGTGTGTGTGTGTGTGTGTGTGTGTGTGTGTGTGTGTGTGTGTGCGTGTGTGTGCGCATCTGTCAGTGTCTTACCCTCTGTCATGCAGAAGACTCTGAGGAAGGCTAGGAGCTGGGCTGAAATGGGGGGTTCATTACAGTGCAGAGCAAAGATACAGGACCTGAAAGCAAAACATACAAACCAACATTTTAACAAGAAATCAATATATATATATCCAAGAATCAAAAAGACAATATGTGACTTGTTTACATATAACACATGTAGGATATGTTATAAGAGACTACTCCTCTAGCACAATAAGCAGAATGTTATAAATGTTCGGAACTGACAGCAGCAAAACAACTGCAGCGAGAACTTAACGGATTGATATCAATCAGCTGGAGTCAGGGCGGGGTTAGCCTAGCTTAGCTTAAAGACTGGGCACAGTAGGAAACAGAGAGCTTGGCTCAGCAGTGATGCAGAATGCAGCTTCCAATAGTCCTGGTGTCATATTGACGTTGCCATGTTTGGTATCAAACTAGTTCTGACCTGAAAGTACTTCTTCATAAGAAGAAGAAGAAGAAGAAGAAGAAGAACATAGAAGACTGAGGAATATCGAGCATGACCTGAGGGTAAAGCTGAGGGAATGGAAGGACTCCTACAGGAGGCTGACCTCCAGCAGAACACCACAAGGGATGTGTAGACTGGAACAAAGGTTCATGGTAAGAGACAGACAGCCAGTGGGGAAGACTTTGGAAGGAAGAGGTCAACTTCACAACCCCTGTGTATTCTCGGAAAGTACGTTGATGTTGTACATGTACGTACATGGGTGTCTACATCGCCAACAGACTGAACTGGAAGACCAATACTGAGGCTGTATATAGGAAGGGGATGAGCAGAGTGAGATCCTTCAACATTGGAGCTGGTGACGACAACAGACTTAATAAACTGATTAAGAAATCTGGCTCTGGAAGTCTGTCCAAACCAGACACCTTTGAGGTTGTGGTGGAGAGGACGACACTGAACAAACGGTCATCCATTATTGATAATCATGACAACCACCAAGTGGATCAAGTCTCTAACAGACTTGATTCAGCTGTGCTGTGACAAGGACTGATACAGGACATCTTTCCTGTCCAAAGCAAAACCCTCTACCGCTCACTTCTGTCTGACAGAGAACTCACAGTGTTATAGTTTCTTTCTCAACCATTATACTCGACCCTCTTTAGTTCCTTAAGTAACCTTGCACATGAGACAAATGCACATCTTCATACTCTCACTCTACCTCATTTAATTCCTCTTAAAAACTGCAACTAATTTGAACACTTGTATGTCAATTTATATGTCATCCTACATTTATATTTCTACTTTAGTTGTAGTTTATTATTTATATATTTATGCTGTATTCTAATATAGTCTTTATATTGTGTATTCTATATAGATACATATCTCTAGTGTTGATATAGTATGTACTGTATAGTATAGTACAGTACATCTATCTATTTATCTAATACCTGTGTTTATCCACTGATTCAGGCAATCTGAGTGCTGGACGGAATAATAAACTGCCACCATTAAATACTACCACAATGCAACTCCCCTTTAAATTACAAGCCGTTTTTGAAATATTTAAACTAACAAGACAACATACGTCATGTTCATTGGAGCTGTTGGCATGCCTACTTTTATCAGATCAGCTGTTCACCCCAGCGTACACTCTTTATGCTTAACTAAGCTAAATCTCAGCATGAGATTGAAATCGTCATCCTCAAGAAAATATAAATTAGCGTATTTCTCAAAATGGTGAACTGTTTCTTTACAAGGATGCAAAAAACAAATACTATACAACAAGAAGTGTATTGTTCAAGATATTCCCTCAAACAAAACCATCATTTTGAGTTTGTGTAGTTGGTTTGTCTCTTACTTTGGGGTACAGGGAACTTTAAAAAAAAAAAAGAGCAAATTACAAATTGGAAAATAAATAGTCAAATATGCTTACTAAATTACTTTTCTCAAACAGAAATGAAGTAGGAGTAGAAGAGTGATTTCCACGTAGTGAAAAGAGTCGGACAACTGCAGCCGTTCAACATCTCAGCGAAGCCCGACACTGACTCGGTTGCCATTTCCTTTGAAAATGATCTATGAGCATATCTGTCAGTTTAATAGAGCATCGCGGCAACAACAGGGATTGTTTCATTTAATTTCCACTGTTAAGATTTAGACTGTCATCAATAAGAGATTAAAAGGCGTCTGATTAAAATTGCAGGGAAGAGAATGCTGCATACAATTAAGGGGCTAATGATAAAATGATTAAGCTTCTTGGTGATTAAAGTGTTGGGGCGGATGACAAATTCATACTTGGTGGTGTGGGGAGGAAAAAAAAAAAGAGAAAAGAAATCTGCTGCAACATTTATATTATGCGTTTCAATTACGCCAAAAGGGGGGGCCTACTGTTGATCTACTGTTGGAAGACAGAAGTACTCCCCGGCTATATGAAGGGTGCATGGAGTTAGTCATGACCCTGAAGCTCTCCTTGACCTATATTAACAGCTGAGTTTACAGATTAATTCACTTCTGAGAGCAGACACTGTTAGCAAGAAAAGAGGAGGACTGTTTGTCGTGGACCCCCTTGTGAGAAGAAGAGTTGGACATACGCTGGGATGCCGGCTCGTGCCAGCACTTCGGCCTTCATGGCGTAGAGGCGCTCGCTCTTGCTGACGCCCAGCTTGATCTTCACTCTGTCGTGGGCGTTGTCTTGGAAGAAGAAGCCGTTGTGGATGACGAACTCGGCGTTGGATCGTGTGCCGTAGAAGATGTAAATCTACAGGAAGAATAAATCCTCAGCATCAACAACATTATCATCACCTGTCCTGATGGCAGTTTCTTTTTAAGAGCTATTAATACACAGCATATGAAATGCATCACTTCAGGACAATTATCAAACTACACTGCTCTCTCTAAAAACAGATGCAGTATGAAAAGACACGCCGAGGTGGAAATATGTTCAGTGCATGTCTCAATGGTTTTTTGTCCGTGTTAATGACACATCGTAAGGCTCCTTGTCAAAATATGTGAAGTAAAAAAAGAAAAGACAGAAAATGATATTACATTTTGTCACTCCTACTATTTTGGGGTCGAGAGAGAGAATGCGAGTGTGACGGTGAGTATGACATAAACAATGTTATCGCTGTGAATGTTGTCGTGCAGTATATGTGTTTGGGCTGTTCTCCTCAAAAATCCAAGCCAAGGTCTTGAGTTTGCTGATTAAAGTGAAGGCGACAACTTCGACCCAGGCTCTCTTAAGGTTGACGGACCTTTAAACAACACTAAAATGATCATTTTCACCTCCGTCTCTCCTTCTTTTACTTTGCTGCCAACATCAACAGCAGTTGAGACAATAAAGACCCAAGTATGAGTAGTAACAGTATCACAACCTGCTCGTTCTCCTTGTAGTCCTGCAGTGCCACACATTCACAGCGATCATCCTCCAGGTTGTAGCCGGTGGTGATCTGCAGGTCAGCAACAACTTTTACAACGCTCAATAAATACGTTTTGATGTGAATCAAAACAACAATAGTGTATGCAAGTACATGCGAGTGTGTGGTAAAGTCTTTACCAGTCCATTTGTGTGGTTACACATGTCCCAGAGGGGGATCAGGGCCAGAATGATCCGGCCGCCGTCCTCGGTTGGGATCTGGTTCTGGCGGGTCATCACGGAGGACACTGCCCACCTGTCACATACAATCAACCAATCCCTGCTCGTTACATTTACCCCACTGACTTCCCAACCCATCTCACAGAAATATGTGAACTGACCTTGACCTGTTAACATGGTGGTGCATCATGTGGTGGTGGCATTTAACGTGATAAAACGACGAGTCGGCACCTCTGAAACAATGCAAAATGGGATAGGACGTACTCAGGACTTTAGACCACGAGACCTTAGTTTGTCTCCCAAAGTGTTGTTAAGTTATTGTGAAGTTACGTTTGTGACGCGTTTGTGATATTGATGACAATAGCGGTCTGCAAAGAGCTCAAATGATATTAATAGACATTACCCACCCCAGCCACAGCCCGTCCACCCTGCTGCCTTCTGGGAAGAGATGCAGAAGTATCAGCTGACGTACCAACATATAATATACATTTGGGTTTTTTTCTTGTGTAGCCAAATGAGACTACAAACTGCACTTTGTTGAGCAGCCCTATTGTACTCGGAGAATAAATAACAGTAACCTTAAACCTAACTATGTGGTTCTGTTGCCTAAATCTAACGTTGAATTGTTTCCGTGGTGCCAAGATGTAATTCTAACAGATTAGGTGCCACCACCACGTAATTCACTGTTAACATTCACAGGTCGTGGTCATTTCACGGATTTATGTGAGATCACGTTGGACAATCTGGACAGCAGGTCTTGCTTCATTAAGGAGCAGGAAGTTCATCGACTCTAACATTGGTATTGCCAAACAGAGAGAAGCCTTGCATCAGATGAAGAGAGAAGGAAGGAAGGAGAGGGGGGGGGGGGGGGGGGGGGGGG
>NW_022280066.1:1659582-1660917 GCF_004355925.1 Anarrhichthys ocellatus | reverse complement strand
GGGGGGGGGAGGGGGGGGGGGGGGGGGGGGGGGGGGGGGGGGGGGAGGAGAGATGAGAAGTAGAGTGGAGAGCGATCAGAGCAGAAAAGGAGGAAAAGAAGATGGAGAGAAGATAGTGGAGGGAAGAGATTTAAGAAATAATTCATCACCAGCCCACTTTCACTCCTCTTTTCCAATGCAGGAATTTAGCTTAATGGAGAATTTCTATTACTGCTGGGGTGATATTTTTGGCCATTATCTCCATCAGTTATGGTAACATTGCATTCTGCTGACAAGCTGTTAACAAGCCAACAGTTTCGGCAGATTATCTAAACCACAATTCTGAATTCAATCTAAACTTTGATCATCGTACATAAATGATCATTTTAGGGAACACAAAAGGTGAAAATGATGCTGCAAATGCATATTACACCTGCCAGTGCACTGCATGCACACACTACAGTCATTTAGAATTCATCCCCAATGAAGACAAGTATATAAACTCATTTTGCATTTTATAATCTCAGAAGGAAAACGTACGCCATCTTTGCAAGACGAAGGAAAAGTATTGAGGGAATGCTACAAACCACGTTGAACCAATAAGCCAGAATCTAAATGCTGAAGGAGGTTTAGAACATCTGTTTGCTTTCGGTTTCTTTTAAGAATAAGTTCTACTAAGCTGTTGGTTTCAAGCAGTATTTAGATAAACTGCTTGATCATCTGACTTTTAGTTTTTGTCATTGAGTACAATAATATTATTACCAAAAGGAATGATGACCGTTTAACCCTAATATCCTACCTAAGTTATGATAAAGCAGAACTATTCTTAGGAACATATTCTTAGAGGAAGGACACACATAAACATGTTATAGGTGATATTGCAATCTAAAAACAGACACACACGCACACACTGACCTGTAGTCATCGAATGTGAAGCTGTCCTTCAGGGGCAGTTTGCTGGCGGCGGGATGAGTCTGGAGATGGAGGGAAGAAGGTGGAAGAGAGGGAAAAGGGAGAGAGAAGGAAAAAATATAAATCAGAATGAGGAATATCATTATGCAGGTAGGCTGGAGGGGGGCTGCCTGACAATGACGCCTAACAAGGACTGGGAGTAGGGGGCCACCCCTGGGTTCCGCATGTACAGTGGGTACGGAAAGTATTCAGACCCCTTTACATTTTTCACTCCGTTTCATTGCAGCCATTTGCTAAAATCAAAAAAGTTCATTTTATTTCTCATTAATGTACACTCAGCACCCCATCTTGACAGAAAAAAACGGAAATGTAGAAATTTTTGCAAATTTATTAAAAAAGAAAAACTGAAATATCACATGGTCATAAGTATTCAGACCCTTTGCT
>NW_022280066.1:1658377-1659572 GCF_004355925.1 Anarrhichthys ocellatus | reverse complement strand
AGCAAAGGGTCTGAATACTTATGACCATGTGATATTTCAGTTTTTCTTTTTTAATAAATTTGCAAAAATTTCTACATTTGTTTTTTTCTGTCAAGATGGGGTGCTGAGTGTACATTAATGAGAAATAAAATGAACTTTTTTGATTTTAGCAAATGGCTGCAATGAAACAGAGTGAAAAATTTAAAGGGGTCTGAATACTTTCCGTACCCACTGTGTATGTGGTTTGTTAGTGTAGTGTGACACTCGCCCCCTCACATACATCACTGTCAACTTAATTTGTTGTGGCCAGCAGCCGTCATAAATCTGCCTCATCAATTTGGGCCTGAAAGTGTGTGTGTCTGTGTGCAACCGGTTTCTCCATTTAAAGCCACAGCCACCACCTACAGCCATTAGCAAACAGTCCTAAGCTTAAGCGGGGGGGGGGCTTAGAGGGAGGACATGGATAGCCTAGACAACACCTCTAAAGCTTACTTATTAACACAATATGTCTTGTTTATTTGATCTGCACAAGACAACGTGAAATACATCATTTGTGATTTCAGGGTAATAACATGCCAGAACTATTTGCTGCCGAAACCATCCGCCCAGCACTTCTGTGCCCGTAGGTCCTGGTTTACATGACCTCCGGGGTATGAGAGCTGGACCAGCTCTGTGCTGGGCCCTCACTCTCCTCTAGTAACCGGGGTAGAGGACATCATCAGTACGCCAGGGGTCTGTGGCTATTTCAAAACGGATAAGCTAAATATCTCATTCTGTTTAAGTTATGTTTTACATAGCGTCCCAATTTATTTATTTATTTTTGATAAAATCTGGGTTGTTAAAGTTCCAGACTTTAATAATCCTGCTCAAGGTGGAAAATCACTTATTTCAAGAACTCCAGACAGACAAAATAACTCCACCAATTTACAAAACAAAGTCATATAGAAATAAAAGGTAAAATACACCAATAATAAAAAAATGTAATTGTAGATCTGAAATGCAGATAATGCTTTGTTGTTTGTTTTACTTAAATGGTTACAAAAAGTCCCCCTGCTTCCCAGAGGGCAATGTGCTTAAATGCAAGAGGCACATCTCTTTGTTTAGGGGAATGTCAGCAGTGGTTGTGCCTGTCTCTATACATCAGCATATATCAGTCTGTGTGGCTGATCATACCTCCATCACACAGCACAGACAGGAGAGGGGGGGGGGGGGGGGG
>NW_022280066.1:1622192-1658277 GCF_004355925.1 Anarrhichthys ocellatus | reverse complement strand
GAAAAGAGAGAAAAAGAGAGCGAGAGGGGTTTTTGAGGAAGGTACATTCAGGTCAATTCAATTCAAAGCCAATGTGACAAGCTAATTTTCCAGCCCGGTCATCTGAGGAGGAGGAGGAGGAGGAGGAAGGAGCAGAGTAAGGGGCTACACGAGAAGATGAGTGTGCGTGTGCGCGTTAAGAAAGAAGATTTATCAGAGATGAGGATACAGGACACACACCTCCATGCTCAGTCTCGTCTCCAACTCAAGCCAAGTGCCACACAGAGCTGTGTGTCTAAGTGTGTGTGGTTGTCAGGATCAGTATTAAATACAGCACTGAAACCGAACAGTTTAACACACAATAACAACATCAACATTGACCGGCACATATTATTATTATTTTTTTCTATATTTAAAATGGGTTTGATTGTGTTTCACTATCTAGCTGTGCATTGGTATGCTCAGCCCCCCCCCCCCCCCCCTTCGCTGTCTCAGTGGACCGGTCTGTGAATCCCCCCTCCTATCCGTGCACACTCCAAATCAAAACATGCACGGGAGGAGGGACTTTTGTTGGCTTGTCTCCGCAAAGAAGACGGCTGGCCTAATTCCTGATAAGAATCAATACAGAGTTCACAAGTGGGGATTTTCATGAAAACCTCTGCAGAAATGTGTCCAAAACTGATGCATTCAAATGAACTCTGATTGGTCAGTGTTCTCAACACAACGCTGTCCGAATCTTAAATCAAGTTATTAGCAAGTAGGGGCAGGAATCACCAGAGACCCCACATTACGATATCATCACCATACTTAAGTCACGATACCATCTGAGTCACAACATTTTAAGACATGCTGAGTATTGCAATAACATATATACTCAATGATATTATGCAAGGTTTGTACTTGCAATATTAATAGTTTATATGATAAATAAATTGATGTATAAATGCAATATTGCTACGCAAAATATGGCGATACTATGGATTTTTCACCCCACCCGTATTAGTAAGCGTGTAGCTACCAATTTATTATACTAGCACAGCCCTTTTTTATATACCTATTAATATATTTCTTTCAATAAATACACATTGTATGAGTCATTAGAAATTCAGCTCCTTGTTGCTCAAATCCGAAAAGCCTCGCTTCAAGAGAATACAATGAAGACAATGATGTATTTAAGATAACAAGTAAGAATAACTGTCTTTTCTCTTTCCTTGTGGACATTGCATCTTTAGGACGTCCATACTTTATACTGGAACACAGAAAATGGCTCATATAATATGGAAAATGTAAATATGGAAGAAGTCGTACATTTAGGACACACGTAGTGACTTGTATTTTTCAGTCTATGCAAATGAAGAACATAATCAAAAATCTGTTAGGACAAAAATACAAAATCCAAATCCTTCATGTTTTGTAAAATATTTGTTTTGGATTAGAAAGATTGCATTGCTGGTACTAGTAAATACATAAAGAATAACAAAAAGGTATGAAGTGCATATCATATTTAATCCTTATCGATGCTAGCCATGAACATTTCTACAACGGCTAGTTCAAATATAACTTTTAAACCATCAACATCATAACCTACTTAGCATCACTCTGGGGTTAGCAGCAGTCACAGGATGACATGATGTAACCACTTGGTTTCAGAAACATGCCACTTTCTTCAGTCGCAGCACCTCTACTTATACCAGAACTAGACACAGTTGAAAAGTTGATATCAAAACACAGAGCGTGATGTTTCACTATGTGCAACATTCAGGTTAGATGTGAATGAAAGACACCCAACGACACCATATTATACAACGGGTGTTTGTCCGTCGAACATCCCCGAATGAATCATTTAAAGATAATGTATTGATCGCTTGGTTTTTACTCTGGCAAAGAGGCTTTACAACATTCAAGTGTAGGAAAACTCAAAGAAAAAGTGTCAGAGTCTCCATGGCCTCCAGACAATCAACATCAATCCCATGGAGCGCTTCATACCGTTAAAACAAAGAGCACCGGGTCACTAACCAAGCGCTGGGATTCTTCTTCTACCTCGCTGACATCAGGTCATTTAGAATGCAACACTGCCACCCAGTGCAGTCCACTGACATCACATCGCTAAGTCATCTTCAAAGAGGATAAGCAACACATTTATCTTCAAAAACAAAATATTCCATTCAATGTACAGATATCATGCCTGTTATCCTGACGTGCAAATCATTCACTCCACTGCCTGTTTATTGTCTAACTAACACAAACACCTGACGTATAGAATAGATTCTTTGAAAACTATTTCTTTGATATAAGAGGACTTCAGAGAGAAGGACTGTGGTGAGTTCTGATCAAAGCTGGGCTGTCATGTCCCCATGTTACAGCTTAGTAATAGGACATGAGCACGTGGGGAGATAACTATCCCAATACCTGCTGCTTGGGCCTGCTAATCATTGTCTTTATATCTTATTGTATTTGTTGGCACATTACCGGACTGATGAAGTCTTTGAATGATAATTTCAAAAGTTCACCAACTGACCTATTGAAAGGGGGTACTGCTGGTCTTCATATGTAAATCTATTGTATAAATTCAACAGGGACAATGGACTGTCTCCTAATTAGTTAGATAGCTACATTTCATCAGCAGTCCCTGGACAAGATATGGCATCAAGAGTTAGGATTCAGACAGCGGTACGGAGGGTAAACATTGCACCACACAAAGCTGAAAGCACTTTTAATTCAAAACATTAAATCATGCAAGAAATGAAATACTCTATAATTACTTTGTCATACATCAAACAGCGATATGAACACGCTCCTTAGTTCACTAATGACAATAGATCAGACTATGTTAGTTCACTTCCTCTTCAGATTTAAGGTGTTGCTCAGTTTCCTCAAACTAAACTACCTTTTAAATGGATTGTTCTGGCCCAGTGTCTCCCCTTCAGGGTCCGGGCATTGTTCATGCTGGGTCACTGTCACACTATTATGACTTACTGGGACATTTAAACAGAATGTAGCCACTGTTAATGGTGTCCTATTATGACAAGTCCAAATGCCTGCTGGTAAAAAGGCCTGTACAGACCCCCCCAAAGTAACCTGTTGATGCTAATGTGACTGGTTGTGAGTCAACAGCATTTAGCAAAGAGACAGTAGTGTTATGAAGTACCTCTAGTAATAAACTTTATAGAAGGATATCTGCTTAGTTAGTTCCTCTACAATTCCAACTGCTTTTGTTCAATTAGCGGGCTAATCAGCAGATTCATCTCTACCTTCTTATCTTGAATCCAACATTGTCCTGGTTCAGTAAGTTTACATCATTGTTTCCAATCATTTGTTGAGGATATAAACAACTGTTTTAATGTATGTTGGGAATAAAACTGTTAAAATAAAGTGTAACAACAACAACAACAGCAACTGAAGTTGCCATTTGTGTTTTCAGGGAGTAAAACTGCCAAATGTGATGGTGAGGATTTAGTGTTTGCCGTGGGTTCAGTGAGTGGTAGCAGGCAGCCATAATGAGCTGTGTTGGCTTTCTAATAATGAAGCAGATACATTGTTACATCCGAGATCCTGGTGGTTTGAATTCAATGAAAAGGGAATTGACAGATCTTAATCCTTGACGTGAGGAAGATCGACAGAGTGCTACTTAACTTTGGTGGATGCCTTTCAAAAACCTCCTTGTTCTCTTTGCTCTTATTGCAAACTAGTTACATTTCTAGCAGTGGAATGGCATCATCAAAACATGAATGTAGAGGACGCTATGGACGAGAAGTTTTACAGTGTACATTATACAGTGTTTCGTCCGACTCTGATTCAGCTGTATTCAGACGGAGAGGCCGCTCCAGGCTTCTAGAACCTGAGCTGCTGAGAGCAAACACCGACTGGTGGGGCCTTTCATCAAATTCATATCAAAAGAATCATTCTGCTGTAATGAATGTCAGCGTGGGCAGTTTTTGTTGGATGATGTCGCTGATGACAACCCCGAGAGAGTGAGCCGTGTGCGCATCACTGAGCATTAGGGTTTTCCTCTTCTTTGGTATAGAGGTGTGCTGGACCTTCTTCAGGATCATGGACAGAAACGGTATGAGACAACCAAGCTAAGTAGGGAGATTTTTTTCATTGTATTTTTGCTAATTTAATAGTTAGCCTCTGAAAAAGTGAGAGCCACCAACGAGAGCTACAACGGGGGAAAAACAGCATGTAGAGGCGGCATGTTTTCATACCCTACTCTGTGAATGAAGGAGTTTCTTCAACCAAACCAGAGTTGCTGATTGTTGGAACAGTGGAAAGACTAAATAAAAACGTGGTTAGTTTCTATCCACATTTGAATCAAGTGTGTTTTATGATGAGTTAGGAAGGCTATAACTCCTCACAACCCAAGCCAGGTTCCTGTGTCGTCCTTGCATCCTGCTGATTAAAGTGAAGAGGGTTAGCCCCAAAGTCAGCAACAACTTTGGCTCAGGCTAGCTTGAGGTGGGCTGACTTTAAAGGTGGATCAGCGCTATTCTCACTATAGTGACATGGTGCTTCTTGCTCAGAGTACAAGGGACTTTTATCGTTTACAATTTATAGGAAGATGCGTTTGTTGTTGCATTGACGTGTAAAGTGTGGACACACATATGTGGACACAGCTGGGTTCAGATCATGCTTGTCTGATCAGAAAATCTCACCCAAACAGGTGCAACAATAAAGGAGTCTGAGAGACTGTATGGATGGGTAACAATGGTTGTGTAGTGTCTTTTAAGTGTTATTTATTAGTATTATTTTTGCTAGAACTAGTCAACGTGGCACCAAGTCTTAATTATCTTAGGTACTGCTATGCCATTTAACTCTTAAACCAGTAAAACCCAAGCCAAGCCATCTCATTTATCTCAATCTAGTAACTAAGACCATCAGATCGTCACTGGGGTAAAAGTACAAAATCTCTAACAACAGAAACACTGATTATACCTCAAAGCTATACTTCCATCCATCCATTTTCCACCGCTTATCCGGGGTCGGGTCGCGGTGGCAGCAGGTCAAGCAGGCCGACCCAGACCTCCCTCTCACCGGCAACATGTTCCAGCTCATTCTGGGGGATCCCGAGGCGTTCCCAGGCCAGCTGGGAGATGTAATCTCTCCAGCGTGTTCTGGGTCTTCCCCGGGGTCTCTTCCCAGTTGGACGTGCCTGGAAAACCTCCAGTGGGAGGCGTCCAGGAGGCATCCTAATTAGATGCCCGAACCACCTCAGCTGACTCCTTTCGACGCGAAGGAGTAGCGGCTCGACTCCAAGCTCCCTCCTGATGACCGAGCTCCTTACCCTATCTCTAAGGCTGAGCCCGGCCACCCTACGGAGGAAACTCATTTCGGCCGCTTGTAGCCGCGACCTTGTCCTTTCGGTCACGACCCAGAGTTCGTGACCATAGGTGAGGGTAGGAACGTAGACCGAGTGGTAAATTGAGAGCTTTGCCTTCCGGCTCAGCTCCCTCTTCACCAAGATGGTCCGGTGCAGCGCCTGCTTTACTGCTGCAGCCGCACCGACCCGTCTGTCGATCTCCCGCTCCATCTTACCCTCACTCGTGAACAAGACCCCGAGATACTTGAACTCCTTCGCTTGAGGTAGGCACTCCGTCCCCACCTGGAGGGAGCAATCCACCGGTTTCCGGCAGAGCACCATGGCCTCAGATTTGGAGGTGCCAACTCTCATCCCCACCGCTTCACACTCAGCTGCAAACCGCCCCCAAAAGCTGCAAAAGCTATACTTGTGTACAGTAATAAACCTGTTTCACCACAGATACATGTACATGTCAACAGGTGTAATTCATTATATTAATAATGGTTTCATTCTATTTAGATTCACCAGTTCCAACAAACGTTAAAGTTAGTCGTCAGCGCTGCTGCACCCCAAACACTCCTTACCAGCTGCCGAGTACAGCACTCATTATGCAGCCAGCGCTGTGCTTCTGATTGATGAGTTTATAGATAATGGTATTGATATCTAATCCAACTTTTAATACAGGGAGGGAGGAGACCACCAAAATACATTTTCAATATATATTCAATATTATATTTCAGGAGTAGTTTCCACACTAGAAGAAACCGGTATCCGAGTTGCTTTAGTTACCAGGGTAACGGATGGAGGAAGTGATGTCAGCAGTGTGTTCAGAATGGAGGAATTTAGGGAGTAGTGAGCACTTTTTATCTACACTGTGAAACAGAACACAGTCAAAGCGATCTGGAACATTTTCACATGTTTTATGTGAAGAAATGCGATTTGTTTTTGTAATTATTTGAATATATTGTTAAATAAGTGCACAATATAGACGGGGATGTGATCCAATAGGGTTAAAAAGGCTTTTTTCATTTCATCTCGACTCAAGAAACACAGCCATCATTATCGTTATTAGTAACACCTGATCTTTTTCTGCAGTGACGAGTCAAAACGTCTACTGTGAAAAGAGGTCTATGAAACCTAGTGACTTCCCAGATCTGGCACTAACACACATTAAAGACAGAATGAAATGATAACTTTCTACCTTTGGGTTTCTCTTTTAGTCTTTGCACATTTTCTGGGCTTCCATAGGAATGCTCACAAAACATTTGGCATACGTTTACTGTGCATTATGTCGTAACGGACTGAATTTACAGTATCTATACGCCTTTGTGTGTCTGTGTGTTCAGTGCTTCTGCCCACCTGTACCAGTTTGTAGAAGTAAGCGTACTGGCGTGCCGTGTTTTTGTACTGGCTCAGGACGTCCTGCACTGCCTGTGTGCCCAGAAGCACCTGCACCTCTTCTTGCTGGTAGAAAAGCGGTGTGTCGTACTCCTGAGGAAGACTGCGGATGTACGGCAACCAGAATGAAGCCGGGTCGGCCCTTTCACACAGCAGGTGAAAGGCCAGAGTCACGTTGCCCATGGCCTGTAGGATCCTGTCCTGGCTGTAGAGAGGACCTGAGACATGGAGGTTACAGGACAGAAGAACGCTACCTGAGCAGACTGAAAATCTTGTCTAAGTGCTGTCATACAGGTTGAAGTTTGCAAAATCTGAGGGTGGAAAAAGTTCTATTAATTTCACAGAACACCTGTGGTGGAAGAAAGCCTCGTAGGTACTGATTTGGCAAATTCCAGGTTATATGTCTAAGTTCAAACTTGCTTCAGTATGTTTCCATGTGTGGTTAGGACAGTCTTCACACTGTAATATTTATTGAAATACTGCTGAAACAATATATATATGTAACCTAGATATCTAAAACAGTATTTGACAATATAGCAGAAAAGGGAGATCATGCTTTGGAGTGCGTGTGTGTGCAGTAGCTAGTTGCTACTGGAATGGCCCCCATTTCCTCATGGAGCTCAAATAGTTTGATACTATAAACTTATCATCTTAAATCCTTACCCAGTACAGAGTTCTGGGCCGACTCCACAGTCATGAGCATCTTCCTGGGAATCCACAGGAATAGTTCTTCTGCCTGCATAGAAACACAGAAACACAATGTAACAAACTTGCTCTGCCTCTGTCGATCTGCCACAACAGGCTGCAGGAGTTCCATCCATGTCTGCGGGGGAGAAAAACTATTGACTACTAGAACTACTCCGGGTCATTCAAGATTGTCTTCCCCAGCCCCTCCTTCCCCGATCCGAAGCTCACATGGGTCCCCAGGTTGACGACACGAGTGCAAGAACAAAATTTGAACATGTTTGATTCAGTTACAAAGTTGAATAAACTCTTCTAAAATGTGAATATTGCTTCTATTAAATGAGTAACGTTACTCAAGTACCCAATTAGGAAGTCAGTATTTGTTCGACGTAACGTCATAGTGGAATTGCATTTGAACATTTTGTCAATTTGCTGGTTGTTGAGGTAGAAAACAGCCTCGTCACCTCCTCCAGTGTGATGGAGCATGACGGCATGTACTTTGTTAATCAGAGTACCTGAATGTTGATAAAGAACTTGGCCTACCGTAGCTGAAGCTAAATACTTACCTGTTCAAGTCCTCTAAGCCAGCCACCTAGAGGGCCGCAAAAAACTTTCAGTTTTGCAGCTGTGGGCCGCATAGGTTATCAATTGAAGACACCAGAGATATTACTGTTATCCATGAGACGCTCAGTTACAATATAGCTATCCACCACCTGGTGGCGGTAATGCGTCAGTCGTTTAACAAGCTCCAATAAGCAGAAGAAGACACTCAGCTAGTCGCGAGCCTGTAGCGAAAGTTATGGATACGTTTTTAAAAAGAAAAAAATGAAGACAACAGTGGTGCCATACCCCCCCAAAAGTCCAAATGTGTGCGCAAGTACAATCCTGACTTTCTTAAGTACGGCTTTGTGAACGGAGGCAACGAGGCAGAGCCGAGGGCTCAGTGTGTGGAATGTGGGCTAATGCTATCACACGAAGCACTGAAGCCTTCGAAACTAAAGCGACACCTGGCGACGAAACATCCAACGTTCGTGGGAAAGCCTGTTGGGCTTCTTGAAGTGTATGCAGGTTTACATACACATGACAAATAAATGTCTTCATGATCATCACATTGTATCATCTCATTTATTTGACAAGGGTTTTGCCTGTTCAACTCCGCGAGGACGCCGGCGTCCTTGATCCCCTCCCCTTCCTATGGCTTGCTTGCGCAAACTACGTCACAAAACATGGCTGCGTTTGGTATCCCAGCATGCCCCAAATCCTCATCTTTGCAAAGAAATCATCGATTTTCTTTCATTTCTTATGGATTTTTCACAAAAGGAGCCCAAACACACACTGTCCAAATTCGCCATAACCGCTGCAAGTCGGATCTTGCAGCATTTCGACGGAAAAAGACACATTACAGACCCGACAATGTGCTAGCGGATGTTACCATGGAGCTAGTGGCTTCAGAAAATGCTAGTCCTTACAGTACAAACCTTATCTTCCTCTTCTATAAGCCGTCAACCAACGTATAACCTTGCGTAACTGAGTTACCCGCATACTCGCAGCCATTACGCACAGCAAGTCCGCTACTCACACACCATGTCTTTGACCATATATATATAGTTTTTGCAATGGCTAAAAATAAAAGGAAAATAATATAATATCAAAATATAAAGGGAGAAACACCTTTAGTGTGTCAGAATATCATTTGGTTACCATGTGTCCATTTGGGTCTCCAAATATAGTAAATGTAGTTACAGCCCTATACTGTCCTTTACCTGTACAGATACACCTACGGGCAGTTATTTATACTGAAAGATTCTTTTTATTTTATGCAGACAAAATCTTCAATTTTTACTGACTCCAAAGGCCCACTGCTCTGTTTCTGTATGACCTACAGGTTTTCTGACACTTTTGATGCATATAGTCAGAGTGGTTCAGAAGCTACAGCCATTTTAATTTGGGTATGTCATTTTAGGCGGTTTTGCTCCAAAATAGGGGTGGAGTTGAACAGGTAACAATATAGTTATTGAATACAAATCAAACCAAGAGTGAGATCAATTAGTTAAACTAATAGTGTTAATATTTTAATGGGCCCCGGGACACTTTGTACTTGAAAAGTTGGGCCCCGAGGTCAAAAAGGTTAAGAACCCCTGCTCTAAGCTGTCTCCATCTTTCAAATGCATCTCCAATATTTCCCCGTGTTTTACTAAGTCTTTGGTCATATAGCTTTTTAGAAAGAAGCCGAGGCTCTCTAAGGTTGGGTAGAATCCAACCTCAGCTCTGTTCATCGGTGCTTGCGTTCCAATTTGACTCATATCTGGCAATACGAGGTGTCAACATTTCATCGGAGAACATACAGGCTTGTAGCATTGTTGTCGGGAAGACAATATTTAAACTTTGGACCTATCAGATTTGATCCATTATTCTATTTAATTTATCATAACTGCATATGCTGCAATTTAGTGCTTTTGACTGGGGTCCCCTAGACCCCAATGCATTAGTATTTTTTCAGAGCAGCAATTAAAATAGAAACAGAAAACAATGATATGAAGTCTTTAGGAACAAATTGTTTGACACAGTCCTGAAAAATCTGACAAACAGTATACCTCTGGAGTCTGTGGGGAGCCCAGTTGGTCTTAAAATGTTGAGATTGATTTTATTTTGCACCAGGAGTCAATGAAGTAGTGGGGGACCCTGAAGAATAAAAAGGGACAACCACAGGGTTGAGCTCACCTTGATGTCTCTGGTGGCCTGCAAGCCGTAGCCCTCGGTTCCAAAGTTGGCCACTGTGAAGCTGTCACAGGACGCCCCGCTTTCCTGAGCCCAGGACAACAAGTCTTGAAAGTGGTCTTCTCTGCTGCCGTCAAACACTATCGACATACCTTAATACACACAGCAAAAAAAATATTTTCACCTATAAACTAGTCTGACTTTAAATGACATGAAATCTAATATTGCTTATCACTAAATATTACTTATAATACTCTGTGCTTAGCTGCATGCTCGTGTACTCACCTTTTTGTTTTTTGCTAATCTTGTCCACCAGGCCTCTGATCTGGATGTACTCCTCCCACTCTTTACCAGCAGAGGGTGCCGCACTGCTGCATTCTGGAGAAGTATGCAGACCATAAACATCTCAACTTTATCACTTTAAATTAATAGCACAGCCAACTCACACCTTACCCGTGACATGTTAACCTAAATCAATAGTAAGTGCAGAAACCTGTGGATGCACTGCTTTCTACCGACTCAAACTTTGATGCAATTCTGGTGAATGCCAACTCAGAGTAATATAAATCAGTTATACCGCCTGTCACAACTGTTTTTTCCCTTGTCTCCTTTTCTGGCATCCTTCCAGCTTCACTCATCTCTGGTGTTTCAGGTTGCAACATGAAAAGCAGACGTTCAAACTGACTTTTAAGACATTACGACAATAGACTGTATACAGGAAGTGGACATAGTCACTGTGACGTCACCCATTGGTTAGTGGACTGATGTTTTGAAGCCTTGTGTTCAGCATTTTGGTCATCTCCATCTTGGTTTTTGGCTGTTGCCATCGTGGCTTTTTGCAACCACAAGTGACACGAGACGGTACAGCCGAACTATGAAGAAGGCATTTTATCCGACCAAGAAGGTTACAATGAACTTTCATGAACTGAAAACACACCGTGAAAGGGTTAAAGTTGGAAGACAAAAACACCGACAACTCCCAGACGGGACAATAGTTCTGTCAATGAATATTCTAAATCTGAATGTGTATTCGACTAGTATAATAAAAAAAGATGATATTTAAACATGTAAATTTATATTCTATTGTAAAGAAGGAAAAAAATAAAATAAAAAATAAAAATAAAAAATCACTACCGCATCCGTCTGCTTTGGACACACTGAATGCACCGCATGACAGGAGTCAAACATCACTTTCATTCATTGAAAATGAAATGGAACGTTTTACTGGGAATCTGAAAGCGAGACGTGGACGGCGTTCTGTCATTCAATCCACACCGACTCCAAAAAAAAAGTGTGTGTGTGTGTGTGGGTGTGGGTGGGGGTGGGGGGGGTCTCCATCAGACGTGAGTCTCTTAGAGTGGGTGTGGATTGATACATTTAATGTAATGGAGGCATGATGAGTGACTGATGCTTATGAAACGCTTTCGGTGAGGATTGGTCAAGCTGAACAAGGAATCGTTTAACAACCCTTAATGCACAGGCGCACCAGCTGTTTTGCCGAACACGCTTTGCCCGGATGTTTTTGAAGCGGCTGTGTGTGAAGCGACAGGTTTCATGTCATCCGCAATTAACGATGACAGAGAACTTGAACACACAGAGAGACACCCTGTCCCAACAGCAAGCGTTACGTTAAGTCATTCAAACAAACCACTTACATATCAGCAGTGTGCTCAAGATCAGACCGGAGAAGTAACCACTTGAAAGACAGACGAGTAGTACTTTCTATCTACTGGCGGTTGTACTTTTTAAACAGAATACACACGTTTCATATTGTGTAATATTTACTGGAAATGACAACATATACAGTACAATATAGTCAACAGCAAGGAGCAAACTTTGAGCTCCCTGGCAATCTCCTTCTAACCAGCCAGCTACCTTTTGGTAGTGAAATGAGGAAATATCTGTGTGGGCACCCCACTTGCTCAATGCAGTGACCTCAGTGAAATAAATAAGGGGTCTGATGTCGGTTTGGACACCATCTTACTCAGGTACTATCTAGACTTCTCTGTAACCACTGGGATGTGGAATGAGTGAGTAAAGAAGCATCACAGAGGACTATGAAGGTGGACAGGGTGTAAAGAATGAAGTGAAACATACTCTGCAGCAGCTCAGAGATCAGGTTCATCATCTCCTTGGGGGAAACCACAGTGCTGGCTCCTGAACCGGACTTCTGAATCTTCACTCGACTCTTCTTTCCCATGGTGCTGGATGGACAACTGGGCTGGGAAGACACACCATGATTACCGTTACCTGTAGTGTTATTCCCTGAAGCAGATTTAATAATGAATCGCCACACAGTATTGTGGTGTAAGGGATCACTGTACGGATCACCCCTTACGGTTTGGCACACATGTGAACAGTTTACCTTAACCATCACAGTTTGAAATAAAGTTTTACTGACATCGTTATCTGCCAATGTTCAGTAAAATATGTGATCAGGACATCATTCATGCCTTTTTAGTAGCGGATCTTTGATAATGTTACATGTAAACAACCAATCCGTGTTTAAACCGACAGGAGGAGAGCTAGTAAAGTGGCTAATGGACAATGAATGAAGGTTCAGGTCAGTTACATTATGATGCGCTCACGCTCCGTTCAGTGAAAATGAGTGTTGGGTGAAGGTAAATTATAATGTTATCATGATGTGTTCACATGTGATCTCGTAAAATGTAGTGTTAGTGAGAAACTTAATAAATCCAGTTGTTTGAAGGAGTTTTCACAGCAACATAAATAGATATTAGAGATGAACAATAAGCCGTTTACACTAACTCTAATCAGATTATAATACATCATTAAAACTACTAATGACAAGATTTGTTTTTATCAATGAAAAAAACAAATCTTTTATTTCCTTATCAATTGTGTGCCTTTATGAAAAAAAAACACTAAATGACTTAAACAAAGTAAAAGGATAACCTTTAGAACCTTTGATGTTTACAGACTTCAGAGGGGTTGAAATGATGTTCCGATATGAACTGCGTGTTTTAGGATCCGTTGCACCACTACTAAATATGTAACAAGAATTAATAACTCAATTGTGAATCAAACACAGGAACTACTCAATTTAGGATGCCACCCAATTCCGGAAGAACAAGGAAAACTTCAAAATTTGATAATCAGTTTAGTCTCAATCTATGGGTTGCTAGAGTTCATGGTATGGTATACAGTGACTTACTAGTTCATATATACACACATCATATGAACAGTTTCTTTAGAAACGAAACATTTTCTACGTGACTACATGACTAAACTGAGAACAAAAGGAACAAACCATACAATGAACAAAATGAATGGAATGTTTCGGATTCAGAGGGCTACGACGTGATTATAAAACCATTATCGGTTCATCAACATTTTTCATAACATGATTTAATTTTTCTGCTATTTTAAAAACACTGCATAGTTGCAATAGTTCCTAATTAAAAAACAGATGGATTTACATCCATTATCTTTTATTAATTCAATATTAGTAACAAATAGAAGAGATGTATCAACTGGAGCGTTACATTTCCAACACTGCATAGAGAAGAAGAAGAAAAGAAATAGAAAGTGGCCTGTAGCAGCATCCTTGTTCTGAGTCATTTGACATAAAACACTGCCCTTATTCTCAAATACACAACACAGACTTCTCTCACACTGTGTGTTACTTATATTGTTCCCACTCTCCTCAGTAACAGCATGACTTCAGCTGTGGTTTGGTGGTAGAGTATTCTTCCATAAGTGAAAGTTGGGCTGTCTCAGCTGCAGAATGCTATGAAACACTGAAGAAAACCTCATCAGTTGAATTAAACAATTCCACAACAGATGACAACTTTGTTATCATGACACGTGAGCTATACAAACATACCTATGTGGATACCTATATGCAGAGTAAACAAATGGATACGATTAAACTCAACATTTTGGCACAAATCAGTGTCCTGGGTGAGATACAGAAGAAATGGAAGGGGGAGCGATGCTCTCCCCTCTTTGAACAGACTTTGGTTTTGATTGGAGGCAGAACAATCAACATCCAATTGATATGACAGGAAACTAAACGATTTGTAAACAGAGCTGCCCATCATAAACTTAACACAACATAATGTGTATAAACTCAGATGTTTTCAAAGTTAGAGATTTGGTTAACTTCAAGCTTGCACAATTAATAAAGGCTCACTATACTTAGCAAGTCAGTAACCCAAGATGAAGTTTGTACGATTATACAAACATTAGAACAAATGCAAAAAAAAAAAAAAAAAAATGTAGAAATGTGTTACACTGAGGTAGGTTCAAAATAGATATCCAAAGTACAATCCCATCCTAGTGGCCGTAGAGATGTCTGCCTTCTCTCAACTGCACTGGGACAACATGGCTCTCGGCTTGTGGTGCTCAAAGTGCAAACAAACATTTGGAAAACTCAACAGTAATGTCTCTGTCCAGAAATCCTGACCTGGTCACTCAAGATAATCCACAGACCTTGCTGAGAGCACTTTCATGTCTGAAATATTTTTCGACAGACAGACACGACTTGTTATGCCCAATTTATACTCCTACATACATTACAACTGTGTGGGCTGTTGCGGGCACCTCTCGCAATACTGCAGTGGATTGCACAGAGCATGCGATGTCATTTGGATTCAAATCCTTTATCAAGCAGTATTTGATTTATTTGATAAGCGTGATTCAATAGATCCATATTAGTTTCCACGGCTACTTCCATCACATTTTATCCAATTGGTTTTGGTCAGGCAGACGCACGTGACTCCTTATTTAAACCAGATGGGTCAGCTGTGGAACATACAAAGCACATAGGCCAGGCTACAGAAAGAAGAAGTAGTAGGCTAGCAAGGTGGATGTGCCAAGATCCCTCCGCGGTTGTTGTTCCGTCCTCCACAATGTGTCATCCAACAAGGGCAGCATTTCAGAAGCAGACTGTCTTTTGGGCCCTTCAGATTTTGTTGGTTTAGTCACTTTCCTGGTTATTTGTGCTTCTACAAGTAGGCTACAAAATTAAATGGATTCTGACAAAATATGGAATGGAATGACAGGATGTCGTTCCATACTGTAGGCACACTAGAGTTTCTCTAACCCCACCTCGGAGCCCTCGGCCTTGGGCTCATTCACACCAACAGAAGAAGGAACAGGACTCTGGATTCCACTATTAGTGTCTTTTACAACATGTAGGACCTAATGATTTAAATTAGGGCTATTCAAGTGTTCGTAGTGGGAAGTTGATTTACCTACAAAATAAAATCAGCTGATTTACAGTCATCTCTTTCCCAATTTAAGTTAATGGGGGGGAAGTATTTTTGGGACCAATGGCATCACGTGATGGACCTGGAAGTTGTAATTCCACGGTTTGGCCACTATGTGAAATTTGCCTCAAAGCCCAGCAAATGACCGCACCCCCTCTTCCTGGGGGCTTGGTCAGACCCTGCTGCATTAGAATTCGGTTTACTATAGTGTTTATACTTGCGCGTGGCACCATAGCGAGAGCCTCTGCAGATGGCGCGTGAGCTACAAGCACGCACAAAAGGTGTTTATGCTCAACGAGCCGTTTGTTGCATTATTCTCTGAAACGCCAGCGTATACAAACAAAATGTACTGTGAAGAAGCGAGGAGAATACAAGTGTAAAGGCCAAAAAGCATCCTACACAATGCAGAGAACCAATTGTAATCAACTGTAAACTCATATATCATATTAATAGACTACTTTATTGCCTTTAGGCAAGCCCTATAAATAACAAAAAGTCAAGTATTATATGCATTATAAAGAAATTGTTGGAAAACCTGTAAACTATTTGATTTGGCTTTAAAATATTTACTCAAAGTAGATTTTTAAGACCTCCCGTTTCTAAAGCATTTTAAATGCTTTTGAATGCTTTAAATCAGTTACCTATTTGTGACAATTACTTTTGAAATTCACTGATCGTGCGCGCGCCTAGTCAGAAAAAAAAAAAAAAAAAGAAATCAGAGAAAATAACTAAATTTAAGTTCCTCGTTGCAGCTTTAAGATGTATTCTAGCATAGCCATCAGTGGTTTGAATTACATGAAAGGAAATCATGTGGTTATGAAGACAACCACAGATGGGTCGCAGAACCAACTTTACTTTTCTGAAACTTGTCAAATCAGTCAGACGTGTACAAGGTAGAAACTTTATGTCTTAACAATACAAGTAGCTGACAGAAGTCATGCAGACAAAACTGTGTTCCTGTCCGAGCCTTAAGGGAACAGAACTCGCTTAAATTGTGGTAACTAAACTTGCAGGGAAGGACAATGCACGAGAATAATATAGCTCTTTAAACTTGGGGATACTTCACACACCCCTCGGGTAATGTCTCAGTTAGCAGCGTGGTTTGTCACGAATACCCCTCTAATGCTAATCTCAGCTATCAGCGAACTGACCACTGAAATTAAACGGTTTAACAGCTACAACAATATGCAATACGACTATCTAATGATATGTATTTAACACGGTAACGTTAGTGTCGGGACGTACTTTAGAACATAGCACAAGAGAGGTTTTATATTCTAGCTAAGAGTTAGAGTTACTAACCTTACTAGCTTGCAATCGGGTCGTTTGTAGTGTTTTCCACTAGGCCAGCAGCTAACTTTAGCTCACTAGCATTGGAGGATTCACGCCCATCCGAGCGGAGACTTATTAGGAGCTGGGAGCGGGGCAGGGCGACGGTGAACAGAGCTCATTCATCTACGTTATACTGGCTGGACTCACTAAACGCCCCAATGCTAGCTGTTAGCTGCTAAACTGTCAAGTGATAACGGATCAGTCTGAGTTTTGGAGCAGGCTAATCTGCTGGACATGCTGGCTAGCTAACCTTGCCTGTTAAAATACAAGTGCCTCTAAACCCAATGCACGCATTTATACATAATTACACTCAACACCAAGTCAGTCTTTACTAAACCAGACCATAAACATTTATCCAATTCAGTCATACCTTTTTTTAAGTGACAGCAGCAGTTCCTCTGTTCCTGCACTGAACCCTACCTTGACTGAGCTGCGGGTGTGATTGGAGTAGTCGTGAACTACGCCCACAGAAACGGGACTGGACTCCGGCCTTCTAATAGGTTGTGTGGCAGCACGCCCGCGGAACAGCCTATTCAGTCCATGGGAGGGGCTGATGTATGTAAATCTATCTATGCCCCTCCCACCACGCCTTACAATTGGACACTTACTTTTCAAAAGATTGAAATGACCATAAATGGTAATGTTGGCAACAATGATTGGCTGATGAGGTGCCAATCATTAATGTTGCTCCACTGTGGGCCGGTGGTCTTTGTTTGGATGGAGTGGCTCCCCTCGCTTGCAGCTGGACTAGAGAATACAGCTACAACTACAGAACAACTTTTTATACATTCACGGGATTCCTTTTGTAGACATCTCACCTGTGATGATTACTGACATTATTGTGTAAATACAACAGTGGTTAGGTTGAACACATTGTGACGTGCTTTTCAGTAGTTAATTGGTTGTATCACTTCCATTGCTGTCCAGTAACGCTAGATGTGACAGTAGCTAGCAGCATCTGTTGTCCGCCGCCTTGCTGAAACAGTCGCTAGCCGTTGCATGACGCTTTCTTCCACAAAAGTAAGACAACTGAATTCATCCCCAGCCTTAGTTCTTGCTGCCAGCGGGATAAAACGCGGACCTGTCCACCCTGGACCACATCAAACCCCTGTTAATCTGGGACAGGAAGGACGCGGCCACCCTGGAACACATCAAGCCATGCTGGTACTGGGACAAAAAGGACCTGGCCCACACCCCATCCCAGTCAGAGGGGCTGGACCCCGCCACTGAGGCCCGGTACCGCAGAGAGGGGGCTCGCTTCATCTTTGATGTTGGCACGCGGCTTGGGCTGTATCCTTCCGTGGGGAACATACTGGCTAGTTAACGTAGCTATATATCACCTAACGTTACATACAGTCAGAACCATTATTGTTACCTGGTTAACAGAGCGTACACGGTTGCACTGTATAACAGCTGACCCGGTATGTGAAACCTACACGTTCATGTGACTGCTTTGTGTAATGCTACAGGCTAGGCTGCATTGTGCATGTGTAGCCTTCAAGAATGAAGACAAAAATGAACTTAACGTTACAGAGTAAACTAATGTGTCATTTGGCTAAATGTATTTGTAGTTATACTGCAGCTGCCCCTCATCAGCAGTAATTGTCTCATTTCAATTCTGACCATAGACAAAGAAAGACTAACATAATACTAATATTGTTGAGATCCGTCTGTCACTCTTCTTAACCTCTATGGCGGCAGACACTATGACACACTGGCTACTGGAATCGTTTACTTCCACCGCTTCTACATGTTCCACTCCTTCAAGCAGTTCCCTAGATATGTAAGTATGTAGTTCTTCATCAGTCTCAGTCTGGAGATCTCTGTGCTAGCCCAAAGTTCTTTCACAACGCCAATAGTGCAGTTTTTTTTACTGTACGTTTTAACTCGAGCATGTAATGTTTTCTAAATGTTA
Organism: Anarrhichthys ocellatus; assembly: GCF_004355925.1. Taxonomy (NCBI): domain Eukaryota; kingdom Metazoa; phylum Chordata; class Actinopteri; order Perciformes; family Anarhichadidae; genus Anarrhichthys; species Anarrhichthys ocellatus. The sequence goes on along the minus strand of NW_022280066.1, from coordinate 1,639,721 downwards.
TTCATTGAGGAAACACTGAACTGCTGCACTGTGTTTTGGAAGCACATGTCTAAACAGCCCTGTTTAGACAAGACGACCTCAACCTCTAACCTGTTTTATGTTATATCGTCCGTAGTCTACACATTACTCAAACAGCACAGTGACAACAGAAGTTACTGTACAGTTTGAAGAAATACATGTTGTTTCCATAGGTGACAGGAGGATGCTGCCTTTTCCTAGCAGGCAAAGTGGAGGAAACTCCGAAGAAGTGCAAAGACATCATCAAGACAGCCCGCAGCCTGCTCAACGACATCCAGTTTGCTCAGTTTGGAGATGATCCCAAGGTCTGTAGCAAGAACTCCTTTCATCAGGGTGTAACTCGTACTGTGTTGTTGAAAGTGCTGATATTTTGGAAAATTGAGACAGGGATTCAGAGAACTTCTTGAAGAAATGACAATCCCCAGCCTTTAGTTTTCTCTTTTCTCAGCCCTGTGTCTCTATCACAATTAACCTCAGAGAGTCACAGTGTTTTGACTGTAAGTGAATTTTTTCAAACCTTAAAGTTTGTACATGCACCTTCCATAAAGGCACATGCAGCTGTCAAGACTTAATCTTGTCTTAATGTCACTGTCCATGGTGCTGGAAAACTTTATTAAAGCAGTTGCGACCCACATATTTAGCAGAAATGACACAAACAAAACAACAGAATTGTTATACATGCTTGAATTAAAAAAGAAAAAAAGTTATTTAAGACCCTTAAACAAAAATATGTTGTTGCCTGTGGTTTGCCTTCTTTTGTCTTGTTTATTTAGCCTTGGCAGGTTAATTCATGTGTTTACAGTTTGTGATCATGTATTTTATAATTGAAGGGTATTGTATGGGCTGTCCTGCTGAGCCTTATTAAAGTTTCAGTGCGCAGCATTTCAGGGGAATTATTGGCAGAAATGCAATATGATGTTTATGTTTGCATTAGTGCATTATCACCTGAAATTAAGAATCATGTTTTTGTTAGCTTAGAATGAACCCCAATATCTACATATGGAGCAGGTCCTCTTCACGAAGTTAACCGTATTGCACCGCCATGTTTCTACAGTAGCCCAGAACGGACAAATCAAACACTGGTTCTCTTTAGTGAGAGCCCTTTAGTGTTTTTTGTTCCCTGAAAGCCACCGTAGTTCTCCATCACACTTGTGAAACTGCGGTAACGGGAGCGGCAGAGTGCTAAACCGTGGTACGGCAAGTTGCCATCTGACTTCTATTTCCCCTAAAGTAGTGTTGTTATGGGAAGCTATGGAGCCAAATCCAGGCCGGTAGTTTTGATCATTTTGAAAAACATAATTGGAACTAAAAGTTAAAGTTTTGGTCTTGAACTTGGAAAAGTACAACAATGTATTCAAATTAAAAATAAGTGAAGGAAACGTATTTTTGTGCTAAATATAAGATTCAGTTCTGGAATTGTTTTGAATAAAATATTTATTTTTCATTTTTCCCTTTTCATATATATTTTGATTAGGGGTTTAACAATACACATATTCATATTGAACCGTTTGGTACGAGGCTCACAAACCGAACAATACGTTTGAATAATACTAGTGCATTTGGAAAATGCAGAAGCTTAAATTGTGGGAAATATAATGTTTTCTCGGTGGAGCCACTGCGCTCAACATGACAACCCACCCGACGTAACAGACAACGTGTTGTCTGACACTCACTGGAGTTGCTGCAGCTTCCTGTACATAAATGAATCAATCATTGTTCAAAGTAATAAAAAAAACATAATTTATGATATCAGTTTTAATGAATAACAATATTTTAAAATCGAGGACACTTCTGTGGCACCAAAACGGTGGCACCACTGTGTCGTATTAAACCAAACCGAGATTTTTGAGAACCATTACACCCGTAATTTTGATATTTGAGGTCTTTTAAGATTCATATCTTATTTTTAAGTTTCAGAATTTAAACGGACAACCTGCAGACTGTAAGTTTGTCTATCTCTGGGGTGCTGGGTAGGTCACCATATGCTCAAGGCAGAATGCTTTTCCTTACAGGAGGAGGTGATGGTGTTGGAGCGCATCCTGCTGCAGACCATCAAGTTTGACCTGCAGGTGGATCATCCCTACCAGTTCCTGCTGCGCTATGCCAAGCAACTCAAAGGTACTTCTGTTTCTTTTTGTCCCTTTCTTGGATATTTGGCAAAAATCCAGTATATACAATTATATTGAGAAAAACAGGGACTTAACTTCACTTTAGACCTCGACTGTGTGCCTGCATTAATTAGTTTGCCTAAATCTGTGCCAGGATTGTTAGTATTGAAACAATACAGTCTCATACATTTACAACATTTCCAGAAGAAATTTAACTAGATTAAACTTTATCGTCATTGCACAGAGCACAAGTACCATGGGTGGGGGAGGGAGGGTTGCTGCCATCGTGGTGCAGAGTTCAGCAAGGTGACATTGAGGGGGAAGAAGCTGTGCCTGAGCCTGCTGGTCCTGGAACAGTACAGGGGCGACTGTGACTCCGTGGTAGAGCAGGGTCGTTCTTCAATCAGAGGCTCGGTGTGAATGGGTGAATGATGACGACATCGTGTGTTAAGGTGGAGTGGTCTCAATACAAGTACAGTCCATTGACCACTTACAGCAGTGCCTTTTCAGAGGAGAGGAGCGTCAACATGTCTGTGGTCGTGATGAGAGTAGGGATGGTATCGTCAGGGTTTTATCAGTACTCTTATCGATACTCTTATCGGTTCTTTTTGATTATTTTGTGAGAAAATGTTATTATCCATATGTAAACAAACATATGTCTTTCTTGAACGGCAGCAGCAGAAATGTTTAAATTGCTCACTATTGATGATTCTACTGTTTCAATGCCAACAACAAATGTAAATTTGAGAACATTCCTACAGGGAGGAGTATATTTGGAGTTGACAGCTGTTCGGAACTGGCAGGAGCATGTTTGGTTATCAGCAAGTATGAAAACTAAATTATTGACATTAATACAATTATTAATGTCACTAAGATTATTAACAAATATGAATAATAACGGGGCACCACCCCGAGATCAGGGACCAATAACCAAACTATAGACTCAAAATTAAAGTTCACTCAAAATGTCAATAGTCAAAGTACTATCCGCACTGGTCTTTTAACTGATAAAGTTAGTTACCAACCCCACCTGTGCTGACAGATCTAACCACAACACTATTACAGCAGTGTAATACCTGCCTCGTCCCATTATCCCCTTCACTGTGCTTACTAGGAGACATTTCAACAATTAATCTGAGCAAAACAAACAGCCCATTACTCCTCGTAGCCCTAACTATCGCCAAGAAAACTATCCTCATGAACTGAAAATCAAGGAATACCACACATCACACACTGGAAAAACTTAATGACAGATTACATTTCAATGAAAAATCTAACCTCCATCGTATACAGTACGACAGAACACCACTCCATCTGGTCATCCTTTACTATGTTTTTACAAACGTGACACCACCCATCCTATTCATATTGAAATTACAGTCATTATTATTTATTAGTATTTTTTATTTATTTATTATTTTCTTTTTGCCTGTCCACTAATTGAAATCCACGAATGTACCTGCATACATGAACACGCGCATGCATGCGTACCTGCATACACATACGCAGATGCATGGGCTGGGTCATGGCTGCAGCCTCACCCGACAATCTATAAGAAGTTCCCAAATCCTTAAAATACAATCACAGCTAAACAATTAGCTAAGCGATTAGCTTTCCTTGATCAGCCCGTTCTTATGATCAAACTTCGTATGGCATTGCTAACATTACCTGCAGTGGTCGAGGATGGACGGCTGCTCGACAAACAGTAGAAAATGGCGTCCCTGGGTGAGAGGTGTCGTGCGGCCTCTGCAGACACCACTTGTGCTGGACAGCCTCAATGGCAGGTAGTGGAGAACTGGTGATGCGTTGGGCAGGTTTCACCACCCTCTCACCAGCCTCTGTTGTCTGTGAACTTGATAATGATGTTGAAACCATGTGCAGGCGTGTATTCGAAGGTGAGGAGGGAGTAGAGGACTCGGCACGCAACCCTGTGGACAGGTGGTGTTCTGGTTGAGGAGGTGTAGTTGTCTAACCTAACAGGCTAGGTTCTGTTGGTTAGAGAGTCCAGTATCCAGTTGCAGAGGGAGGAAAGCTGATGGACAAACTGCTACTGTTTTCCAGGTGACAAGAACAAGGTACAGAAGCTGGTTCAGATGGCCTGGACCTTTGTGAATGACGGGTAAGCTTAAAAACCAGTATTTGTGATTGAAATCTGGATTTTAAGGTTGACCAAGGAAATAACATAACATATTCAGTATATTTACTTTTCATTTGATGAAAGGACAGTAAACTCTAGTTCTAGTAATGGTTCTGTCGGGCCGAATAACCTAAAGTGTCAAATAATCATTTTAAACTCTGTTTCTCTTATACTCTGTGGAATTTATCATGTGCAAGATTAACAGGTGTGTACAAGGGGAATATGATTACTTTACTCATTGTGCTCCTCCTAAGCCTTTGTACCATGGTGGCCCTGCAGTGGGAGCCACAGATCATAGCTGTGGCTGTCATGTATCTGGCTGGACGTCTCAGTAAGTTCGACATCCAGGACTGGACCTCCAAGCAATCATCCCGGCGCTGGTGGGAGCAGTTTGTCTATGATGTGCCTGTGGAGGTGCTCGAAGGTAAAAGGAATACTGCCACATTTTTCATCGTATATTTAGTATAAAGTTGTAATGTCTTTCTACCTCTTCTCCTGTTTCCTACTCTCCTTCATTACAAAGATATCTGTCACCAGATCCTGGACTTGTATTCTCAGGCCAAGCAGCAGATACCTGATGGAGCGATAGGGACTGGTGAAGACCCCCACCCACTGTCCATTCTGCCCCCCACTGCCCCACCGCTGGCCAAGAAGGCCTCCCCTCAGACCAGCCCCATGCCACCTAGACCAGCTCAGGTGAGTGGGCCTGTGTTTCATTTTATGCCTTAAATTGTGCTTTTTCTGAATCAGACTGATCCATGTTCTCTTGTGTTTTAGCCCTCTCCCAAAGATGACAGCAAGCCGACTAGTAAGTAAAAATCCCTCCTTGCTAGCAGACACCAAACCCACTGAATGACGTATAAGTAAGTTTAAGCTCATTCATGTTTTTTCTGTATCTTGTCTTTTTATTTTCCAGAACTCACAAATGTAGAACCTCCTCCACCTCCTCCTCCGCCCCCTCCTCCTCCAGTCTCCATAAACCCAGGTCAGTGTCCTCGGTCCTTAATGCCATTTAGATAGAGCATCCGTTGTCAACTGCCATAAAACTGGAATGAAATGACTGTAGTTGACCACAGTAACAATATTTTGTGCCCACAATATTTGTATTTACTTTTCACCTTTTTCATGGTTAATAATGTTACATCACTATTTACTTCACACTATGCAGTGCATAGCCCTGAAGAAGACATTTGTCACTTGCTAGAATGGCAGTGGATGGTCTTTGTCAGCGTGCCATTTCAGATCAATGTCTGACCAGCAAGCACCTTTGTGTTCCAGCTAAGTAGCCTCTTTCTCTTCTCCCACAGACCTTAAACCCCCTTCCTCCTACACACCAGCCCCAAATCTGTCATCTAAACCACCCCCCCCCCCTTTACCCCATTGCCCACCTCCACCACCTCCTCCACCCATGGACCTCCCCACCTCCAGCTCCCTGATGTCCAGCGAAGGTTACCAGAAGCTCCAATCCATGATGACGACAGAGGGCTCCTGTTGTAGCACTGTACCCCAGGCCTGTGCTCCACCGCTGGGCTACCACCATTACCCCCCAGGCACCACATCCTACCACACTCCTCCACTCTCAGCCTATAGCTACTTGCTTGCTCCTCCTCCGTTAGTGTTAGGGATGGCCCCTAGTTTGAGCAGTGGGTACCCACCACCACCATCAGCTGCTGGACACAATCAGCTACCCCCTCCGCTGCCACCTGGGATGCCTCCAGTCAGCAGTCTGAGCCGCGGTACGTGGATGAGATGAGTATCACAAAGAGAGGCTCAGATGTTTTTATAATGTTCTGATTGACTTGAAATTGCAATTTTCACCTTTTAAGATGAAAGGAAACAATTCATTGTTCTATGGGAAAGAAAATGCACCTAATATGTGACAAATTCTGTTGTTGACTCATTTCTGAAAATATGTACTTTTACACAAATGTGAATGTTCCGGTAGGCTTCACTTGAGCCGGCAGTGTTAGCAGAGACACAGAGGATTGTAAAATACATGTCTTCCGTTAGCGCTCTTCTAATTTGCATTGTCATATTTTAATGTAGATAGTATTCTCATCTGTATTGTCCTTTGCTCGGATAATCTCTGTTATTGCCTCATATCCTAATATTGATAGGAAGACAGTGTTCCATACTGTTAACTTTTTATTAGCCTATTAAAAAGAACACAGTGACTGTAAAAGGCAGCTTTTTTTCAATGATTTAACTTTTTTCTTTTTCTCTGAAAAAAGTTTTGCATTGAAGAACAAGATGTTTCTGCTCGATTCACGCAGAAATTATTATTGTTTCCACTTTTATTTAACTGGTATATAATAATATTAGCTTTCTTTCATTTGTAAAGAAAACCCTTTCAGGAGCTTAATTGGTGTATTTAATGTTGTGAATACAGAAGCACACTCTTTCAAAAATGCTGTTGATGTTTACTTTTTTTTTTAAATAAAGCATAATAAACCAGAAGTGTGTCACCAATTGTAAATCATTTTAATAATTTCCCTGTTGATGTAATAGTATACATGCATGTATTACAATGGTCTTTAAAGTCAGTTATGGATTAATACGTATTTACATACACAGGGACGGATGTGGCTCATGGGGTAGAGCGAGTCGTCCGGTTATACAGGTGCATCTCAATGAATTAGAATATCATCGAAAAGTTACTTTATTTCAGTAATTCAATTCAAAAAGTGAAACTCTTATATTATACAGATTCATTACACACAAGGTGATATATTTCAAGCATTAATTTCTTTTAATTTTGAGGATTATGGTTTACATCTAAGGACTCTCTGGTGGACCAAACTCACTGGATCAGTGAATCTTAGACCTACTTATAAACTCTGTTAATCTAACATGTCTTGACATTGTGGGGGAATCACCATCGCCCAGATAGAACCCACTGACGCTGACATGGGGAGAACATGTAAACTCCACACAGGAGGGCCTTCCTGTGAGGTGACTGTGCTAGTTTGTATTAGTATTTATTTTTGTATTTTCACCACAAACAAATACTGATGAGTACCCACCATGTGAGCACAATAAAAACTAAATACTGAAACTGAATGTGTAGTGTATATATAGCTATACGTATATGTAGATATATAAGGGCGGGAACAGCTGGTGACGCAAACACAAAGTCCTCTGTAGAACCGCTCGGTTCAGCCTTCGCGGTCTTCAGAGGACTGCGGCCACTGGATTGGGTGACAGCTAGTGTCTCCGATATTAAAAAACCAAGCTACGCAGCTAGTTAGCTGGCTGGCTAAGTATCATATACAGCCTTGTTAAACTAAATAAAGGAGGGTTTTAATTACTGTGTCTGTGTTCATATACAGCAGAATTACTTTGACATTGTTTAAAGCGGGAATCTCTAAGACTTTCATTCAAATAAATGTCTGTTCAGTCACTATCAACAAAGAAGGTAACACAATGGTGACTGAGCAGATGGCCCACTGTTGAAAGTATTACAATATTTATATATTTGCAGAATTATAAACTGGGTGACGTTGGTGACATTCACAGAAAAAGAAAGAAAGATTTTTTAGTATGTCTGAAATCAATAGCGGTTAAATATTACTGCATGCAAAAACTGGACACTAGGCCAGCATTAGTGTCCCACAATGCACTGCGGTAATGACGACAACATTCATAACAGACAACAGCTCTGTAACGTCAATAAGATTCCACTTTACTAGGCTGATACATTTTTTAATTAGTCCAGACTTTATGATTCTCACAAATCCTCGTTTGGTCACATGAGGTTGGCATGTGTTACCATGGTTATGCGTCTCCAACCAGTAAGGAGGCTCTGAGGAACTTAGTTATTACAGTACAGTGTGTCCGAAAAGATGCATACTACTGTTTATTCACACAAAAGTATGTTGAACGATATTACACATGCTAGTATGTGCATTGTATGCAATTTCTGACGTATTACAGTTTTTCTACATTGTACACACGAAAATGAATATTCACACAATTCTGAAATGTATAAACAAGAAAGCTCCAGACTGCTGAATTCCATGGTTTCCACTCAAATAAAAATCAACCAGAACAGAAATCTAACAGCTAAAGTGGTTGTTGAACTTGCTTGCAAACAGTTGCTCGAGGCTCGTGATTGGCTGAAAGGTGAGAGGGTGGTGACAACACTGCTATCATGAAAAGTATTACAGGGTTTTTTTTTTTTCAATCGAAATGACACAAACACAATGAATGAGACTCTGAGAGCAAAACCTCAGGTCTTGCCTTCGACCTAAACGGAGAATCTCCTTCTCTTTTTCTCTCCATGCCTCACCTCCTCCAAGTAACTTGTCAGGAAATCAGTGGTTGTGACTGAAGTAGAATGGACGAGATAGGGGCCCAGTAGTGATGAAAGGTTTTAAGGAGAATTTGATTAATTTGATGCTGCTGTGATAAGTCATTGTACTGCCATCTTGTGATGATAACTGCAACTGAATGAGCGGACCCACTGCAGTCATTGCTATCCCATCCCACACCACAAATTGTGGGTAGAGAAACTGAACCATGACCACAGCCTCACAGGTTTGATCTACAACAGCTGATGTTGTGTTTTGATCAATAACATTTGGGGAACATATAATGTTGTCAGAAGGATTTGAACATTAATGTCAAACTGTGATTTAAATGTCTGAAATGGTTACGTGCAGACACACTCACATGACAAATTTAACCTTTGCACCTTTACTGGAGCAGTTTACACGATGGCATTACATTAATCAACAATGATACAACACTGCTCCCAGCCGCACATACCAAAAAGTGGCAAACAATTGATTTATACTATCTTTACTGTTTGACTACTGATTTATTATACTTGCTTTGTTTTTTACTGATGCCTCTTGTTGTAATACTGCAAATGTCTGATCCCTGATTTATAAAGGATGATCTTATTCAATCTATCTTATAAGATGTTTTGTCCATTTAAAGTTATTGTTATTAATCAAATGGCTGAAAGGATGCCATTCATTATTAAATAACTTGTTGGTTTATTTAACAAAGGTTGAAGTGAAGGTTTATAGGTATGATTTCACAGATAGACAAAATAACAGGAATACTTTTAAGTGCATTCCAGTGCAACAGCCCTATAATATACCGGCTGCTACCCTTGTTAATACAGTCTATGGCTACTACTTGCTATTACTTCCTTGAGGCATATCATTTGTGTAAAAGCTGTAGTCCCTTTACATTTATGTTGTGGTCTGGTTTTGTTCACCCTCTGACCTGTGTTTGGAGTGGGGTGTGAACTGGAGGCGTTGTGTTTTGGTTTTGAATCAATTCCAAAATAAGCACCGCCCTCTCGTGGAGCACGGCGGTATGGCAAAAATAACAGAACTTCAGGACTAAACCACTCACTTGAGGCAATGCGATTACCGATTACTACAAATACGGTGAATTTCCACTAAAGCATGCGTGAATAAAGACAATCGTAATTTGACTAAACACAATTGATGACACTTGTCATATTTTGTAACACTTCTGAGAGCTGTTTTGTTTCCCGTGCATTGAACTATAGTGGTACGGTCCGATAGTATTGAAGGCAAAGCTAGAAAACGGTTTGTTTTCACCGAGAGGAGGAAGTGCTGCTGCAGCCCCCATTTTTAAAACACGGCTGTAACATTTATTTAATAGCTGGTTGGTTTTCGGACAGCAGCTTTCTTAGCTCGCCATGGCTCTGTGCGGGGGTGTCGGAGCCATGGCTTTGCCCAGCGAGCTTATCGTCCACATCTTCTCTTTTCTGTCGGACCGAGACAAGCTGCGGGCCTCGGCCGTGTGCTCTCGATGGAGGGAGTGTCTCTTCTACCCCGCGCTGTGGACCGAGCTCAAACTGCGGATAGGTGGTGGTTGTAACGGCGGCGGCTCCAGCTCCGAGGAGACCCCGAAGCTGGAGTTTCTCATGCGGAAGTTCGGTTCCTTCGTGCGGGAGCTGCAGCTGGAGCTCGCACCGGTGGAAGGCTACCTGAGTCCTCTGAACAGCGACCCGTCGTCCGCCAGGATGGACCAGCCCGACAGCGACCCGCAGCTCTCCGAGCGATGGAGAGACGCCATGGCCACCTACTTGGACCAGGTGCTGTGTGTGTTCTCCAGCATCCGCAACAACAGGTATTGTTAAATTTGCTCCAAAATCCAATTTTGAGCGTTTGTTTACATTAAATTTCAGGGTTTTGCGTGACTCCCTACTCCACTTTTTTTGTAATTTCGTAGTATTTTGGTGCGTCGCAGTAAGCTAGCAGCTAGCTAGCTTAGTTAGCTATAAACAAACTCCTGACATTAGGAGTTACGTAATAGGGTCGTGTCTTTGCGCTGGAGTCAGCATCCAACGTTATCTTAATACCTCTGAACACGTTATTCATATATCAGTATTGTTTTGCTTTGTCATATGTATACAGACGTAAAATAATGATACAGCGTATGTATGATGTAGGCTTCATTGACGAGTTAAACGCTCGTCTGCGTGTCTTTTGTTGCCAGTTGTGTTTTCTACGTCACATTGGGGTCTTCATACCAGCAGATACAATGCAGCAGCCGTGGTGGTGGCTAGAGAAGGCTTTGTTGGCCACGACCTGCTGATATCAGCACTGACACACACACACACATATTTAGTGTATGTGGATACGCATTTATCTCTGCTATGTCGTTGCATAATGTGAGATGTGACCATCGATGTGCTGCACACATGCATTCGAGCCACTTGGCTCATTTCTGCTGTGGAAGTAAAACGTTCCTTTGAACGTTAAGCTTCCTACTTTCAGTGCAGAACTTATCTCTCTGTTATACCTTCTCCCACGTTCTCTGTTATTCTCTACAGTGCTTTGTAGTGCTGAAAATAGCAGCCATCCACTGTTCGTGTCTTATTTCTGCTGAGGGCGTTGAAACCTTTTCTGTTGTCTGACTTCTTCTCATTGAGCAGTTTCCAATATGTTCCATTCAAACACAGACTGATGTAACTAGCCGGTGTCCCAGTTCCATTCAGCACACTAGTTTGAGTAATTCAAAGTATTTTTAGCAGTGTGTCATAATATAATGTCCCATACTTGGCTTATCATGTTATTGCATTGCTATTTACCATTTCTATCAACTCAAACCAGTTGACCCATGATAAAGACAGATGCCAGCTGTCATATCTAACTTAAGCTCCCATGTTATCAGGTGACAAAAAGTGAGTTTTTCAGGTTAGCTAACATATGTCCAACTCCAGCGGTACTGGTGCATGTTCAAAATAATGGGGATAGATAACTCATTGTTCCTTAACTAGCGCTTTCCCACACTAAGTAGCTGCACATGAGCCTGCTGTTGGTTTCATTTTGTTGAAGCTTAGCTCTCGGTTCATTTGCAGGAAGTGGGCTTCATCAAACATAATGCACAACGTGTGATTGATTATCTTTTCCCTCAACCTACATCGTTGATCTTCGTCATCGTCAAAACAGATGCAGGCGGTCGAGTGGGACTGCTTTTCAAAGCATCGACTTGTGGCATATAGTCTGCTGCTTGATTGTTGGACATCTATTTTGGGCAGCGGGATATAAAGGGATCTAGGCGGCAGTGCAGCGAAGTGCAATGCAGCCATATTTCTGTCGGGATAGGAGATGACCCAGCAATATACAGGACAGGGCTGGATTATATTACACAAAATGGCTACAGTTTGAGTTATGAGGTAACCCTCCCTCTTCTGATGTTGTTTGCATTGGAAATGGTGAAACTACTCCTCTAGCTGCTGTTTCTTCTGTTAAAAATTCCCAAGCACCTCTCATGCGCTTCATGCGATTGAACCAGCTACACAACTTCCAGCAGTAATGACTTCAACAAATGTTGACCGAGCAAACAGGCGACAGTGAAACCATCCATTTGAGATAATTGTGCTGCTAGGTTTGGTTCTCTGTTACTAAAATGTAATGGGGTATAATGCTTTCTTTTATGACACAGATGTGTCAGTAATGACGAACACACTGATGTTTACCCGTTGTTAGTTTGGAAGAACATAACTTCATAACCCACTCTTGATGAAGGCAGAACTGTCATGTATTAGGTTTGACTTTATTTCCCAGGTTTGAATGGGATTAAACCACAAAAGAAGAACCACCCGTCCTGAATGTATTTTAGATACACTGCTTTCATGGTAACTGTTACCTGTCCGTCAGCTCAATGACACAGACTCACACAGTGAAAACCAAATGCACTGTTGCGGTTGTTTCCTTTTCATATTCCTAACATTCTCTCTCACTCTCTCTCTCTCTCTCTCTAGAAACCTGCGGAAGCTGAGTCTGTATGGAGACACCTGTGTTCTCCAGCAGGAGGGACTTCTGGACAGCTCCAAACTGCACCAAATTCACCAGGGGGACAAGAAGATCAATGAGTAATGTTACTTCCTTGATGTTGCACTATAATGTATAAATACCCTGTATGTGCGTCAGGATACTCAATTTGGGGTACACAGCCCATTGATCCAGATCACTGCCTATTACGATGGCCTTTTGGTATGCCAGTATTTGTCATTCATGGCAACCAGCGTGTGTTCTTTCTGCAGCTCAGTGGTAGTGAGGTGGGAGGCAGCACAAGGAAACACGTCGTCGAGTCATACCTTCAGAACAGGTCCGAATGATGTCAGCTTGTTTTTGTGAACCTCAAATTAGCCAGAAAAAATGTGTTGAATTCTAATTTGTCAGATTACCAGAGTCTGTTGTTGTGTTTGCTCCTCACACAGAGTTTCATATGGTATAATGTTCTGTCAGCGTAGTGTTGTTCTCTTACATATCTTTCTCTTGGCACAAACGAATATCTTCCTTCCCCACACATATACTGTTTATTTCTGGGAAGAAGTTTGTCTTAGATTTGCTCTCATGGCGTCTTAAATATTATGCTAGTAAAGAGACTTAAAGCTAATTTTCTTGCACCCTCTCTGTGCCTCTCCTGTGCTCTCTGCAGAATCCAGCAGTTGTTCATGGAGGTGTTGTCTAACGGCCGGCAGCTGAGGTGGTTGTCCTGTAGCTTCATGCTGGGTCTGGTGACTCCCTGCTCCTTAGCCTGCCTGTCAAACCCTTCAGCAGAGACCCTGCAGCACCTCAGTTTACTGGACCACCAGCTGGGTAAGTGTAGGTGTGGTTCTTCTGGATCTGTGTGTACAATTTGATTATATTGGTGTAAATCCAGAACGGCAGTATATTATGTTTCGTACAACTAACCTCCCCTGACTTTCCCTCAGGTCCCCTCATCTCGCCATCAGAGTTGGATCGTCTATCTAACCTTCATTCTTTGGCTCTGGATTTTGCCGATTTGACATCTGAGCTTTGCGGTCTGCTGGCATCTCCTCTTCGCACGCCGCTGCATCGCCTCTCCTTGCTGCTCAACGGCGCCGCCCTGGAATTCAAACCGCTAGACGGGACCGCTACAGAGGACGACTGGAAAGCACTGGTAATGCAGCGCGTATCTTCCTTTTTCCGTCTTGTTGGCCCCCTCTAGTCAGAAAGAATGATTCCAGGACAGCCTCTTGCTCAGTTTGTTGTCAAGTTTCACCTCTCCTCCCCAGATTAGCGTGAGCGCCAACCTGCGGGTGTACATCGTGGCCCTGGAGGTCAACAGCTCGGAGCTCCTCAGGGTCCTAAAGCCCAGCCTACCACTGGAGCGCCTCCACCTCGACAGTTACAGCACACTGGTGACCGACGGCACACTGGAGCTCATCTCTCAGCAGTACAACAAAACGCTGACTCACTTCCTGCTCATGAGGGACGACCCCGACTTCCCCGACCTCAGCATCAATCGGAACGAAGACCCGCTGGTCCTCTTGTCATGGAGATGTACGCAGCTGGCTGTACTGGTGATACACGGTGAGTTCAGCTCGCTGTTTCGGGGATGTACCGTAATAGGACTTTAAGTTAATTCTGGTCTGTGCCGGGTGAACTTTGTGATGGCATACACATGTGGTTGTAGTGTATGTATTACCTAAATATGGGTTGGAAGCCAAGAGAAACTATTGTATCTTTAAATCTGATAATCAATTGCTTCAAATCACCTAACTACTATGATGCCTTCATTCCAGTTCTGTTGTTGAAACCTAGTTTTACAGAATTCCAGAATTGCTGTGCTTATTTTTAGTGGCATCATTAATTCTACATGTGGTAACTGAAGATAATGAGGGCCACTGTCATGTTAAGCTCAACATTTAACCTACGTTAAGTGTTTTGGGTGTTGTCCATTTACACATCCAGTAGACCGAGATAGATGAGCATTCATATGAAGTTCTGTTTGTGACCTTCTGATGGATGAAAGTCCAATATTCACTCTCCTTTTAGCTCCATTGAGCTGTCCACCGCTAACTGCTGTGTTCCCGAGTTATTCACTGACTGTTTGTCTGGTGCACGCAGCATACATGTGGGTTTATTTTCACTGAAAACCATTTCCTGCTGATGTCAGAGTTTAGTGATTGTAATCTGTGGGTTTGTCAATGTGAGACATCTTTTATATTAACATCACACATGAAGAGATGTGCATGTTTTCAAATGCTGCACACCAGCTGGTCGAGACATCGTAGTTATTATTCCTGCCAGTTACAGGCCCTGTGTTTGTGTAGAAGTAGGTCAAAGTTCCACCCAGGCAACTATGTGAGATGGGGAAAGGAAAAGCAATCTTAATCAGAATCAGAACCGTTTATTGCCACGGTATGTTGCGCATTCAAGGAATTTGACATGGCGGGTGGTGCATAACATTTAACAAACAACACAGTACAAGCAATAGAAACTTATTCAAATTTACAGCAAAATATAAATGAATAAAAATATAATGACTGTGAATATCCAACCAGTATCTTATCATAAATCACGTCATGGTTTGTATCCAATGTTGTGTGTAAAGCTGCGTAGCACATTCATTGTTAATCCTAAAGATTAGTGTGTGTGTGTGTGTGTGTGTGTGTGTGTGTGTAGGTTACACGGTTTGGTCCCATAATTTGGTGGCCATCTCCCGGCTGCGTGGCTCCAGCCTCCGCGTCCTGACCGTCTCCGAGGAGAGCGTCGACTTCGATCCGGACCAGTTGGTGTGCATGGAGGGTGACCCGGTCCACAACCTGGTCAAGGAGGTTTCCCTGGGCCTCGGCCGCGTCTGGCACCCCTGCCTGGATTCCAGCCTGGTTTTGTCCGAGCCCACCCAGCACTTCCACCGCGAGCTGCACGCCTTCAGCGTCGGCATGTAGGCAGGGATGGCAAGTCCAGCGCGTCACAGCCCAAACTGTGTCAAGACCAGGCCAGACCGACCAAAGTCCAAGTCGACTCAGACCCCTGACCCAGGCCAACCAGAGACCTAAGTGAGAATCTAAACTGGATCTTAAAACAGTCTATGAATCACATTCATGTGAGCTGATTGTTTTTATTTTACTTTTATTTTTTTGTGTTTGTTTCGCGGGGGTTTTAGCGCACAATCAAGTCATTTTCCAAATGATTCCCTGTTTTCTTGCTTTGCCTCCTGATTATCTAGTTAGCCAATGACTTCAAATTAAGAATATCCCTTTTCAAATTAGATATTTTAATACAAAATACTATATTCATTCAATTTAATATCATACCAATCTGTGGTCCCTGACCACAGACGAGACTTGTGTCATGACCAATATATTTTATTGGTCTGCTACAATGGGTCACTCGGCCGCTTCAAATGCCCTCTAGTCTGGCGTGGCCCAGTCTGGTCTGGTCTTGATGGAAAAGTATTCAGAGCTCCATGTCCTCTCCTTCACTGTAATAACCTCCAGAGCCTCTGTATGATGTAACTTTGATTTATTTTATTTTCTCAGCTCAACCTGCTCTGTATAACCTTGTTTTTCCCCCGTGTGGTGGTTCCCTTGCCTGTATAGGCTTTGTGTGTATTTAAACACGGATATATAATTATCCTGCTCACAGCTAGAACAGGACAAGCAGGCAGGTTGAGTGATGGGCCGGTGGGATTTAAAAGGGAGGGGGGGGGCTTTAGTTGTGAACATATTTTTCTTTTGAAACCTTTGCTCTGCGTTGGTCTGTCTGTCGGCTCCACTCTAGCACACTAACCAATCGATCACTTCCTGGGTAACACAAACACAGCTGCTCCTTTTGTCACCTTGTCCACTAGCTGGAGAGCCTTGGCAGCAGGGTGGGAATCTCCACTGTAACGTGGCTGACTGTGGCGGGTGCTAATCAGTTTTAATGCTGTTTACCAGCATGGACCATGTCAGTGCTATGACTCTGATATTCTATCCTTTTTGAATGGTTTTATTGAGGGTTTTGAGCCCCTTGCTGGTGGTGTTATGGAGAATATTGTTACATGCTTGCAGCCAACACACTTCCCACCCTGCCCACTTGTGGATCTTTGGTGAAACCTCGCTAGTAGATTAAATGGGGAGCCTCGTCTTCCGACTGACGTTCAGAGCCCAACTATAGAATCAGCCCGTCACAGTGCGACACATCTGTAGGGAGCTCCTAGTTGCATCTTTTCTTTCTATATTCAGAATGAATATAGCTGCCTTTGCGCACCTTTGGAGGTCGAGACTTTCTGAGTGGTATCACTGGCTCCAGAGCCCTTTTGTATTCAAACGTGACGTCATCATGTCAAAGAACAGAACAGGAGTGTGCGACATAATGTGAAGGGCTCCGAGAAGAAAAACCCTTCAAACAGTTCTGCTTTATTCTTAAGGGGAAAAAAAGGTTTTCATTCTATGATGCCATATATATATTTATATCAAGAGGAATCTCTTTCACTACTTTACTAAACATCTGGTCCATGCAAACACAACCAGTATTCTGTAGGCACAGCCTCCAAAAGGTGGCAAAGACCAAACCCAGGTTTTGCAGCCATGCCAGCAATTCAGTAGGCAGGAACTAGATGTTTCTCTCATGATGGATGTCTTGTTTTGGAGTAAGAGCTTTCCCGCTAAAGAGCCGGTAAAAGAAGAAGATGCACTGAATGTAACTAAACTCTCGCCCTGTCTCTTTCTGTTGGCCAGTGACCTGCTGTATAGCTCTGTATGCCTCAGAAACCTGGCAGATGCATATCTTGCCACAGCAGTCACGGCGGCTGAATAAATGCGTGAGGATGTCGTAGGTTCCAAGGCTGGGTTTTTGTTTTTCCTTTTTTAAACGTGGCACCAACAGCACAACAAGGTCTTGGGTGTGAACCTTTGGTGTATTTCTGTCGGCTTTTAACATCACTATGACCAGGAGAGAGGTGGTGATGATGTCGAGTAGGGTGTGTGAAACAATCAGCTAGTGTGAGATATTGTCCTCACACTAAAAATTATAT